>NC_059160.1:153996287-154304162 GCF_019923935.1 Bubalus bubalis
CAGGAGAATTAATAAGGAGAGGTGAAAAACCAGCCCTTGCTCTAATAAGACCTCGTTTGAGTTGGCTGGGCCCTGGCAGGTGGCAGAGGAGGAATTATTCCCCCCCAAGGCCTTCACCCCCTGTCTGGGATGATGTCAGAACTGGGGCTCAGGGTCTGGGCTATGATCCTTTGACCGCTGGCATCCTGCTCGCATCGCCAGTCCTGGTGTGGGCTGGGGCCAGTGGGTCTGTCCCTCCCTGGGCCCAGAGCCCGGCCGGGTCCTTGGTTCACGCCAGCACCTGGCAGAGGGCCCTTGCACAGGCTGGTCCTCCCCGCAGCTCTCCATCTGCAGTCAGTAAGGTGTTAGTATTTAGCAAGCACTTACTCCTTGTGTGGGTCTGTGCTTAGCTGCTGGGGTGATAAGGAAGCAGAAGACCCTGTGGCAGCCCTCAGGCGGCCCACAGTCTAGGCCAAGACACACATGCAGAGGACAAATGAGTGATACCCAGTGCCCCTGGCACCAGGAGGGCTTATTGCCGAGTAAGGGTTCTGGAAGACTTCCTGGAGGAGGCTGAATGGAGCCAATTAGACGGTCAAAGGCTTTCAAGGGTTTCAGGTAGGGCTGGGGTGAGGCAGGAAAAGCCATACCCTTAGGTTGTGTGTAGTGCAAAGCAGGACCCTAGATAGATGCCTGTGTGTGAATGTGCTTGTGCCTGGAGTGGGGGGAGGTGACATTTGTACCAGTGCCCAGCAGACAGGCCCACACACAGTCTACCACACCCAGGCCCTCTCCTGCCTCGGGGGGCAGCAGGGAGGCCCGCTGGATGGAGTAGGGCTGTGGCTCTGCTGTGTGCTCAGGCCTGGCACTGTGTGCTCAGGCTTGTGCACCCATTAAGTGGGTGAGCAGCACAGAATAGCTGTCCTTTGAGGGTTGTGGAAAGGAACACATAGTAGGTGCTCAGTAGATGCAGATTGAATGAAGGCTACATGACGCACACTCGAGCATCAGCCTAGTGACTGAGAACCCAGGTCAGGAGGCAGCAGGGACAGAGAGGTGGGGGCACAGCCGGGGGACGGGGAGCAGAGCCTGGAGCGGCCCAGCAGAATTCCTTAGCATCCTGGGTAGCTGGTGCCCACCAAGGGCTCGCTCTGGGACCTGCCCAAGTGGAGATGCAGTGGGTGAAGACCCTCGGGGCCTAGCTGCAGGGCAGGGGGAGCCTCCCTGGGGCGCCCCTGTACATGGTGTTCAGTGCATGCCCCAGAGCGGAGGACAATGACTGCAGGCCACACCTCTGTTGCTAAAAAGCAAAGAACAACCAAGCCATGGGGCCCTGTGACAGCAATAATAAGGACAGTGTCACAGGCGAGGCAGCATCTCCGTTGATCCCAACACCGTCTTGTGAAGCGGGGACCAGTATCATCTCCATGTTGGGGATGGGGAAACTGAGGCAGGGGGAGGCCAGGAAAACAGTCAGTCTCCAAGTGGCAGAGCCAGGGTGGGGCTCGTGTTGTCTGACCCTCCTAGACTCCACCCTGTCCTGCCTCCCCGGGCTCACTGCTCTCAGCCCTTACTGTCCCAGTGGTTCCCAAAGCCCCTGGAGCATCTTTTTGGACACAAAGAAGAAGGAGGGTGCAAACTCTTCGAGAGATCGTTTGAAGTCTTTCATTATCGATCTTCGCACAGGTCCTTCCGGCACCTTCCCAGCTCCGTGGGAAGATGAACGCCCAGCGGTTAGAGAATGGGCCCTTCCCCTGAATCAGTCTTTTGTAACGGAAATAATTTATCTGCCAGCCTTTGGTGCCCGGCAGTTTGATAATTCAGGTGTTGAAATGGTAATGACCACGGGGCCAGCCCGGGAAGAGGCCAGTGAGTCAGATGGGAGATTCAATAGGAATTAAAGGCATTTAATCTCAATGCAATATGATTTTCTCAAACATGCCGCCTCTGCACCAAGAATGAGCTAACTGGAAACACCACGATGTCTCCAGCGGGGCTGATGCTGGGCTTTCTGCAGAGCCGGTGGCACCGGGCCTGCCTGGCTCCCCTAGAGAGGGCCTGGGCCATGGAGCTTCTGAGAAGTGGCTGGAGCTCGGTGGGCTGTGAGTGTGGAAAAGGACACAAAGAATCAGGGAGTAGTCAGAAAATCCCTCAGGCCCCAAGGACAACTCTGCTGGGTTTTTTAAAAATATTAATATGCATAATTTTATTTATTTATTTTTTTGGCTGTGTTGGTTTTCATTGCTGCACAGGCTTGTTTCTAGTTCTGGTGAGGGGGGGCCACTCTCTAGTTGTGGGACACGGGCTTCTCATTGGGGTGTCCTCTCTTGCTGCTGAGCACAGGCTCCAGGGCATACGGGCTTCAGTACTTGCTGGTCCTGGGCTTGAGAGCACAGGCTCAGTAGTTGTGGCGAACCAGCTTACTTGCTCCGCGGCATGTGGGATCCGCCTGGACCAGGGATAGAACCCACGTCTCCTGTATTGGCAGGCAGATTCTTTACCACTGAAGCCCCAAGCCACTGCTTTTTTTAGGGGCTGAGGAGGGGATCTCTTGGAGAGTAATGAGAAATTTTAAGAATAGACTTTGATCAGCAAAAAGAACTAGTGACTTGCCCAGGGTCACCCAACCAGGATTTAAGTCCTTGTCCTTGCTGTTAATCATGATGGTATATTGTTCTCTGTGTGTGTGTGTGCATATTGGGGGAGTCTTAATGACAGCTGTGTGAACTTTATATGCATTATCTAATTTAATACTTATAGAGCCTGCTTTGCAAGTGAGTGAACTGTGGGATAAAGAAGTTAAATAGCTCGTGCAGTCCCTGGGAGCTAGGGTCAGAATTTAAACCCGGCTCCACCTGACTTTCAAGCCTGAGTCTTCAGCCAGACACAAGACACAGAGCACTCACTCTGGGCCTTGCTGGGGAAGAGCCCCCCACCAACCAAGAAGATCAGAGGGGGCTTCATGGAGGTATGTCAGTTCCATCTCTGACAGTCAAGTATCTTTCAGTCTTCAGGTCCTGAGCTGTGTAAGGTCAGGGCACCTGACCCCCAAAAGCTCTTCCTCTTCATCCTAAAATGAGGAGAATGGGGCGTCCCCACCAGGGCCTGGAGGATGGGTCACACAGTAGATGCACTCTCCAGAGTTAGCCGGGCTTCTGAAGCTGCCGGCACAGCCATTGTCAGGCCTATGTGTATCGGGGCCCAGATCCCTTCCCAGCATCTACTGAGGTAGTTTTCACAGCCAGGATGGGCTGAGCTGCAGGCCATGCCCAGACACATGGAGAGGGCAGGAGAAAGCTGAGACAGAGTGGACAGAAGTAGCCCTGGGGGAAGACCGTGTGTGCAGCCAGTCCTGGCCACCCAGGCGTTGGCTCCAGAGAGGGGTGTAGGAGGAGCAGCGTGATGAGGCCCCCAGGCTGAATCCCACCTCTGTCTGATGGGTGTCATGGAGCTAGTGAAGCTACGGATCTATAGATGAATACAACTGTGTCGTTTCTCACCAAGCTTTCCTCGAATCCATTGTGTCAGGGAGCCCTGCTCCCCCGGGTTTTGGCAGGGAAGGGGATCATGTCGACAGCCCCTTTGTAGCTCAGATGTCCCACAGCACGTCTGGGCTTTAAAATCCGAATGCACTGGGTACTGAGGTTGGAGAGTTCAGAGTTCATCCAGAAATAGGGGCAGAGGGGGAGGACTACACAGAAACCAGGTAGCACAAAGATACCCGAAATGTGGAGTTCTGGAGACCCCAGATGTCACAGGCTGGAGGAGCCAGTCAGATCCCACCTGCCCTAGACAGGGGGAAACTGAGGCCCAGAGACAGGAAGAGGCTTGTCCCCGCAGAGCTGGGTGCGGCAACTCCTGCTCTGGCCCGCCCTCCCTGGGGTGGTCCCCACCTCCCTCTCTGTCTAACGTTCCTCCCATTGGCTCTCCCTAAGCATGAGCAGGAGGTGAGGGATGAGCCGGGTGGAGAGGGAGGGTAGTGTGTCTCACCTGGGCACCTCCCTAGGCCTTGGGGGCACAGAACCAGGGGTCCCTGGGAAGGGGTAGAGAAGGCCAGCTTCGCAGTGCACTCTGAGACCCCCAGCTCCACGTCATAGCCCCAGGACCATAGAGAGGTTTCTAAACTTCTCCAGGACTCAGTTTCCTTATCTGTAAGATAGGAAGGTCAGACAGCTCACGAGCTGGTTCTGCGGCTGAAAAGCGGTCACGGTGCCTGGCTCATAGGTGTGCGGTGGGGCTCAGCTGTCGTCCCCATCATGGAGGGATGTGGGGTCGCGGACAGTCCCATTTTGCCAGGGGACTCAGTTGGGAATCTGCCAATCCGATCTGAGGTGTTCTTTCTTCACTGATAATCTGATGGCACTGGGAAACCTCTTCTCTCTGTGGACCTCAGTTTCCCCATCTGTCAGCAAGACAGTAGGACTAACTGATGTGGGAGCCATAAGGCCAGGGATTGGTGTTTATGGAGTGGAATCATTGGGTGCATCTGCTGCTAAAGCCATACAAACTGCCAGGGACCTGCAGCCAGAGCTGTCTCGGAGCAGGGCCCCTCAGGGATCCGGCGAGGTCCCTCTGTGGTCCTGGAGCTCCGCTGACCGGCTGAGGGCTCCCAGCTGCAGCAGGGTCTGCAATCGCTCTCTCCGTACAGCTGATTGGTGGAGCGTGGGCCTGCTCGCAGCGCCTGGCAGGGACCGGTAAATTGAAAACATGATGTTTCCTGTCGGAGGCCAGTGCGGGGCTGGACTCGGTGTGGCCTTGGAAAGCTGGCCTCGCTCTCAGGAAGCCCTGCTCCCCACAGCACCGCCACAAAAACAGTGGAAAAGTGAAGCCTTTTCAAGTCTGTGCTTCCACTGTAAACAGGGGGAGAGAGCTGGCCCCTTGCCTCCTGGCGCTGCTGGGCCCGCCTCCTCCACCCGGCGCTGGCTTGCCCAGTCTTTGGAGGCGCCTCAGCTGCCCCTCTGCCCCCAGCAGTGCCCCTCTGATCAGAGAAGCCCCATGCCCGGAATTCACGAAGCCTTCTGAGTTTAGTTCAAGCACACCAGGACCTAGCAATCCTCAGCATCCATCCAGTGAGGCCAGCAGGGTAAAAGCAAAACACCGGTGCACGGAGAGGCGCAGGACTCACCCAAAGCCACACAGCACGTAAAGAGCAGCCCTGGCCCCTCCTTCTTACCTGAAGTGACTTCACGTGGGAGGCTCGCGTGGGTGAGGGCACGTAGTGTCAGTTGCTCAATTGTCCGACTCTTTACAACCCCGTGGGTGGGTAGCTCGCCAGGCTCCTCTGTCCGTGGGATTCTCCAGAATACTGGAGTGGGTTGCCATGCCCTTCTCCAGGGAATCTTCCCCACCCAGGGATCAAACCTACCTAAATCCAGCAAGAGTTTCTTTGACGTCCTTCACATAGAGATTGTAGCACAAGTAGCATTTAGTGGAAGTGGCTTATTGATTTTAAACTCTATAATAGTGTCCTTTTTTTCCTTACTGTAAAAGTAATGCATGCTTGTTGTAGAAAGTCTGGAAGTCACAGAAAAGTTAGAAGAAGAAAAACAAAAACTGCCTATCATCCTTCCAACCAGGAGTTATCCTGGTCAACATCCTGGTATATTACTTTCTGGTCACTTTATAATTTTCTGTCCTTCTCCTTTGGACTTACATCATGAGCAGTTTTCAGGGTCATTCGGTGTTCCTAAAAAACATGATTCTTGATGGCCCTGAGGAGGGGCCCAGATGAGGGCCAGGGCTGCAACCCCTTCACAGGTCTGCTCAGCCCCAGCCTGGCATACCCACATCATGGGGACTCTGTAGGGGTCTCCCCCCTCTGTGGGGAGGAGAGGCCCCCCCCACGCTGCAGTTCATGGCCTGGCCTGGACACCCCGGGCTGTGAGTGACTCTGACCTGTCTCCCATTGCTCAGGGCAGACTAGGCTCCATCTCGCCCTCGAGCCAGTCAGCCTGCTATGAGGCCTGCTCGCCAGCTGCCCACGGGCACAGGGCTGCGTTCCTCCGAGGGCCGGCTCCACGCCAGCTGCCCACGGGCACGGGGCTGCGTTCCTCCGAGGGCCGGCTCCACGCCAGCTGCCCACGGGCACGGGGCTGCGTTCCTCCGAGGGCCGGCTCCACGCCAGCTGCCCACGGGCACGGGGCTGCGTTCCTCCCAGGGCCGGCTCCACGCCAGCTGCCCACGGGCACGGGGCTGCGTTCCTCCCAGGGCCGGCTCCACGCCAGCTGCCCATGGGCACGGGGCTGCGTTCCTCCCAGGGCCGGCTGGATGTCAAGTGCCTACTGCGCTCAGGTGTCAGTCAGCCTGGGCGACAAAAGGCCCCTGTTCCTGCCATGTTCTCCCGACACCTGCACCTCCCCCATGCCTGCCCATCCAGCCCCCTCCTCCCTGACCCCTCACCAGTGGGGGGCTGGAACCCAGCTGGGCAGGGGTGGCAGGGGTCCCGGAAGGAGCCAGCTCCGACCCCCTCCACCCGCCAGCATCCTTGGTGGCCCTAAGACAGCTTTATGGAGGACGGGTCGAGGCTGTCTTCCTCCTGGCAGGTTTATTTCTTCATTTTTCAAGCCCTGCTCTGATTTTTCCATGTCTCCCCGCCCCCTCCCTAGGCAGGCTTCCCTCCCCTCCCCGTCTAATCTGTCAGCCCAGCCAGGAGAGAGGGCCACTGGCCTCCAGGTGATTGAATTATTGCGCGGGGTTGGTTGGGGGGGGCGGTGGAGGAGATAGGCCAGGGTTTTCTGCGTGAGTGCTTTTGGCTTCCTGCCCTTGGAAAGGGGCTGGGGAGGGGGAGGGGCGTGGTGGCAGAGACTGTGGGCCATGGGTTTCCCAGACGCTCTGCCCCTCCCCCCATTCTCCCCTGTCTGGACCACAGATGAGCCCTGCCATGGACAGTGCTGGCCCAGGGCCACTGCTCTGCCACCCTGCTCTCCCCCCACCCCAGCCCTGCTCAGGCCTCGATTTCCCCTCCCGCCAAACAGGCAGGTCTCTGTCCTGACGCCAAGGGGAAGAAAAGGCGTCCAGGCAGCTGTGACTGCTGACTCACATGTGAGAAATTCTTAAACATCTGCTATCTGTGTGTTGTGGGCCAGGGACTCAGGATGGAGAAAAGAAGAGAGGTCAGCACTGGTAAGACACCTACGATGTACAGCAGGCATGTTCCCGTGCGCGACTTCACATTTCCTCCCCTTCCTGCCTCCTCCCAGTCGTAACTCAAAGATAACAAGGAGTAAGAATTACTGGCCTTATTTTTACAGCTTAGAAATGTGCCCACTACAGACTCCTTCTCCCAGGAACCTTGGGTTCTTGAGGGATGAGGCACTGTCTGGTCCTCTCGAACTCTCTGGGGGCAGCAGCAGACCAGTCACTCAGAAGGGACCCAGCAAATGCTGCTGGTTCTACTGAAGTGAGACCAGAGAGGTGATATCACCAGCCCAAGGTCACACAGCTAGAAATGGAGCCCCCCTTTGCCTGGCTCCAAGCCACCGCTCCTGGCCTGGGTGTTGACAGGGAGGTCTGCCGTTCTGGCTGGCATTATCCAGTTGCAAGGCTGCTGCAGCGGGTCGAGAGCTTGGTGGCTCCAGGTCTCACCCACCCCTCCCGCTGGTGTCTGTTCCTCTGCTGCTCAGGCCCCCACACACTCTCCAGCCTGCCTTCCCCCGCCCAAGAGGAGGGGCTGGAAGGGGAAGCCCCCTCCCCCGCTCTGCTCCACACTCCAGCTCATGGAAATGAAAAACACATTGGCTTCATTATCCCGGGCTGAATGAGCAGGGTTGCCATGGTGACAGCCATCTCAGGCCCGCGAGGGGGCAGGGAAGGGGCTGGCGAGGCCGTGGCAAGTGGGACCGGGCAGCGGGTGAGCAGGCGCGCTGGGTGGGCAGGCCCCAGGAGCATCAGGCCCTCGTGCTCCCTGCCCTCCTGTCGGGCCCCCGGCTTCAGATCCCAGTGTTTGGTCAGGGAGAAGCAGGCAGGCCCCATCCTCCAATGACTGGCCCCTCATTCACCTGTCCTGCCGCCTGTCCATCTCTTCCTTTCAGGGGAGGGTTAAAGGTCCCTCACACCATCCTGGAGGTCAAGATGGAGGGCTGACATGGGAGCTGGGGGCCAGGAGAGGGCAGGGGCCTGTCCCCTGAGGAGGTCAGCCGTGGTGCTCTGCTGGCCTCCGCAGTGGCATGGCCCAAGGAAATGGCTGAGTGTTCCAGGCAGTGTACACCCCAGCACTCCTGTGTGCCCTGAGACATCACCCCGGTCCTTAGGCAGAACCCTCTTACTGGAGGCAGGGTCTCCAGGTACCCCACAGGACAACAGGTGTGATGGGGGCTGTGGGGACGCCAGCGGGGAATCCAGACCCAGAACAGCCTGTGCCCTGGGAGGCCCCGGGCACGTGTCCTGACCTCCAGGCCTGAGCTGCGCCTTCCCCATGGCCCTGACCCAGGGATCCTTATGCCCAGATGGGCCCTTGTCTCCTCAAGGCCTGGACATCCCCTTGCCCCGTGGCCTGTCACCCCAGGGCTTGATTTCTAAGCACAGCACCATAGGGTAGGCCCTGGCCCTGCCATTGCTGTGCTCAGGCTGATCCAAGGGAGGCTGGCTGCACCCCCATTTCTCTTCCGGGCTCCCTGGTGGCCCCCTGGGGTGGCCTCAAGTAAAGTCTGCCATTCCCCTCTTGAGCATGCAGCACAGCTAGTCCCATCACATGATCCAGAGCCAACAGGACAGCCCCCACGGGCCCTGCTGGGGGGATACTGAGTGCCCTCAGGAGACTTCCCCTTCAGACAGTGCCGACCCCAACTCCAGTTTCAACCTTGACCCTAACCCTAAGGCCACATCCAGCCTCAACCCCAGTCTCCTGGCCCAGCCCACATGGGTGTGTTTCCCACGTGCTCCCGCCCCTGAGCTGCTGTTCAAGACATTCCGTCCACCTGGAATGCCCTCCCCTCACAGCCTGCATGCTCCCAAGTCCAGCCTCCTCCCACTTCCTATTTCAGATGAGGAAACCCAGGCCCAGAGAGACATGTGACTTGTCCAAGGCGATTGGAGAATCAGGGCAGCATGGCCTGGGGCAGGATGTCCTAGGAGGCCAGGCCATTCATTCCCCGCTGAGATGGGGCAAGGGTCCACGTGACGCTGGACGAGAGCCCAGCAGCTCAGGGCTGGTGACAGTTCCCTGTCCAGGCAGGTTTGGAGGGGAGGCAGAGGGCCAGGGTTTCAGCTCCCTGACAACTGTTCTCAGTGGGGAGGAGCCCGGGAGGGGTGCTCAGGGGCTGGCCCCAGCCTTGCTGATCCGTCTGACCATCCTGCAGCCCCGCCCACAAATGGGTCACGTGCTTCTAAGCAGACAGGTGGTGAGCAACAGAGCTCAGCAGACATGGTGTCCATGGCACTGCTGTGGTTTTGCCTCCTGCCAAGTGGCGGGGAAGGCGGCACAGGCAGGAGAAACCCCAGCACCTCCCTGTGACAGGGGACGTCCAGAGGTCCCCACGCAGCCACCTGCCACTCTGCTGAAACCAGATCCCAGAGCTCATTCCAGAATGCAGAGTCCCCCACCCTCCAGGGGAGGCTGGGGCAGAGCCAGGAATCAGTGCATTTGCTGCTTCCAAACCTGTGGGCAGGGCTTGCCTTGCAGCCTCCAGGGGCCGGCCCAGCCTCAGGGTCTTGGGCCCCAGCCTTCGCGTTTATACAGAGGCCCCCTCCTTGTGCTCTTGGCTCCAGGGTCATGACCCCTTGCTGATCTGCCTGGGCCTTGTCCTGCCCGGGGCCAGCCTCAGACCGGCCCTGCAGTCCTGTGCCCTCCCTTCCCCTTCTCCCCTCTCATCCATTGTCCAGCCACCCCAGAGCCCACAGTCCCCACGGCATTTGTCCCCCGCCGTTGACCTCCCCTGACTCGGCGGCTGTGTGTCCTGGACCCGCCTCCCGGCCACCACCACGGCCACCGCCCAGCTCCCCGCCCGGCGGCCGAGGGCGGCTGCTGGGCAAGGCTATCATTTTCCCAGCTGGGATTATAGGTTTGGGGCTGAAGGAGTCTAGCTGGAGGAGGAGGAGCAGAGACTCTCACCCTGGTGCCAGTCCCCAGAGATACCTCTTGGGTAGGGCAGCCTGGCGTGCTCTGCAGGCCGGGATGGGGATTCCTGTAACCCGACGTCCTCCCAGCTCTGCGTGTGCACGTGTGTGCGTGGATGACACCTCTCAGAAGGGTCAGGCCCTCGCTCATGCTCATTTAATGTAATCCCCTCAACCATCACGCAGGCATGCCTGACTCATTTCCCAGCTAGAAAAGACAAAACTCAGAAAGAGCTACACGCTGGCCTAGGTCACACAGCAGGTTAGGGCAGAACCAAGATTTAGCCTATCCCTGGCCCTCAACTGCCACCTGCTTGGCAGCCTCTTTGCCCTGCCCTTGCCCATCCTCCCACCTGTGGGGGTGGGGCATCAAGAGAATTGGCTGTGAGATCACAGAGGACCCAAGGGCGGGGTACCCTATGGGGTGTGCTACGGTCGCCCACTGTGCCTGCTGCTAGGGAGGGTGTTGCCAAGCCAGGTTTGGGAAAAAAGCGTGCATCCATTTACTGCTCTGTCCTCACAGCAGCCCCTGGGGCCTGGTTTAGAAGGGTCACTGTGAGCCAGACTCAAGAGTGTGGCAGCGCTAGTTCTGGGCATGCAGAAGCTGGAAACATCTCAGAGTTTACAGCTGTGGGAACTGGGATGGGGTTTAATCCCAGTAGAGTGATCCCAGCCAGACCCAAGCCTGGACCCTGGAGCCCCCCTTCCAGTGTCCCCTCTGGGGAAAGCGCATTGAGCATTTGTGTGCCAGGGACACAGCCTGGGGACCGAAAAGGAGTTTGAGGATTTGAGTCAACACAGTGGAGTGGTTCTCTGAACAGACTCTGGAATCAGACTACTCCCGTTAGGATCCCATCTCAAGTCACGTCACTTTTCTGAACCTTGCCTCTGCGTGTGTTGTTATTCAGTTGCTAAGCCGTGCCAACTCTCTGTGACTCCATGAATCGCAGCACACTATCTCCAGGAGCTTGGACTCATGTCCATTGAGTCAGTGATGCCATCCAACCATCTCATCCTCTGTCATCCCCTTCTCCTCCTGCCCTCAATCTTTCCCAGCATCAGGGTCTTTTCTGATGCAGTCGGCTCTTTGCATCAGGTGGCCAAAGTATTGGAGCTTCAGCTTCAGCATCCGTCCTTCCAATGAGTGTTCAGGGTTGATTTCCTTTAGGATTGACTGGTTTGATCTCCTTGCTGTCCAAGGGACTTTCAAGAGACTTCTCCAGCCTCTGCATGTGACATGTGCTCAAATGAGACAAACCTTGAAAACTTAGTACAGTACAAAAGCATGTGGTATGAGTCAAGAGACATTCGCTAGTGTCTTCAGTTCTGTAGATGCTTAGGGTCCTGATCCCAAACTTCTGAGCAATGAGGACCAGAGTATAAGGGCTGGCTGTGGGGTGGACCTGCCAGAGGGTAGAGGATGGGTAACCTGTGTCTGGGGGTGCTTCCTCAGGGGCCAGGTCACTCTGGAGCCAGCATTTCTGATACACAGAAACAGGTCGCCCACCCCAGGTCGGTGACCACTCCCAGGGCTGAGCCGGCTGTCCACTGGCTGGCCACCACTGGCCTGGACCTCTGTGTAGCTGACCCACAGGTGGCCAGGTCACCTGGACTTGTCTCAGGAGCAGAGGCTGCAGGGAGGCCTGCCTGTTCTTGGGAATTCACTGCATGTCTGCCTGTCACAAGTCCCTCGATAGGGAAGATTTGTGAGTGAGCTTTGCAATTCTGTTTTCTCTGAGGGTTATAAATCAGCTGCAGGCACACCCTGATGCTGCCCAGCCTGAGGTGCACACACGTGCACACTCACATCCACACTTGGAAACACAGTCCAGGTCCTGCTTGCCATTTCCCTGGGGTGGGAGAAGGCACTCTCTTGGAAAAACCCCGGCTCCCAATGGCTGCCTGGCCTTCCAGGGTCCCAGAGCCATCCAGAATCAAGAGCTCAAGGCTGGGAGGCAGGATGTCCCAGTGGTTGGAGAAACAGGTTGTAGTATGAGTCATTAGCATGAATCACTAGTATGAATTTCAGGAGTCTGCCTGGCCTTATAGATTACTGTGTGCCCTGGGCCATGTTGCTTACAGAGCTCTGTGCCTCGGTTTTCAGGTCTATAAAATGGAGCTAATTGTAACATACTTCATAGGATGGTTGAGAGAATAAAATAAGTAAATATCTGTAGAATGCTTATTGTTGTTCAGTCACTAAGTTGTGTCCGACTCTTTACGACCCCATGGACTGCAGCACAGCAGGCTTCCCTGTCCTTCACCGTCTCCCGGAATTTGCTCAAACTCACATCCATTGAATCTAGGTGCCATCCAACCATCTTGTCCTCTGTTGTCCCCTTCTCCTCCTGCCTTCAATCTTTCCCAGCATCAGGGTCTTTTCCAGTGAGTCGGCTCTGCATCAGGTGGCCAACGTACTGGAGCTTCAGCATCAGACCTTCCAATGAATATTCAGGGTTGTTTTCCTTTAGGATTGACTGGTTTGATCTCTTTGCTATCCAAGGGACTCTCAAGAGTCTTCACGGAGTGCTTAAAACAGGACAGACACATAATGAGAGCTCAGGGAAGTTTGGCTATCATTATCATCGTCATTAGTTAAGGATATACCTAAATTTTGGCATCTGACCAGGGCTTGAATTCCAGCGCTGCCTCTTGCTAACTAACTTGGACATGCTACCGAGCTCCCATTTCTCATCTGTGAAATTGACTCTTACTGCCTACTTCATAGGACCATTCTGGCCTTAAAGGAGATAGAGCTTGTAAAGGATGCAATGTCAGGCCCTCGGGAAACATCATCCAGTGCTACATCTGCCTCGAGGTGGAGTTTGGGGACTGGGCCCTCTGGGTCAGAGCCTCCGGATAACTCTGCTCTGGGGCCTGTCTTCCTGAGGAATGTTTAGATAACAGCAGGGACTAGCAGGGGAGCACAAGGGAGAATTTTAGGAACCTCTGTCTCCCTTTCACCACCAGGGGAGTAAAGCACTAGCCAGAGCAACTCTCCCCTCCCTGCCCTTGTCATTCCATCCACCCCTCTCCTGAGAAGAGGGTCAAGACTGACAGGTGTGACTCATGGCTCTGCCACTCACTGGGTGGCCTTGTGCAGGTCACTTGACCCCTTCATTCCCTCCAGCCAGGAATAATTGTGCCTGCTTCCCCTGGCAACTGGAGAGAGAGTCACACACAGAGCGTGTGCAGCACTTGGCACAGCGTGCCCGGGGATCAGCGCTCTGCAGATTCCATCACTGGCCCCTTTCTGCCTCCTCTCCTCTCCTCCTCCCACTCACACCCCACCCCTCCCACACCTGCTGCACGAATCACATCTTCCCAGGCCAGACGTTTAAATATTTCTCTCTGGGAAACTGGGCTCTAAAAATCCACAAGACGCCTCTGGAGCCACATGAGCGAGCCTGGATAGAGGGAGGTGACTTCAGAAATTCAGACCTTCTGTCTTCCCATGCTGTTCCCCTGTGCCAGCCACACGAGGCTAAAGCATGCTAGACACGAGACCCAGCCTTGCTGGACCACTGGCCGCCTGCCCCAGAGACTTTACTGTTCCCACAAGGTCCCCAGGTGCTGTCAAACGCAGGCTTGTTTCCAAGCTGTTGCTAGCATTTTTTTTTCACCTGCTCAGCCATAAAGCCCTGGAAAGCAGTGATCCAGGGATGAGTAGCTGCTTGCATGAGTGCAGGGGGGAGAGATGGGGACTGGTGCCCACATTTTTGCAGAGCTGACATTTTTGCACCTCTCCCACCCAGCGCACTGCCTGGGAGAGTGGGATGGTGAGACCTTGGCCGTGGATAATAGTCGGGAGCATCCCAGGCCAAGCCTTGGTCTCGCGGCAGAACTTTGGAGGCTGGACTTCTTGTTGCCAGGGAAACCAGTGTGTTCCCTGGAAAGGAAACCACAGCGCCTTTGGCTGTTAAGACACCCCCCCCCCCTCCCCCACCAAAAAAAATGAGTTCCCTCCAAAACTGATTCCCCCAAAACTGTTGAGTCGGCAGCATCTTACCTCCTCCCTGATCCTGCTAAAATTATAGAAAATGAAATCTGCCCCGACCTTGTGCTTTTCACCTCTTTTTTAAACATTCCACTGTAGCACGAGGACATGTTTTGTTTTTTCTTATTTATCTTCCTCCCATGCCAGCTGGGGCTCCAAGCCCTTCTCTCCTCTGTTGACAGGAGCCAGAAAGGGAAGGACTTCCACATCTTTTTTTTTTTTTTTTTTCGTTCAGCTGTCAGCAAAAATAAAACAAGCAGGTTTATATTTGGAAAGCAGAGGGTCTCAGCCACCAGATCACTATGTCCAGGGTAAGTCACAGCCTTGTATCCTCTCATGTGACAAAGGCTTGAAATTTGACCCACAGGTTTGCAGAGCATGGGGCTTTTGCAGCAGGCCTGTCTTTATTCATATCGACTTTTAAATGCCATTGGAGCATCATGGGGGATTCTCCACTGGCTGGGAAAGGGTGGTTCTAGAAAAGAATCCTCTGGAACATTGCTCAAGTGGTCTGACAGGGGCAGATCTCTATGCCAGGTTGAAGGGAACTTTCACCCCATTTCAGAAACAAGGTACCTGGGCCTCAGCAGGGTTTTCAGATTGGCTAAAGAGCAGAGTTGGGTTTCACAGCCAAGGCCACCCTGTGGGTCAGTTCATTAGTAAAGTGAAAGTCATTCCGTCGTGTCTGACTCTTTGTGACCCCATGAACTGTAGCCTGCCAGGCTTCTCTGTCCGTGGGGATTCTCCAGGCAAGAATACTGGAGTAGGTTGCCATGCCCTTCTCCAGGGGATCTTCCTGACCCAGGGATCAAACCTGGGTCTTTTGCATTGCAGGTGGATTCTTTATGGACTGAGCCATCTTAGAAGCCCAATTCATGAGGAAACAAAACAAAACAGGAAAGAAAGGAAAGAGAAAGGTGGCCAGTGTTCATATCAAGATCCCTGACGCTTCAGGGGAGATGGTAGGGAAGGAAACGGCTGTGAAGAGACCTTGGTCCCAAGCCCAGCATGCCCCGCCCACTCTCAGGCTGGGGTCTGCCCATCTCAATGGCCGTCTTGGACCTGAAGCCTCTAGAGCCCCTCCCAGGTCTGCCCCACGGTCAGCGTTCCCAGGACCATTTTGTCTTGGTAATCGGAACAGTTAATTTTTCACCTAGAAGTGACTCTCTGTTCCGTAAGTAATTTTAAACAAATTCTGTTCCAGTCCCTGCACTTCCGTGGGGGAAAAAAACAAAACCCAGCTGGGTTTTCCACCATCCTCAGCAGACAAGGGTTTGCACGCAGTATGTACTCCAGGCTGCGATCCCTCAGAGCCTGGGGCAGCGAGGGTCCTGTACTGTGTTCAGGAGGACAACCACGAGGGGCCCAGTGACCCAGCCTCCAGGCAGCCAGATGTGTCTCAAGGAACCATCCTGAGAGGGCTCAAGTCCCTTTCAGCCCCATTCTAGGTCTTCAACAGATCTTTCCTGGTGATTCCTAAACCCCTCTGTCAGATCTTGCTATTAGCGTGAGGCTCTCAGAGTGTAGAGTAAACTAATGAATTACAGCATGATTACACAGCACATAATTAACTTTGTAATTAATATGCAACTGCCACTTAAGCTAAAACACTGCTTATAGAGACGTGCGGCAATAGTAAATCACAGGTCAGAAATAGCACTTTGGAATTTTCAAAAGAATGAACGTAAGCAGGGAATCACTTAAGGCAGCGGGGCAAGTTAATTAAAAAGCAGATGAATTGTATGCGTCCTGCTTCATTTCAATACCTTCTTTAAGAAAGACCCTGATGCCATCCTGCCAAGCTGACTGGCCAGGCCTGGACGAAAGGACACTGGGCATGGATGGTTTTATTTCCAAAATAAGTCAGGTCTTTGTTGCCCCAACCCAGCCCAACCCCATGTCTTGGTCCTTTCCCCAGCCACACTGCCCCTCCTGGGGGCCTGGCTCTGCCCCTCCACCTCCAGGAAGCTTATGGGGTTGCCGCCAGACCAACTCCGGGCCTTCCACAGTCTGGCCTCCATGGTGGGCATGGCCATCTGGTCGGTTAGTTCAGCCTGGCTGCCTTCACCTGGATTCCAGGCTTCTGGAAATCCGGGATTCATCTTACATTTTTACTGTTATTTGATCTTTCCTTCCCCCAGCCTCCTGCCAGAGCGCTGAAGCTAGAAAATGCCTTAGGGATGGTCTCACCTAGGCCGAATTTCACCAAGGCTAAGAACTGAGGGGCTGAGTTCTACACTTACCTGGTGGAGTGGGCTCAGGCCTAGGAGGAATCTCTCTCTGCATCTCTCCTAGTCTTACATCAGGCTGGATGGGCCTTTGCAATAAGTTAAACCCAGGTTCCAATCCCAGCAACCCTACTGGTCTGCTGTGTGACCTTAGGCAAGTTGCGTAACCTCTCTGGACTTCAGTTTCCTCCTCTGTAAAGTCTGAGCAAGGATGCCCACCTCCCTGGGTTGGTGTGAGAGTTAGGGGAGTAATCTGTGTGTGAAAGGGCCTGGTGCAGAGGTAGCGCTCACTGGATCCCGAGTGTCCCCTGCTGTCCTCAGAGGTTTAGGGGGTACAGGGAGAAGTGTATGACTTGTCAATCAGCCCCATCGTTTACAGGCTGAGAAAACAGGCCCAGAGAGGCCAACTGTGATCCACATACCGTGCATGTAACTGGCATGATTGGAACCCCCTCAAGACCAGGAGCCCCCTGAGCACAGATGACTCTTATCCGTGTTCTCCAACTCTAGCCTGGGCACAGCAATGCAGAGCTAGCAAAGGGTGGTACCCAGTGGGTGGCTGAACTGAAAGTCCTCTTCCAGAACAGCCTTGAGCTGGGTCATCTGCAAAGAAGCTTTCTCAGCCCCAAGCCCCTGGGTGGTGTGGAGGTGGCTTAGCTTAGGGGAGGGATGCTGGACTTTCAAGTCTGACAGACAGGTTCAAATCCCAGCTGTGCCATTTTCAGATATTGGGCAAGTTACTTAATCATTTTCAGTCTTATTTCTCCCCATCTGTAGATGGCGCTAATCATTCTAACTATATCTTTATCATTTGTCATAAAGATAAGTCACATGAGACAGCAAATGTGCCACCCAACACACAGTAGGTACTTAATGATATTGCTCCTCTTCTTAATCACAATCACAGAGATTTCTGAGTGGCTGCTGAAGGGCCACACAGGCCAGCGGCCTGGGGCAGGTGACTCTGGCGGCCGGGGCTACCTTGGCCTGTGCTGTCCCTTTAGATTTCTTGGCTTAGAGGGGGCAGAGAAGGTGCCAGCCTCCCCAGACAACCCAGCCTCTGCCTCAGGCAGCTCAGTTGACCTTCCAACTCTGGCCTTTGCCCTTCTAGAAAGTGACCTGGGCCTCTCTCCTCCTGACCTAGGCCAGCATTGCTGGGGGTAGGGAGTTGCCGGGCCCATAGGCAGGTCCTGGCCGGTTGGGTACATCTAAGCTATTAAAAAGCAGAGATATCACTTTGCCAACAAAGGTCCATAGTGTCAAAGCTATGGTTTTTCCAGTAATCATGTACGAATATGAGAGTTGGACCATAAAGAAGGCTGAGCACCAAAGAATTGATGCTTTCAAAATGTGGTACTGGAGAAGACTCTTGAGGGTCCCTTGGACAGCAAGGAGATCAAACCAGTCAATCCTAAAGAAAATCAACCCTGAATATTCATTGGAAGGACTGATGCTGAAACTGAAGCTCCAATATTTTGGCCACCTGGTGTGAAGAGCCAACTCATTGGAAAAGATCATAATGCTGGGAAAGATTGAGGACAAGAGGAGAAGGGGGCGACAGAGGATGAGATGGTTGGATGGCATCACCGACTCAATGGACATGAGTTTGAGCAAACTCTGGGAGATGGTGAAGGACAGGGAAGCCTGGCGTGCCGCAGTCCATGTGGTAGCAAAGAGTCAGACGTGACTGAGCGACCTGAAGTGATGGTGGGCTCGTGACGCTGGCCATAATACTGGATTCAGCGTCCGAGGCCCCAGTCCTCCTGGGCGGTGGGTTCCAGATCTTGGTATGGATGCTCTGTGGCCTCTCTTCCCGAAGACACTTCAGTTTCTGGTCCCCTACCCTGCCAGGCACCGCTGCCCCAGCCTGCCCATCCCCCTCTGCCCTCTCTCTCCCTGCGGTCCAGCCTCTTCACCCCACAGCCACTCCTTTTAGTTCGGAATCTGTCAAAGCCAGTTCCAGGGAAAACTAGTCCATGGGATTTTAAAATATGTTTAGTGAAAAAAGTTTTTTGTACTCCATTCACTTTGGGAAAAGCCAGATGCTCTAAGGCCCTTTATGTGCTTCCTCCTCACCAAGAGTGGTTGGAATATGCAGCTTCTCCCCAGCCAGTCTTACCAGAGGATCCTTCGGCAGGAAGGACCCTTTTCCGCAAAACTCACCGCAGACAGCCTGATCTGCAGCGTCCTGGCCGCTACCCTCCTTTTCCCCAGAATAGGCAGTGTTTCTCCTCTGGTTGCCCTGCCTCCTCCTGTGATACTGCCCACCTGGACAGACACTGTGTGGGTGTCCGGTGCCGCTCTGGAGCGGCAGCACTCTGTCCATCTGCCCCGAAGCAGTGACCCTATCCCTCTGTCCTCCTGAGCTTTTCAGGACTGGCCTTTGCCTCAAGAACAAATCCCCCCACCCAGCACTCTGGCCAGTGGGCACAGGCCCCTGCCTCAACCACCCACGTCCTCAAAGGCACCTGGCTCTGAGATGCAGGGTGGTTCCCAGAGGCACCTGTGTGAGGGTGCATGGAGGGAGAAAAGCTGAAGGTCTTTAACATCTAGTGGTGGCTTTCAATTCCCCCCACCGCCCCCCTAGCGGATACCGGCTCCTCTCGCTGGCCCTGCTTTCCTCCTGCCTGTGATGGAGATGATAAGACCCACCTGGTCCTGAGCAGAGCTGGGGCCCACGTGCTTGGGGCTGTGCAGAGTGCTTCCTACTCACTGACTCATTTAACGAACTCAGCGGCCTATGAAGTTGGCACCATTGTCACTGCATCCATTTTACAGATGCCCGAGGCACGTAGAGGAGAGCATCGTGCCCCAGGTCACAGCAGCTAGCGCGTGAAAGAGCCAGGATTTGAACCCAAGCAACCTGGTGACCTGATCCACTAAGCTATATGACCCACATAAATGAGGTGATAATGAGGGTTATGTACGGATGTGAGAGTTGGACCATAAAGAAGGCTGAGCACCTGAGAATTGATGCTTCCAAATTGTGGTGCTGGAGAAGACTCTTGAGAGTCCCTTGGACAGCAAGGAGATCAAACCAGTCAATCCTAAAGAAAATCAACCCTGAATATTCATTGGAAGGACTGATGTTGAAACTGAAGCTCCAATACTTTGGCCACCTGATGTGAAGAACTGACTCATTGGAAAAGACCAAATGCTGGAAAGATTGAGGGCAGGAGAAGAAGCGGGTGGCAGAGGATAAGGTGGTTTGGATGGCATCACCGACTCAATGGACATGAGTTTGAGCAGACTCCAGGAGTTGGTGATGGACAGGGAAGGCTGGCGTGCTGCAGTCCATGGGGTCACAAAGAGTCGGACAGGACTAGGCGACTGAACAACAACAAGGGTCAAATGAGGTTATGGCACCAGGGCTTTGTAAACTGTAGAGTGCTTTGCATGGTCAGAGTGTCAAGTCAGCACTCGGTTGTGGAGCGCCTGGTGTGAATCCTTGTCTCTCAATAGACACTCAGGAAGCATGTTTTCAGGTTGCTTGTGGGGTACCCAGCCTGTCCCCGAAGGGCCCCAGAGATGAGGCCCCCCCTCCCAGCATGGGTCGGGGTGGCTTAGTCCCTGAGTCCCTCACACCCAGAGAGTCCCTGAGTGCAGATCTGATGACAAGCAGGGTGATGGACACCAGACCCAGCTGACTCACCCCCTTGCGCCACAGGCCTTCTAGAAAGAGGCTTGGATGTACGAGGTCAGCGTGCCAGCATCAACCCAGCTGGGAGGCCAAAAATCCCCAAGGAGCTGTGGGGACGTCACGGGGTTTCCGCAGAAATAAAATCACAGATGCTTCCCACTAGGAGCAGAACCCTTGCCACCATCAGGTTTGGCATGGCTTGCCACGGTCACCCTGTCCTCCCAGGGAGACCCCCGGGAGCTCCCTGGGGCAGGTCCCTGTCTGAGCTGTCTAGGGCCACAGGCACGCACTCAGCAGACACCTGCAGGAGGGGCCTGGATGTGGATGGAGCAGGGAGAGCCGAGACCTTCAGGGCAGCCCCGGGCTCCCGAGGCCTGAGTGTCGCCCTGGCCCCACTTCTGATCTGTCGCAGAGGCTCAAGGCTCTGCTGTACCTCCACCCACACCCCTGCCCTGGGCCTCAGTTTCCTCATCTGTGAACAATGTGTCTGAGCAGATCCCCAGATCCGTTCTAGATCTAAGCCATGAGGACTGGTTTTGTGTTGGTTGGTTTGTTTTTTGCCATCTACCACTTTTAAGTCAAATAAATGCCTGCTTTTTGATTCCTCTGTTCCCCACCTCCCTTTTCTTGAGAAATTTTTAAACAAATCTTTAAGTTCATAGCAACTCACTAAAAGAGAAGGCATACCCAGTTAGTAAAAATAAGAGCCCAGGCTCAGGAGAAACAGCTGCTGTCCTAGACCAGCCATATCAGTCCTGCATGATAGGGGAGTAACGACCCACCCACTCTGAGCCTTCATTTTTCTCCTCTGCAAAATAGGCTAATACTGCCCACCAGCTGCTGTGAGGCTGTGATTGATGGAAGGTTGCTTGTTTGCCTGTGTGGTCCGAACGTGGGCTCTCAGCTCAAGAAGAGCCTGGCTCTGACTCCCAATAAAGAGGACTAAACAGGGAACTGGGAAATCTGCATGCAGATCTCTGCTCGTGTCTTGACTGGCTGGTGCCCCTCAGCTAAGCTTTCCCCACTCTGAGCCTCTGTTCACCCTCCTTTTAAAAATGGAGCTGCCCAGGGGTTTTCTCATGTGTTGGCACCAAGTGGTTAAGAATGACTGGGCAGAAGGGTGTGTGGATGACTGGCTGGGTCGTGTGTGGGCCCAGTGGAAGAATGCAGTGACTGGTTAGCCATGCCTGTCAGGGGTGCAGGAGGTAGGGGCGGCATCCTTACACCACACACCTTCTGTGTGATGGGTGCTTCTTAAGGGCCCATCTAGTTACACTGACTCTCCCTTGGACCTGCCATTGCCCCACCCCGTCTGGAGCTCCTGGAGAATGCCAGGTGGGTGGATTTGGAGGCTCGAGGAGCTAGGGTGAGGAAGAGATGGTGGAGAACACCTTTTTGTCCCCAGAACTGGAGCTGTGGGCATCTTCAGGGCGTTTACAGCCGTCTATAGGACACCAGCTGGTGGTCAGGGGACCCTGGCTCCACCTCCAACTTCATCCCACACTGTGTCTTCTGAGTTCCCCCAGGGAATTGTTTCTGCCTTCCCTCTTCTCCACTTCATGGCATCTGAGCCTTTGGAATCGCAGGCAAGAGCCTTAAAACAAAACCAGGTCAGGGCCGCTGTGTGACCGCTGCCATCCTAGGGAAGGCTTGCAGCCCAGACAGCATCAGGCAGGCCCGTGACTCCCTGGCTCTGCAGTGACAGTCGTCTTTGTCCCTCGCAGAGATGTTGAGGAAGCCTACGCTCCCATGGAGAGCATGATGCAGTGAAACCTCATGGGCTGTGTAACCAGCCTGGGGCTCAAGTCCTGGCACTGCTACTTCTCAGTAGTGTGACCTTGGGCAAGTCATTTTACCTCTCTGAGCCTCAGTTTCTTCATCGATAGTATGGTAATAATAACTGGGACATCACAGTGGAATTCTGGGGCTTAAAGTAAGCTGACAGACGTGGAGAACCTAGTGTCTGGACGTATAAGTTCATTTGTTGTTGTTCAGTTGCTAAGTGGTGTCAGTCTCTTGCCACCCCGTGGGCTATATAGCCCTTGCTCTGCTTCTCTTTCCATTTGGAGGAAACAAAAAGCAGAGGCGGCATAGCCTTGGGGAGGAGAGGAAACCCAGCAGCCTTACCCAGGACTAAAGCTGGCCCTCTTTCACCTTTTGGGAGAGAAGCTGTCAGTGAAAGTTCACTGCAAGGTCACAGACCTGGAGTGTGGCCAGAGGGTGGTGGGAGGTTTTGACCCCGAGAGTATGACCTGGGCTTGCTAAGGCGTCATGGGCCCCAGGGAGATGAGCACACCTGGGTGCAGCTGGGACTCCCAGGACCGTGTGGGTTGGGACAGTGGGCTGGCACCTTGGTCAGAGCGACACGGACACGTGTCCTCCCAAGTCAGCCATCCTCTCCTCTGGATCAGCTCTTGTGTCCCGGAACAGGTTGTCAGGAGTACCTACCCGCCCTCAGGAGTGGCCCCTCTGAAACACCCAGGTGTACGTGGTGGTGTCCCACTAACCACCACTGACAATGGGGGTTCCTGTAGGGGAAGGCGGGTGCTGGGAGACTGGGTCATCAAGAGAAGCGGGTCCACCCTTCCAGCAACCATGCCAAGTCAGAGCGTCTGAACTCTGTGGCCAGGAGGTATGTAGCTTTGTCCAGTCCTGGCATAAGGGGCACTCCCCAAATTAAGGAGGGGTCCTGCATTTGGAAGAGACTGTTGTCCAAATCAGGATTTCCCTTTTCAGAACAATGTGCCCTGCGTGACTTCACTTACTCAGCTCCTCCGCTCAGTGGGAAGGGAGGGGATACACCTTCCTGTTTGAGAGATGAAGTCTTGGGGAGATAAAGGGCCCTCCCACAGCCTCCCTGCCAAGAAGGCCTGACTCTCAGGGCCCACCCCTACCCAGGGACCCCACCAAGAGCAGGGCCACAGGCTGGCCCCAGGATCTGCTCCAGCTGCCTGGCCAAGAATGGGAAGCAGCTGGTCCAGGGCAGCTGCCTGGAGCTGCCTCTTCCCTCTCCCCACTCGTGTCTGTCCCTCTGCCCTCCTCCCTGACTTTCCTGGGCCAGGGCACAAAGTCACCCCGACTGTGTCTGCTTCACCATCACCCTCTTCCTCCGCCTGCAAGCAGCGTGCCTGGAGACCTGCTACACTTCTCTAAGCGCCTTTACTGTTAAGATGCGGAAGGCATCCAACTGTATCAGTGCTTTCTTAACCTCCGTCTCTTTCATACCATTTACATTATGTTTAAAATGGTTCTTTAATCCTTCCAGGTTTGCCGTCCCTCCCTTATTTAACCTCATCCCAAATAATAATATCCACAGACTCGCCAGTGATCACTGTTCTAGTCCAAATACTTCACTATGAAAATGTACAATCTTTGCCCATGGACCACCTAGAATCATCCTTGTTCCTCTAGTGATACATGTATCACTCTCTGGGAGCCCCAGCCTGGCTTATCAGAGTCTCCCTGGTAAGATCCTCCGATTAGGACTGACTTCTTGCTGAAAACCCATCCATCCATCCATCTAATGAGCATTGCTGAGCACCCACTGAGTACCAGGCCCTAGGCTAGGCTAGACTCTGGGAATCCATAACTGCAAGACATCTCAACTGATGAGGGAGCCAGATGCAAAGACATCGCCCTTATCTAGTACCACCAAATTGGGGGTTCGTGATGGGGCACTGAGGACACAGAAGTGAGTGGCTCCGCTGGGGGAAACCAGCCAAGAGGGTGACCACCAAACCAGGCGTTGATGGATGAAGGGGGCCAGGCATTGTGGGCTGAGGCACAGAGGTAAAGACCTAGAGGTGTGATCTTCAGAACACGGTCCCAGAGGCAGGCAGCAGCCCCACGTGGAGGATATGGGATCAACGGGGAGTAGTGGGAGGTGGGGGCCAGACAGGGGCTGACACTGTCACACAGAGGTCACTGCTGAACCCAGGGCCCACAACATTCACCCCTCTTAGAGTCCGAGAGCTGGTAAACCGGCCGACCAGGATGCATCCCCTGGAACCCCAGATCTCCCACCACGCTGAGCAGCAGGCGCATTCCAAGCTCCCTGGCCATGACGATGGCTTGGAATGCAGCCTCTGCTCTGCAGACTGTAGGTACAGCCCCCCCACCCCTGCTGCTAGCACCGCTCGTCCCGGGGGACCCGAGCTGCAGATGTGCATGGTGATTGAATCGTTTCTGCACACCGCTGCTCACACGGCTCCCCTGGGGACCCGCCACTTGCCTGTGCAAACTGTCAGGAGATGTGTGTGCTCCGTGCGTCTGGGTCAGCACTCAAGTGTGTGCATGTACCTATACATGTGTGCAAAGGGGGTAAGCATGTGGGTGTGCACACACAGATGCAGAAGCCTCTTGGCTGAGTTCACGTTTGTTAAGTATACCAGTTAACTTGTTGGCCTCAAAGGGGGAAAATAAAACACACTGATGTTAGTACCCCTGATACCAGCCCTAGGGAGCTGCCTCCAAGGTTCCAGGGCCCCACTTTCCATGGAGCAGGTTAGAGCAACTCACTCTCTATTTCTAAGGAGGAGCCTATGAGGGCCATGTCCCTCCTCCAACATTTTGGAGGTGAGACCAGGTGAGAATCTGCCAGGGAGCCAGGAGGTGGCCCAGGTCTCTCCTTAGGCCCAGCAAGGTGGGTTCCAGTCCCACTCATCCTTTTTCCCCTGTGTCCATCCCCTCTCTCCGCCCCTGCCTACCATCCCACCAGGACCATGTGGTCCCCAGGCGCCCTTTCCACTCTCCACAGTCTACTCTCCGAGCCGCCCTACTTGCCTGAGGGCAGCAAGCTTTCCTTGAGCGCATCTTCTGTGCTGAGCTCCCCTGAGGCTGGACTCACCCGAACTCCCCTACTAGTGGTGAGTCGTGCGAAATGAGAGCTTGGCCCTTTCAAGCACTCCCCTGTGAGCTGGGAAGCTAACCCAGATGTCACCGTTGGAAAACCTACCTACACGCATTTAAGTCAAGTCGAGCATTAGCTTCAAGGAAAAGCATGTCACAGAGAAAGGGGAAGCATCTGAGGTCTGAGGTGACCCTGGAACAGTGACCACCCCCGGAGTTCCCTGGGCCAGCAGGCTCCCCGCAGGCCTGTCTCCAGACAGGCTTTGCAATTCTAGAGTCAAACCATCTTATACTTGTTGAGATGCGTTTTCCAAACAGCTGGAGCTCCTGACACCAAAATCCTAAGATGTTGAGTTTGAAGACCTGCCAGCAGCCGGCTAGGCTTCGTTTTACAGACGGAAAACCAAGGAGGGTGGCAGAGCTGGGCTGCCTCCAGGTCCCCACACTGACTAGCCTTGCATCTCCTGCAGGCTGCTGGCTGCTCAGACCAGGACAGAGGGCCAGGCACCACAGGGGTGGACCGCCTGAGCCCACGCTCCATTCAGAGGCAAACGTGGCAGGAAGGGCCGAGGCGTGGGTACACCCAGGGCCTGGCCACCAGTGGTCTCCAGTTGGGAGGGAGCCTGGCCGCAGCGGGCACTGGAGTTACAGCCACCACTGAGGATTTGAAGCGAGCGTAAAGGTTTAGAGGTGTCCAAGCTGGAAGGAGGGAAGCAGCAGCCAGGCCCAGCAGTGCTCCTGTGGTGGAGGGCGACCTCTGCTGGCCGCTGAGCGCTCCCACTTTCCCGCAGCAGCCAGCATGCAGGGAGCCCAGCGGCACTGGGATGGCCTTGGAAGCAAGTGGATGGGTGTGGACAGGTGCCAGGGGCACATCTTTTTGGGCTCTCGCACAGTCTTGGGTGGGGACTTCCAGGAGGCTCTGACCTCCAGTCTTGGAGGATTGGAAAGAACATGCCTCTGGTTAAAAAAGCGGAGGGTTTGAATCAGCCCAACACCGTCCCAGCTGTGTGACCCTGGGAAAGTCACTTCATCTCTCTGAACCTTTTAGGATTAAGTGAATCAGCAATGCACAGGGCCTGGCCTAGTGCCTGAACACAGCAGATGCAGAGCTAATGGGAAATCTCACACTGCCCCTCAGGGAGCCACCGTTTTCATGCCTCCTTCAGCACCCTCTCTTCTCTTCATGTCTGTGATCTTTAGCCTTCTAGGCCTTGACCCTCCTCCTTCATGGGCTGGAAGCACTAGCCCATCCATTCCGGGTGTTACTAGCCCCAATTCTCCACTGATCCTAGTGGTTTAGAACTGTCGCCTCACCTGTGAGTGTCCCCTTAACCACCTAGACGTTTTGTTCTTGTATAGATTGAGACACACACTACTTGCAGTCGTCCCTGCGATATGTGATGTCTCTCCTTTCAACCCTCTGGGTCTCACAGGTGTCCCACGCCCACCGTTCATGTCTTGGTTCCTACAACATGGAGCCCGGGTCTGGGAGTAAAGCCCCCTGCGATCTAGATCTAGCTCAGAGGTGCTGTGTGGCCTTAGACACTCCACCTGTGGTCCTCAGGCCCCCCAAGAATAAAACCAGCTGAACTCGAGGTGGTGGAAGAACTCAAGGCACCTTTGGTCAATGATATTCTGAGCACCTTTGAATCCAGGAGCTATCTCAGGCCACATAGGCCTCCAGATAGGACAGCGCATGAGTCAGCGTGGCTGCTGCTGCTAAGGCGCTTCAGTCGTGTCCGACTCTGCGCGACCCCATAGACGGCAGCCCACCAGGCTCCCCCGTCCCTGGGATTCTCTACGCAAGAACACTGGAATGGGTTTCATTTCCTTCTCCAATGCATGAAAGTGAAAAGTGAAAGTGAAGTCACTCAGTCGTGTCCGACTCTTAGCAACCCCATGGACCGCAGCCCACCATGTTCCTCCGTCCATGGGATTTTCCAGGCAAGAATACTGGAGTGTGTTGCCATTTCCTTCTCCAGGAGATCTTCCCAACCCAGGGATTGAACCCAGGTCTCCCGCATTGTAGGCAGACGCTTTACCCTCTGAGATCCCTCACCAAATTTCCAGAGTTCAGATTTCTAACCCCCTGGGCAGTTATCTTCATCAACAGCACCCCCTGCTGGCCACATGGGCCAGCGCAGGCCTTTTGTCCTGGTTGGCTACTGCCTGTGGGCAGGGAATTGAGATCTGCACAGACCTGGGGTTCCCTTTGGCTTCCCTTCAGGCTCCTCCGTTTTAATGAGGCCCTTTGGCTCAGTGCCCCTGCCTTGCTAGCTGTGGAAACAGCAGTCTGTAACTGGCGCCCTGGTAACCAGTGTTCGCTCATGCCCTGGGTGGGGGCTGGACAGGCCCAGCTCTTTGTGTACCATGTGGTGCTTGAGAGACCACCTTCGAGCCTGTTTCCTCATCTGTAAAGTGAGGATATAGGAACCGTGTCTATGCCTAGTGCCTGGACCAGCACTTGACATAAGAAGAGTTCAACAAATAGTCATATAAAAGGTGACGTGGAGTAGATAGAAGCTTGGACCAAGAGTTCCATGAGCTCAAGAAAATGATTCCATTTTCACCTCACCATGTTCCATAGAGTTAGCACAGTATACGATGTTGACAAGTATTTACTGGGTGAGTTGGAAGCATGCAAGGGTGGACAAGTGGAGAATAAAGATGGATGGGTGGATGGATGGGTGGGTGGATGGATGGACAGACAAGCATCTAGATGGATAAGTGATGGAGAAGTTGTATATCTGGGTGTGTAAATGTGTGATAGGCGGTGTGATAGGAAGAACGCTGGAAGGGTGAGGGTAGAAGAGATCAATGTGGGGATGCTACCCACATTTTTACATTTTTGCTGGAGAGCTACAAGATAAGATGAACCCAGCAAGCACTGATCAAAGTGCAAAGATGCCCGAATGACCCAGAAACTCCACTTCCAGGAGTGTGTTCTCTAGATTAATTCACACATGATGATGTGGCTGATATAAAAGGCGATCCTCTGGCACTGTTTGCAATGAAGAAATCTGGGGCTAGCGCAGGCCTCATCTCGGGCTAGAGTGTGAGCCCCTGGAGCAGAAGGGCCTTGTCTAGGGCCTCAGGCCTTAGAACAGCACCTGGCCGGGGTGGACGTTCAGATGGCAGTTGGATAAATGACTCATCAGTGCCTGGGATGCTGTGCAGCCATTAAAAACTGAAAAGGCTCTTTATGTCTTGGTGTGGAACACACTTTGAGATATCCTTAAGAGGAAAATAGCGAGGTCCGGAGAGTGTGTGCAGAATGCTATCATTTTATACTTCTTAAGGGGTGGCAGAGGATAGTACACATAGGTATTTGCTTCTCTGAGTCCTTCAGAAGGAGGCAGATGACACTGGTTCTCTCCAGAAGGGTCCCTGGGGGCAGGGGACAACGCCAGCATGACCCTGGATACCTGGGATTTTTGAACCACGCCAGTGAGTCGCCTTTTCAAGCACAAATGGAACAATAAGTGCTTGAGAAGAGCTGTGTGGTGAAGAGCTCCTTGGAAGAGGAACAGGGCCTTCTTCCCAAGGCTGTGGTCAGGCAGACTATCAGCTTCCTGAACCAGGGTGGGGGCAGAGAGACAGGACATGGGAGCAGACAGGCAGACACAGTCCAAACCACCACTTGCCATGGGAGATCTCAGACCTCAGTTTCCTCATCTGTAAAATGGAGGCGATTCTAATCTCACAGAGCGGGTGTGAGGATTGAGGAGAGAATGCAAGGGCCCAGCGCACAGCAAGTGCTTGGTGGATGGGACGTTTGGTGACAGGCCCAGAGAGGAAAGGCCTTCAGGGGGCCAGGTTTGGGGATAGCAGAGAAGGCCAGGGGTGGGGAACCTCTGCTGAGTCCCTTGTGTCTGACCCAGGTGTCTGCAGCCAGAAATGCCCTGGGGTTATGGGAAGACAAACAGCCAGTGAGGAGCAGACTTCTGCTTAGGCCTGGTAACCCGGACTCCTGAGCAGCGGGAGGGCCAGAGTTGAACCTCTCTCCATCTGTCTGCCTCTCCTCCATCTCTGCCTTTGCACTCGTGGCCTCCCTGGAGAAGCCTAGGGGCTCCACGGGCTTTGCGGAACCGAGGGGACCTCGTCACACACATGCTCACCTGCCCCAGGCCCAGCATCATTCAGGAAGAGTGAGCCTGCTGAGTGGGACAGCCCTGTGCCCCAACCACTCGGCCAGGAACTTGCAGTCAGAGTCCCGGGGCCCAATTCGGGCTCCCTGTGCCACCCCAGGTAACTCCCTTCCTCTCTCTGAACCTCAGTCTTCTTGTTTGGAAAAGGGAAGTGGTGCTGATGGCTACCCTCTTTCTTTCCTGGGAGAGCAAAGGGGAAACATGCAATTGTGGTTTGTAAACTCCAAGGCATGGGAGATGCGGGGAGGGCACCCACGGCAGGATTGCCGCCTTAAACGATACATGCTGCAGTCAGGGCTGTCTCATGGGGAGATCTCTGCGCACACGTGCACACACAGCCACAGCAAGCGGGCTAAGTCCTGCAGCAAGAACCTGAGGATGGGGCTGCCATGGCCACCGCCACCACCCAACACACACGTGCGTGTAGACATGTGCGTTGGCCTTGCCTGCCCAGTGCTCACATGAGCCACCCGCAAAGAACACCCAGGAACACCTCCTGCCCTGAGCCTAGAGAAGGGCTGGGCAGCCATGGGCATAGCTCCTCCTCCCAGCCCAAGGCTGCCCCGGGGCAGAGGCCGGCAGGCCTGGCACAGCCCCAGTGACACCCACTGTCCTTTGTCTTCACAGGCTGGACAACGTTCATGGCTCTCGGGTAGAGCCCAGCGAAACGGCCAGAATGAATTCTATGGACAGGCACATCCAACAGACCAACGACCGACTGCAGTGCATCAAGCAGGTGGGTATGCAGCCGGGCTCCCGCCACCTCCTCTGCCAGCCTGGCTGCTGGCAAGGGCAGGGCAGGCGAGGCAGGCAGAGCGGAGGGGGGACTGATATGTACTGTGTAGTAAGCACCTGAGATGCTGGGTGGAGGTGATGGTCGGCAAGGCCCGACTGCTTGAGGCTCCTCGACCACCCACCTCGTGAGAACTGGCATGGACCAGCCTCACATTAGAATCACTCCGCTGGGTTCAAATGCCAGCTATGCCTCACCCCTTCCCTGTCCTTCCCAGCTGTGTGACTTTGAAGCAGTGTCATGCCCTCTCTGGGCTCCGCTGTGCTCTCTGGGTTGCTTTGAGGATGCAGTGAAGTGCCTAATGTCCCTCCCAGACCCAAGCTCTCCGCCTCTCTGCTCTAGTGGTTCTTTGTAAAGAAATAGAAAAGGAAAGGTCTTGGAAAATCAATCATCTTACAGAAAAAGAAACCGAGGCACAGAATGGGGAAGAGAGCTGTCGCCTAAAGTCACAGAGTGCAGCCCACTGCTTCAGGGAGGGCCTCGTCCCCGAGGGTGCGAGCTCCCCTTCCTGCCTATGCTCACATCAAGCGTAAGCGGTGATTTGCCTGCCGGGGCTTCCCGGGTGGCGCTAGTGGTGAAGAACCCACCTCCCGATGCAGGAGACAAAAGAGACAGGCGTTTGATCCCTGGGTCGGGAAGATCCCCTGGAAGAGGGCATGGCAGCCCACTCCAGTATTCTTGCCTGGAGAGTCCCATGGACAAAGGAGCGTGGAGGGATACAGTGCATGGGGTCCCACAGAGTCGGACACGACTGAAGCGACTTGGCACACACACACACGCTCTCTGTGTGGATTATTCAGACATAGGGAACCCTTCACAGTGGGCTCGGAAGTCCCCACTTTAAGAAGCCTGGTTGAGCCTGGGCAGGCAGGCGCCCCCTAGTGGTGATCAGGAGTGATGCGCCCTCCCTCTGGGCTCAGGCTCCCTGAAGCCAAAGGCAGCATGTCCGTGCACAGACTCCGGTGATATTTTACTCCAGGAAAGAGGAGATAGAGCGAAGGAGTAGAGGCTTTGACATCAAACAGACCCGAGCCCAAATCCTCACTCCTCCGTGTACCCACAGTGTGATCGCTGAGATCAGGCCTGGCCCTGTTTCTCTGAGCCTCAGTTTTCCCTATCAAGCGGGTCCAGTAAGGCCATCCTCATGGGATGCTCTGAGGACATTATGAGTGGAGCGCGTAGCCTGGCCTGGTGGCAGATGATCTGCTAATTGTGCTGGGGGCGCTGTCGTTGGTGTCTCAGTGACAGGGGATGTCTTAGGGGAGGGGAGTGCTGGGGCGAGGCCCCTGGCGTAGGTGGGCTTAGCTGGCAGTTTGGGGACCCAGTGTAGGCCTCCAGCCTCAGGACCCCCCAGGGGAGGCGGGGGCAGAGCTCACAGCCCCACCCCTACCCTGCCTGCCCTCCCCGATCCCCAGGGCCCAGGGGAACTGAGGCTAGTCGGCGGGGATGAGGGATGTGCGTCCTCTCATTAGCATCAAGCAGAGCAATCTCGGAAGCCGGGGCCTTGGGTCTGCGGAGAGGAAATTGAAGACGACTTGTTACAGATTGAACTCAGCCGAACAGCTCTCCCAAACGCCAATTACGCCTCTGTTCACGGTCACAGAATAGAAACCAGACGATGGGCTCCTCCTCCCCTGCCCATCCCTCCTCCTCCTTCTTCTCCTCCTCTAGGCTCCGTGGGGCTCTCTCCCAGCTCTGCCTTTGACCCAGTTTCTCCCGCCCAGGAGGGATCAGCTGTCAGAGGCTCCACGCCCAGTAATACAGTCAAGCCCCTGTGCCCGAGCCCTCTGTGTGCTGCTGGGCAAACAGCTCCCCCTACAACCTACTCACAACTTGACTTTTCTCCCTGCATCTGATTCTCTGCAATAATCAGGGAGCCCTTTACCCGCTGGGCTACCCAGGGGTCCAGCAGGGTCCGGAGCTCACGCAGGAGCAGCCTCTCCAAGCATGGCACATGGACTCAGATTCACCAGTCAGTAAGCCTGAGTCTCCCTTCCACCACTCGCTGGTTTCCTGACCTTGATTAAGTTGCCACTTCATCTCCCATCGTCTGTAAATGGGCATCATGATGCAAGCCAGTCATTGGGTCCTGGAGCTGCTTAAAAGCCAGGGATCGTCTCCACTGTCCTCGCCTGACCTACCCCACACACACATGTCTGCACGCATGCACACACACACAAACACACTACATAGCTCTGTGCTTGGGCCAGACTGTGGCTCATCTGTGAGGGTGAGCAGGCTGTCCAGATGCCCCTGGGCTGTCCAGAGCTCCCTGCGTCCTCCACGCTGCTCCCGCATCTCCAGTCAGACACAGCTCAGCGCTGATGTCTGTCTGCTCTTCAGCTGCCCCAGAGGGCAGCCGTGGTGACTGAAGACTGTTGATTCTCAGACATCCCCTAGACAGATCAGAAGAGAAAGGTCTGCACGTTCTGAGGATGATGCATGCGTTGGCTGTGCCTTCCTCTGGCTGGTGGAGCTGTGGCTCCCATCAGGGCCTCAGAGCCTCCGACTCTCCACCCTGCCTGACTTACAGTGCAGCCCTCCCTGTCCACCCGCCCTGGTTCTCGCCACTGCTGGCACTTGCCAGCCCCCGAGCACCCAGCCGTCTGTCCGTCTTCTCTCCAGACCTCTGGCTCAGCTGCCTTTGTGCTTTCTGAGCTTCAGGTGCTGGGAGAACCGGTGCCCTCTCTAGGACATGCCTTAAATTGTCCCCACAGGCACATCTGGGCACCACGTGCAAAGCCATGCCAATCAACTAATTCCTGCACAGCAGCCTCCCCAAACCTCAGGTGCCCTTTTGAGTCTCTGCACTTCCCCTTCCTGAGCCCTGGTGCTCCCTGGGCACCCAGTTACCGCTCCCATCCTGCTCTTTCTCCCTTAAGCTGTAAGCCCCGCAGGGTGTGCATCAGGTCTCCCTCCAGGCTGAGTTCCTCAGGGGCAGAAGATGAGCTGTATTCATCGTACGTCAGCAGAGTCCAGGCCAGGGTGGGGCCTAAATATGTTGGGGAAGAATGGGGGTGGGGTAGGTGATCACAGATCAGTAGCTGAGGGAATGGATGGATGGATGGATGGATAGATGGGTGGACACATGGATAGGCAGTTAGGTGAGTGGATGGTGGGTGGATATAAATGATGGATGGATAAAGAAATGATGAACGAATGGATAAGTGGGTGGTTGGATAAACTCTGGATGGAATGAAAGATAAGTAGGTAGATGAATGGATGGATGAGTGATGGATAAAGTAGAGAATGGATGAATGGGTAGGTGGACAAGTGGATGGATGCATGGGTGAACTGATTCATTTTTGGATGGATGGATGGGTAGATGGATGGATGGGTCATTTGATTCACAGATGGATTGATAAGATGCATTCATCACTTCATCTGGGCACTGGTGTCCCCAGCTCCTGCTCTAGCAGATTCAGTGGCCAGTGGATATAGCCTAGGAAGGTCTTCTGAGGAATTACAGAGATGAGCAGGCTTCCTGGTCAGGGGGTGGGCTGTTAGTATCCAGTAACAGCCGCAGCCAGGGAGGACTCTGCCTGTGATTCACGTCTGTACTCCCATCCCCAGATCATCAAAGGGTTGCCAAGCTCACCCCACCCAGTCCTGGCCCTCCAAGTACCACTGGGGACCTAGTCTGAAGCTACGAGATTGCTGGCCTGCTCTATACACATAGCATGCCTTGGGCAGCTAACTGCTCACAAACCATTTCTGCATGGACCTGGCCTCATGCCAGTTTGGGGTGTTCTGGAGATGAAGGGGGCACTAATTCTATTCTGGGGGAGCTTGGAGGAGAAACAAGAAGCCATAGAGAGGTCCTAGTGTACCGAGCAATAGCAGTCTTGCCTGACACCTGCTCTGTAATGGGGATGCCATTACGGATGTTGTTTCTACACTTTGCAGCAGCCCTGCACGCTGTCCCCATCCCATTTTGCAGAAGAGAGATCTGAATCTCAGGAATACATCCAGGGCTGTGAGACTCAGTGGCTGAGATGGGGTCCTCTTCATTTCACTGCATCCCTCAGCCACCTCAGAGTCTCTAAATGGACAACAGAGCACAGAGTGGGTGGAGGTTTGGCCAAGGCCGCACAGCCACTGAGCAGTAGCTACCAAATGGGATGCCTGAGGTCTTTTGTACCAATGAGTTGCACCCACGAGTCACCTCCCATAGCCCAGATCAAAGACCTCATGAGCTGGCTGGGGCAAAAGTGGAGAAGCTCAGAGGTGGGCTGGCCAGATATGGAAGGCTGGTTGCCTGGGGCCAAAACAAAACTGGACCCATGAGACTGGCCTTGGAGACCCCTTGCAAGCCTAAAGCCCCAAAAAAGGATGTCAAAGATGGGATGCTGTGGGTGGGCAACTCTGAGAGCACCATGCGGCGGTTGCTGACCCTGTTAATTGGGTGTGACATCACGTAAATAAACGGAATAACTTGGTTAGCAGAGGGAAGCTGCTGGGCAGGGGATTAACCGATTTGCATGGCTTTCCACGCGGAGACCAGATGCTGCCCATGGGCTTGGAGGGGGCAGGTTTTAGAGAGGACACGGGAGTCAGAGGGCCCACTGCTGCCTGCTCAGAGGGTCTGCTTCCAGCCATGGACATCCTCCTATCTTCATATGCAATGAGCTCTGTCTGCAGAAAGAGCCGTGTGTGTATGTGTGTGTATGTGTGTGTGTGTGTAGCCGGGGCAGGAGGTGCTGAGTGCAGCTGCTCCTCCAGAGGAGCCTTTGGAAGACAGAGTCAGGGCCAAGGGCAGCCCCACGTGCCAGGCGCTCTGCCAGGGGCCGTGTAAGCCTCCTCTTGTTTAATCTTCACCACGGCCCCGTGACAGAGAGCTTGCACACCTGCCCTCTTTCCCTGCTTCACCTCTCCCTGTCCCTTTGCTCCCACGGAGGGAGAATACTCAGATGCGTTTCTCTTTCCACCATCCATTTTTAAATCTGGCCTTTCATAAACCACATTGTAATAGCAATCATGGAACTCTAAAGGAAACAAAAATCCCCACCACTAAGCCATGATCTACCATCCCCATTTTACAGGTAGGGTGACTGAGGCTGAGACGGGAGAGGATGCCCTAGGTCAGTAGACAGTTGTGGGTGAAGACAGCGTGATTCCAGGGCCCCAGCCCCACAGGGGGCTCCCCCAGCATATCCTGCTCGCCATGCAGTTCTGGGACCTGGCAGCTCCTGAGACCCCTCCCGGCCTTGGCTCCAAGACAGACCTTCACTGCAGGGTGGGAGCAAGTCACTGGTCCGAGGGCAGCTGCTGTTCCCAGTCTCTCCCGGCACCAAAGACATGGGGATCCCCTTTGCAGCTGGCTTCTACTCCACCCCCTGTGGACACCTTCTGCCTGTCCTGCTGGGGACCTCACAGGGAGTCACATTCAGCCCTGAAGTCCCAACTCTGCCCCAACATGCTCCGTGACCCTGGACTCGATGCCTAACTCGGCCTGGCCTAGGAAGACTCGGATCAGCGTTAAAGAAGGAAGGGAAAGCTGCAGCAGCCCCCTCCCCTCCCCCCCTCCCCCCGTCAGCCCCATGGCCCGGCTCTGAAGCAGAATCTAGAAGCCTTGGCACCAGAATTCAGCCTCTGTTGACTTAGACCCCATAACTGGGTGGGGTCTGAGCTCAGGCAGGGGCCCCTCCCAGCAACGCCAGCATCCCTGAGCCCAGGAATCCTGGGTGAGGGGAACAGGAATGGCTGAGCCACATGCACCTCATCACGACGTGACAGTCACCTGGGCGCCTTGTGCTTGAGTGCACCTTCCCAGCTGGGTGTGGCCTGGAGACCTCTTTCTGTGCCCCCTGCTCCTGCTATTTGGCTCCAGCAGGGCTTGCTGGAGCCAGAGCAGGTGGCATGCAGACCTGGGCTGTGGTGATGGTGGTGGTTTGCGAGGCAGGGGGTGGGGGTGGGGGGTGCTCATCAATAAGGAATCTCCAGGGCCAGTCTGTCCTGACTCAGGGAGAACCAGCTCCAAGGATGGGAGCCACACACCACCCTCTTGAACCCTACAGGGCTTCCTAACCCCTACTGCCAGCATCCAGAAAACACTTTAATATCTAACGTCATTGCCCTTTTCTAGACCTCAGTTTTTCCATCTTTGCAATGGGGTCGCAGTTCCCATCCCATCAGAAAGCAGGCTGGAGTGGAGATTCAGGGGGAAAGTGAATGAGGAGTTTGAGAGAAATTAATCCTGCCTGCCCCATCCTGTGTGTCTCCTCCCCAGGGAAACCTGGGGTCTTTGCTGCCCGGGACTCCCTCACACTGCACTGGCCTCACTTCTGGAGCCTCACGCTGCCTCCTCTCCCTCTCCCACAGCACTTACAGAACCCCGCCAACTTCCACAATGCCGCCACGGAGCTGCTGGACTGGTGTGGAGACCCGCGAGCCTTCCAGCGGCCCTTTGAGCAGAGCCTGATGGGCTGTTTGACGGTGAGTCTGTGTCTTCCCGGCCTGTGCCTACACCCAGGGAGGATGGCTGGGGACTCATGTGTTGGGCTGCGGCTGGAGGGGAGGACCCGTCTGCATGGACCCCTGACAGGCTTACACCTGCAGGGAATCTAGTCTGATGGGGAGACACATTTTGGGGGGTTACGTGTGTTCTTTACCCTTGATGAGAAAGACATGATCCTACTTCGAAGAGTTCCAAACTTTTGAGAGTAAGTGTTCCATCATAAGTAAAGCAGAGAGACTCTTGAAGGTTTTCAACCCTCTTTTTATCCATTCATTCATTCACTTCGGTAAACATCTGTTGAGCTCTTTTTACAGCCATCCATTCATCTATTCATTCATATAAGCATTTATTCAGCTTCTATTACATCTATCCATCTATCCAAATAAACACTGATTGATCTCTCAGTTATCATGCACAATCCCCTCTGCTAAGTCCTGGGAAATTGAAGATGGGAAAGATTCCCTCTTCAGTGGGGAGATAGCTGTGGGAAGAGACAGCTGAGGAGATCATGAGAAGGTGGAGGGAACACGGAGAAGGGAAGTGGTACCCATCTTGGTGGTGGGGCAGGTTGCAGAAAACAGGAAAGGTGCCCCCGATCCGTCTGTAGGGGTCTGATAACCTGTACCAGCACCCGAGGATAGCAAGAGTGTCCTGAGCATGTGGAGCAGAGCACGCCAGGGCCCAGATGTGCAGCAGAATCCAGGAAACTGAAGTTAACTCATCCTGGTAAGGGTCTAGGATCCAAGCTGGGCAGAGGCCAGGCCCAGGGCTAGCAATTTGATTTGCCAAGCTTAGGAGCCCGCTGGCTGACAGCCACGTGGAAGGAGCTCAAAGCTTATGACTGTCCCCAGCCACGTGGCCTGTATCCATAAATGTGAGGGCACCTCTGTGGCCAGTGGGGACAGCTGCTCAGACCGTCCAGAGTCAGCTTTGAAGGGAATGTGGGTAAACAGATTTCCGGGGAGCCTGGCTACCCCAGCACTTGGGGAGGAGGGGCCAAGATGTACGCCTCATCAGGCAGGAACAGTGGGTGCAACCCAAGGCCGCCATGTTTTCTGAAAATACCTCCAGACAGGAGAGAGGCAACAGGCCGTCCCTGCAGAGCACCTCCTCCGTGCCCGACACTGAGCGTGGCCCCCTGGATGTGCCTTCTCATTGACTCCTCAGAGCAGACTGGTCCTGCCTTCATCCTCATTGTATAGAGAAGGAAGCTGAGAAGTGGGGACTGCCTTCCCAGGTTCACACAGCCAGTTAGAAGTGGACCTGGGATTCAGGTCGGGACCCATCCACCTCTATTCCTGGCCTTTAGGGATGCCAGGCAGGGATGCAACCGAGACCTTCCCAAGGTTTCTCCATTTGTCCGAAGCTGACACCATCTGGCTCCCTTGGGGCCACTGGGCCAAACCAGGCGACCGCCTGCACTTCCCAGCCCTCCTCATCCTCCAGCCCCTGGGCTGCCCCTCCCTCACCCAGCTCCCTTAATCCTCTTTGTGGGGATCCTGGCTCAGGCTAAGCCCCAAGGGCAGGGCCAGATGTTACTCCTGTCCTGCTGCTGGTAGTCGTGAGGAAGGGAGGGGGTAGCGCTGCTGTGCTCACTGTCCCGAGCTTGACCTTTAGAGATTGCAGGGACCTAAGGCTGAAGCCAGTGATGGCCTCGGTCAGGCGGCTGGACAGGTGGGCATGAGATGACCAGTAACTGGCCCCACCATGGCCCTGACATTTATCTATTCATTCAGCAAATATTCACCAAGTCCACACTCAGCCCTGGAGGGGCGGGCAGTGAGCCCGCAAGCAGCTTAGCTTTCTGTGGGAGAGGCTGACACTAAGGCCCATGAAGGAGTAAGTTAAGGATGTGCCCCAGCACCCTGTAAGAGGGAGCAGGATGGTGATCATAAAGTGTCTGGAGGAGATGCAACCTGAAGAGCAAAAAGGAGTCTGCCAGGGAAGATGAGTGGGAAGGGTTGTCCAAGCAGAGGGAACGGGAGTGCAAAGGCCCTGAGGCTTGATGCCAGTCTAAGGTGACAGGATCACTGGCGTGGGCGAGGGGTACAAGAGGAGGTCAAAGAGGGGGGCAGAAACCAGCTGACCCCGAGGCTGCAGACCGAGAAGAGTTTGGATGTGATTGGAAGGGCAGTGGGGAGCCCTTGCAGGGTCTTCAGCAGGTGAGTGATGGGATATAATTTATCTGAGGACAAGAGCTCTGAAGGGGAGCATCCCTGGAGGGTAGGATGGAGGGATTATGGAGGTCTTCGTGGAGGAGGAAGCCCAGGGGAAACTGTAGGATCTGATTGAAGGGGGATGAGGCCATGGCTTCCCAGGCACAGGAAACTGTTTAGACAAAAGCCCAGTGCCGGCTGTGCCCCCAGCTTAAGGCACTCACTTGGTTGAATGGCCAGCTCTGAACCCCACCCCATTCCCTACCTGCCGCTTAGCCAGAAGGGGACTCAGGCCACTGGCCACAGCTGTGGAGACCTGAGTGTGATTGTTGCTTGGAGCCCTATAAAACCTGCAGCAGGAAAGGCTGGCAGGGGGCACGGGAAGTGGTTTATAGAAGACACCCTCGGTGCCCACATGTCTCCCTGTTACTATCTCCTTGCACCCTTGTGAAGACCCTGCAAGGGGGCAAGGAAGGGTTTATCACCCCTGTTTTACAAACAAGACAACAGAGTTGGGGGGAGCAGCTTGCTACAGTCCCAGGGTGGGACCGCTGCCCCTGCAAGAGCCCTGGGGCCTGCCTCCAGTCCTCCTATCCCCTGGGCATCCTCAACCCAGCTGTGCCCCAGGAGAGGGATGGGATGGGACAGGTAAGCGATCCCACAGGGTCTAGGCAGGGTTCCCCCCAACACACAGACACACTCGCACCCCTTCCCATCCCGAGGGCTACCTGAGCCCTCCAGGTTGCCCTCACCCTTTCGGTGACCTCTGAAAACAACTTCCTCTGGATTCCGCTTACATGGAGGATATAAATTAAAAACCATTTAGCCTCAGGAAATAAGTGGACACATTTTTGCCATACCAGGGCCTGGCCCTGGGTTGAAGAACGTTGGGCTGCTGTCAGTCCCCTACCCACCCTCCCTTTCATGCCCTCTGACCCCAGGATGAAGACCTGTAACCTCTCCCAAGGGATGTCAGCCCAGGTACCACTTCCTCTTCTGGACGAGCTCCTTCCCGGGCCCTCCCCTTAGCAGCAGGGCTGACTGTCCTCTCTGGGGGTCCCCCTCAAAGTCAGGCCTCTCTGGACCTGCTCCTCCTTCCTCCCTTGAGGGGGAACATGCTTGATCTGCTCGAGGAACAGACAGAAGGCTGAGGCAGCCAGGACACAGGAGAAGGGAGACAGGTATGAGAGGAGACGGAAAAGAGAAACCAAAAACCAGTGAGCACAGCAGCAGGGCCCTTGCCACCCCTCCAGGGAGGGAGTCCCCACAGCCTCAAAGCGTTCACTACTGAAGTCGTGGGTGAACGTTCACAGACAGCATTCACTGAGCCGTGTGCCTGGTCCTGGCTGTCATCCTTGCAAAGAGGAGATTGTGTACCCATTCCACAGATGAGGAAACTGAGGCCCTGAGAGGTTAAGTCACATGCCTTTAGTTGCTCAGTATAGGATGGAGCAGGATCGGAGCGCAGGCCAGTTCCCGTGACTGCCTCATAGGATGACAGAATCCAGCCACCATCTGGGAGCAGGAACCCCTTCTTTAGCATCTCCTAGACAATCTGTCCTATTTTATAGCCAGGAGACTTGCTGCCTTCAAAGGCAACGCACTGCCTTTATGGGACTAACGCAACTGCCATATGACCTTGAACATGCCTGTTCTCTCGCCTCTGGGCTCCAGTTTTCCTGCTCTGTGGCCTGAGGGACTGGACTCCCTGACCTGTAGCACGCCAGGGTCTGGGTCTCAGACAGCCAGGTCACACCAGTCAGCCGTAGAAGCACCTCGTAGGCTGGGCCAAGCTGACCGGACTGAGGCAGCCAGCAGAGGGCAGCGGAGCCGCAGCCGCTCACCGCAGGCTCTTCACGGAGGGGTCTTCACACCCATGGGGTGGGAGCAGGCATCCCTGAAACACGACAGGAGCCTACTCAGCTGAGCCCACTCTCCCTACCACTGACAATCAGACCCTCCTCACGGGACTTTGCAGGGGGTCCTTAGGCTGGGCCTGGGGAAGACGGGGGTGCTGCACGAAGTACTCCAGGATCGCAGGGTCCAGCTTAGCCTGCTCTGCCACACTTGCGCTGAGTGACCTTCAGCCAGGCCCTGCCCTCTCTATGTCTTGATAAAAGGAAATTGTTGAAGCCAATAACCCTTCTGAATACTGGGCTTGGGGGACTTAGTGACAGGCCCTTCCAGGCCTGCAGGAGAGCCCTTAGAACCAATACCAGGCCCCTCTTGCTCAATCTAGCTAGTTTCTTTCTTTTTTTGGAAGCAGAGCAACAGGTTCAGCCAGTATTGGCCAAACAGAGGGACCTTTGCCTTTCTGCCCTCAACCCAGAGCCTGAGGGTTCTCCATGCAGATGGGGAGTTCTGGCCTTAACCCTTTGTGGGTTGAAAAAGAAGTCCTCTCGTGGAAAGAGCCCAGGCTTTGCAGCCTGACTGCCTGGCATAGCATCCAAGCTGTCTCACCCTCAGACTCCTCATCTGTAAAACAGAGACTGTCATACCACCCCATAGAACTATTGTGAGAATTTGGCACCTCACTGCTTACAAAGCATTTACTTAGCCTTCGTTCATGGAAGCCAGCATTCTCATTGCACCAGGGTGTCAGCATAGCCCACAAGCAGCAGCCTTCCTGATGCACTAGTCCAAAAACTGCCCGGGCTCACTCGCACCCACCCCAAGGCTGGCCCACCAATGAGGGCTCTGTAGGCAACATCGAGCTGCAGTGACCCTTCTCCCTACTCTGCAGTGTCTGTCTCCATAACTGGAATGCTCAACAGTCCAGAGGGAATTAGCGGTCTTGGGGCCTTCCCTGGCAGTCCAGTGGTTATGACTTCACCTTCCAGGGACTTCCCTGTGGTCCAGTGGTTAAGAATCTGTCTGCCAATTGTAGAGGACACAGGTTCGATCCCTGGTCCAGAAGGATCCCACATGCCAGAGGGCAACTAAGCCAGGCCGCTACAACTACTGGACCCCCGTGCTGCAATTATTGAACCCCATGAGCCTAGAGCCAGTGCTCCGCAACAAGAGAAAACACCGCAACGAGAAGCCCACGCACCACAGCCAGAGGGGAGCCCCCACCCCCACCACAACTAGAAAAAGCCCGTGTAGCATCGAAGACCCAGCACAACAAAGATTTAATTTATTAATTGATTATTTTATATAAAAGACTTCACCTTCCAGTTCAGGGGTTACAGGATGGTCCATATCAAAAATATATATATATATGTGTATATATATGTATTTCGGAGAAGGCAATGGCACCCCACTCCAGTACTTTTGCCTGGAAAATCCCGTGGACGGAGGAGCCTGGTAGGCTGCAGTCCGTGGGGTCGCTAGAGTCAGACACGACTGAGCGACTTCACTTTCACTTTTCACTTTCATGCATTGGAGAAGGAAATGGCAACCCACTCCAGTGTTCTTGCATGGAGAATCCCAGGGGCGGGGGAGCCTGGTGGGCTGCCATCTGTGGGGTCGCACAGAGTCGGACATAACTGAAGCGACTTAGCAGCATATATATATTTAAAAAAAAAAAGGATTAGGGGCCCTATTTTTTCTGCCTGGACAGTGAGACTAACAGTAAGGAATAACTGGCCCTGAGGTGGCTTGGAGACTCCGGAACGTGGTGCGTGTGTGGCAGATGGGGGTGGGGAGCCGGGTGGGAGTTGCATAAGAGCCGCAGTACAGGGGCAGATAGATCCCGTGGGAAAGAGGCCTGGGGAGACAGAAGATTCCTGCGCCAGGGGCTTCTGTGTGCAGCAGAGAAGCTGAGCAAACATTCGAACCTGAGAAAGTCCTTTTTCCTCCCTGCACAGAGAGCTCCCTGGAGATGGAGGCGGGGAGGCAGGGTCAGGAGATCATGCTGGTCCTGGAAGGAGGGATCCACTGGCTCCTTCCTGGTGCACCATGGACGCTCTCTCTCTGGGCCTCAAGTGTCCATAGTTTTTAAATGAGAGGGTTGGCCAAGACAAGTGTTTTTCCCACACTCTGTAGCTCTAGAGTTCTTGCAACGAACCCCTAAAATAGAAAGCCTATGAAATGAAGTGAAAGTTGCTCAGTCGTGTCCGACTCTTTGTGACCCCATGGACTGTAGCCCACCAGGCTTCTCTGTCCATGGAATTCTCCAGGCAAGAATACTGGGGTGAGTAGCCATCCCCTTCTCCAGGGGACCTTCCTAACACAGGAATCAAACCCAGATCTCCCATATTATAGGCAGATTCTTAACCGTCTGAGCCACCAGGGAAGCCCAAGAATACTGGAGTGGATAGCCTATCCCTTCTCCAGGGGACTTCCTGACCCAGGAATCGAACCAGGATCTCCTTCATTGTAGGTGGATTCTTTACCAGCTGAGCTACCAGGGGAGCCCTTAAAGCCTACAATGGGGCACTCTTCTAATGGCTGTAGGGGCTGGGCCAAACTCCATTGCAGCCTAGACCCTCTGAGGGCCTCGAAATGCCTCTGGAGCAGGTGGTCTCTAGGGGCTCAGTGACGGAGCCTTCCCTTTCTCGGCAGAGTGAGCCCCCCATCTGGGAGCCCTCCTTTCCCAGTCAGCCATAGCCACCCCAGCTGCTTCCTAAAACGACTCCATTTTCCAAGGTCCTTCCTACTTAATAAGGAAACCTAATTCGGCTGCTGTTAATGAGGAAGGCAGGCAGGAGGGAGTTGATCTGGCTGGTGGGACACCTGGGAGTGGGCAGGTGTGAGCCTGCAGAGCCATTCGTGAGCCATCCCAAGCACCCTGTCCCTCACTGCATGGGCCCCCCGGGACTGACAGCCCTCCCAGCCGCTTGCCTCTCCCCATTCCAGCACATGCTTCCGAGGTTCATGGGGAGACAGGTGGGACCTCCGGTCCAAATGCACAGCCCGTGCTTTTACAGGTGCCTCCCATGGCGGGGGGCCAGTGCTTGGCGCTGGCGACAGACCCCAGGCTGAGCATGACGGCCCTGCAGTTTGGGGACTAGGGTCCAAGACACTGCAGGGCGCTTGGCACGGAGCTGGCGATCACCAGCCGTGCACTCTGGGGTATTCTTAGTAGTCCATTTGGGCAGCTCCAAGTTGGAGCTCCAGGGAGGTGGTGAGTCCTACTTCTGTGCTTCTCTCAGGAGAGGATGCTGCTGCTGGGTGGGGACTGTTCTTGGAGTATCGAGAGTAGCAAGTATCCTGTAGTGGTTGGTGCTGGGGCTTAGTGAGGGATGGGGGAGAGGTGGTGGGCATAGGAGACTTCCTGGGGGTCGGAGATTTGGGGCGATGGAGTTTGAAGGGAGAAGAGACCCTGGCCGTGGGCCATGCTAAACATGGTGGTACAGCATCGCCTGCCAACTTCTAGAATGAGGCCAAATTTGGGCCCTTGAAAGAGCAGGTCCTGGGCTTTGGGCTCAGGCCCACCTTTGAGGGCAAAGCCCGGGATCCCAGGACCTGACATGGGAGAGGTGCTTATCAGTGTTTGCTGAGTGACTGAACAAGACACTTTGAGTCCCAATTCTGCCTAATGTTGAGGACCTGCCTTAGTCTTCCCGCCTCACCTGTGAAATGGGCGCATCCATCACTCTGGGTTCAGAGACCTGGCATGCACAGTGACTCACCCCACCTTTCTTCCCCATCTTGCTGGCAGGTGGTCAGTCGGGTGGCAGCTCAGCAAGGATTCGACCTGGACCTCGGCTACCGGCTGCTGGCTGTGTGTGCCGCGAACCGAGACAAGTTCACTCCGAAGTCTGCCGGTAGGTGACGGCTGGGGGCTCCACGGTGTCATTGGGAGGCATGCTGGGCAGTGGACTCGAACCCAGGGCTGTCACCACCCCTGTCGGCTGGTGCCTCGGTTTGTTCAGGTGTGGTGTGAGCCTCCAAGGAGCAGCAGCTCACCTGGCCCACAGGTAGGGCCTGTCCCTCCTCTCAGGGCCAGAAGGGGTCCAGGGCACACCACACCCCCTACAACGGGCTAAAGGGAGATGCTTATCATCTAATTCCATCACCACAGTGACCCTTTGGTGTTAGTCCTAGGATCATCCCCATTTTACAGTCTAGGAAACTGAGGCTCAGAGAAGCTGGAGAGATTTCCCAGGTCACAGCTAGGAAGTGGCAGAGCTGAGATTTAAATCCAGGCCTATACTCCAGAGTCAGCACCCTTGACCCTGGGGCTTTGCTGTATTCATTCAAGCTTTTTTATTGAATCAGTACTTTCAGGGTCCTAAAAGTTTGTTCTGTGTAGTAATCTCCATTACAGCTCCATCATCACATGGGACCTCTGACCCCTTAGTAAACAGAGGCCACAGAAGGTGCCTGGCAGCGTTCTCTCTGCAAGCGCTTTAAGCACACCAAGGATGCAGCTTTACCTGCCCCTCCATCTTCATTACCTTGCTTAAAAGCAGGGGATGCTGTGTAAGTTTTTATTCGAACAGACCTGGACCACCCAGCCTTGGCACTTGCTCAGTATGTGACCTCTGAGCCTCAGTTTATCTCCTCGGGAGGGCAGGAGTGACAATCAGACCTACCGTGCTGGGCTCAGTGCCGAGCCATGTCGCGACGTGGTTAACACTCTTTATCGAGTCTGAACAATTCACTGAACAAGAACAAAAGTCAGTTATTTCTTCTGTATAACAATAAAACAGACGTTTTCTCTGAATTCGTCCATCAGTTCTTTGGAGCATTTGTAGAAACAGCGTAATGCAAATGTTTAAAGGACTTCTCATGATAGGTTTTCATCAGTCTGCACAGCCCACAATCACTTGAACAAGGGTTTGTGCTTTTCTCTGTTAAGTTTATGATGGTCCATGCATGTGGATGGTGGGTCACTTACAAGAGGTGGTGAAGGTCTCGTTAGCCAGTAGCCGCTCTGCGATCCCTGACGCGCCAGCCTGTGTTGGGAATGTCACTAGCGTATTGAACTGTTTGCCAGACAACAGTCTTGGAATCTCATAAGTGACGTCTGTTCCTCTTGAAATCTGCAATTTTAATAATAACTTAAGTCAATACAATTTTGACAGGGGAAAAATTGCTACTTATCCAAGAAGCATATACATCCGTATTGCTCTTGAGCACTGGCTCTTTGCAGGCGCCCGACTGGGGCTGGGTTGTGCCGAGGAGTAAAACAGATGTGGTCTCTGCTAGGGAAACGTACTGTCCAGAGCAGAGATCAGCAAACTTTCTCTGTAAAGGACCAGATCGTAAATAGTTCAGGCCTCGCAGGCAGAGCACAAAAGCAACTGTAGACAATATGTAAACAAATAAGTGTGGCTAGTTCCAAGAAAACCTTATTTATAAAAGTAGGTGACAGGAGGGTTTCCAGATGCCTGGTCTAGAGGGAGAGAAAACCATGGGATCAGATAATCACAGCTGTTTGCTGTACACTAGAAACTAGCGCCTCATTGTAAATCAGCTCTATGCTGTGCTTAGTCGCTCAGTCATGTCCTACTCTTTGCGACCCCATGGACTGTAGCCCTCCAGGCTCCTCTGTCCATGGGGAGTCTCCAGGCAAGAATGCTGGAGTGGGTTGCCATGCCCTCCTCCAGAGGATCTCCCCAACCCAGGGATTGAACCCGGGTCTCCCGCATTGCAGGAGGATTCTTTACTGTCTGAGCCACCAGGGAAGCCCAAGAATACTGAAGTGGGTAGCCTATCCCTTCCAAGGGGATCTTTCCGACCCCCTCTTTACCAACTGAGCTACCAGGGAAACCCAAAACTTCAATTAAAAAGAAAAAAAAAAAGACATGCAGAAAAATCATAGCTCTGTGTGTGTGTGCGTGCGTGTAAATTCAAGCTGTGATACGTGCCATGAAGGAACAGTCTCGGGGATGCTCTGAGACAATTTGGAAGTAGGGAAGTCTTCCCGGGACCTGAAGGTCAAGTCAGAGTTGAGCAGGTGAAGAAAAGGAGGAAGAGCTACCCAGGCAAAGGGAGCAACCAGGCTTATGCAAAGGCCCTGCAGTAGAAGCCAGCGTGGCTTTTTGGCAGAACTGAAAGGAGGCCAGTGGTTCCACAGCCCAGAGGCAGAAGTCGGAGGCAGTTAAACACACAGGGCCCGTCTTGAGGGTTGTCCTAAGACTAAAGGGAACATGGCTACATTTTCATTTTGCAAAGATGGCTCCAGCTTTTCAAAGAACAGATTGCACAGGGGAGGCCGGTGTGGATGGAAGGAGCCAGATGGCAGATTGCTGGGGTGTCAGGGTGCGGATGATGGTGGCTGGGCCAGGAAGGTTCCACTTCCTGTGGAGTAGAGTGGAGACAAAAGGATGACTCCAGGGGATGTGCAGCAGCGAAACAGAAACAGGATTTGGGAAGAAAACTAGGCGGATGGGCTGCTCCAGGAACCCCAGCTGCTCCCTTGGCCACCGTGTTGCCCTGCCCTCAAGGGTCTTTCATCACCCTGCCAGGACATTCTGGGGGCTTTCCCTTATTCTGCTTCAGTGCCCACCTCTAAGAGATACTGGGTATTGTCTACATTTACAGAGGAGGACTCTGGAGCTCAGAGAGGTCTTGTGACTTGCCTGCTGTTACACAGCTTGTAAGTTATAGGGCTGGGACTTGAAGTCGTGGCCTCCTAACTCAGGCCTAAAGCTCTGCCCCCTGCATCGCAGCTGACTCTGAAGCTGCTTGGGGACGTAAATTTAGAAGGCCTCTGTCCCCCTGGACCAGGATCTGAGAAGCTCCTCCATTTGGGATAGCCCTTCGCTTCCCTCAAGTCTCTCTAACGTGGCCCTGCCTGTCTCTCAATGGTATTTTCAACATCCCTTCCGCTCCTGAGATAAGGGTTTTGTTCCTTTTCCATCTGTAACCCCAAGGTGTGGGTATCTCTTTACAGTCTATAAAGCCCTTTCCCATATATATATGTCTCTCTAGTCACATGACAGGCTCTGGGCCCCTAAGGGGAGTTCTCAGTATACCCATTGCATAGCTGAGAATGCCGAGGCCCAGCAGGACCCGTGCCTTAGCTGTCACATAAATTCACTTACCAAGAGTCAAAGCCTGGTCAGCACCAAGAGCCATGACTAACCACCTTTCACAGGCTGCCAGCACCCCCTTGAGAAGTATGGGCCTCGTAGCTCTCAGGGTCCCAGCCATCCTTTGCCTGGCCCATCTTCTGGGAAGGCAGGGTGCCAGTCTGATGGGGAAAGCTCCAGCTGAAGCTTTCTTTGGTGGGATAAAGGGTCTGCAGGGGACTAGCCAGACCAGAAGAGGGGTAGAGACCGTGGAGCACAGGATAGCGACCCCAAATTTCAGAAGCGGCTCCAGCACTGGCCCCCATCTTTACCACGTTGCCCACCTCCCGGAGCTGCGGCCTCATCTGCAAGGAGGGATTATATGCCCATTCCACAGGCTGCCCAGAGGACTAACTGAGCTTCCCCAGTCGTGGGAGCGAGGGGTGCAGCCAATGTGCGGTGGGTGCCGCGGCAGGTCGCTTCTGGCCGCCCTTCTCTGCCATCTCTCCCCTGCGTGGTCCCTGACCTCTCTAAGGCCCCTTCCGCCCCAGCGAAGCTGCTTCCCACTGCTCTCTGTCCCTGGGGCTCTGTGGGTGGGTGCATGACCTGAAGGTCCTCGGGGTGTGCAGTGCACACACTGGCTACAGCTGGGCCTCTCCCAGCCAGGCCTCTGCAGTTCTAGAACATGCTGTGTCCCCGGAGCTCCTGCAGCCTCTCTGCCTGCCCGTCTTCCTGTCTCCATCTGGGCTCCCGCTCTGCCTCACTCACTCCTGGTGTCTCCCTCTCCTTTCTCTCTGAGGGTCTCTAATGCCGTGTGTCTGTCCCTGTCTTTCCTTCCATTCCCTGCTGCCTCTGACTTTCTCCCTGTGTTGTGATATGTGTGTGTGTGCACATGTGTGTGTGTGTGGTGGTGGTGAATGTGTATGTGTGCGTGTGCATGTATGGTGGTGAATGTGTGTGTCTATGTGTGCATGTGTGGTGGTGAACATGTGTGTGTGTGTGTGTGCGCGTGCATGTGTGGTGGTGACCGTGTGTGTCTGTGTGTGCGTCTCCCTCTCTGTGCCTCCGCCACCCCTCTCCAGCTCCCTCTCCCTGTCTGTCTCTCTTGTCAGGAGGCCAGGCTGGGGCCAGAGGGCCGGTGGGATGAGCTCATGCAGCAAGGAGCAGAGCAATGCTTTGTCAGGAGAGATGGCGGTGCGCTGGGTGTGTGGGCTCTGGAACACGAGCTCAGGCCTGGGGGCAGTGCTGTGCGGTGCGTGCCTGTCTGTGTGTGTGTGTGTGTGAGAGAGAGAGAGACAGAGACGGAGCGTGAGCGCAGAGCAGACACTGCAGCAAACCGCCACGTCAGGCGTCTCCACGTGGGCCCCTCTGATACCCAGCCCCCAGCTCTTTGTTCTGGTGCAGCCTTTAGCCTGTGTGCTCGCACGCGGAAGCACGCACACACGCGCACACGTGGAAGCGTCCTCCTCCTTGGGAAGGTCCTTGGGGGGCAAGGGTCCCCCTGCCTCAATCCAGAAGGTCACCTGCCTTGCGCCTCCCCTTGTTCCCCCTCCTTGACCACAGCAGGCCCACCCTGCTCCCCAGGTTGCTGCATGCCAGCTCTCAGCAATTTGGCAGGCAGTGCTGAAATGTCAACCTCCCTGGCTCCGAGAGGCCCATGTCTGCTGGCTATGTGGGCACCGGGCTCCAGGCAGTCGCCATGTCCAAGGTCCCCAAGAGCCCTCCGTGTGCCTCTGCTATTGTCCTTGAATGACTCAGTCCCCTGAGCTGACCCCTTTGAGCAGCCCAGTGGCGTGTTAAAATAATAGAATAGGGAATGTCAGAACCCACGGGATGGGGAGCCCAAGGCCCAGAGAAAGGGGGACCTGCCCCAGGTCACAGCAAGGCGGGATGGAGCCCAGACAAAAGCCTCAGGTGCCCACTGCCTGTCCTTACACCCCTCCTGCCTCCCTGGGCTCCTGCCTGAGAGGTGAGAGGTGAGAGGCACGAGGTTGCTGGCAGAGTGGAAGATGTGAAGAGAGCAGCAGGTCTGGGGGTGCCAGGGTATCCCGGGGGCATCCTGGGAGAGGCGACCAACAGGCATTTGGAGCAGGGACCAGAGAACTCGGGAGAGAGGTCAGGGCTGGAGAAGGCAGCCCCCGAAACCTCCCAGGAAGAGGAGGCCAGACTTCTTAGGGACAAGCGGAGGGAGTTGTCAATCACCCGCCTGTGGGCTGGATGTGACCTGCAGACAGCTGAGATCCAACTGTTCGGAGGTTTTTAAAAATGCATATTAGTTTCCAGCATTCACTCTTTGCGAGACTGTACTGTCCAGTCAAATGCCTGGCTTTCTTTGAATGGCAACCTTGGCTCCCAACCTGCCACGGACTGGGTGGAGGCTGACCCCTGGAAAAGGTGCTGAGCTTCCTCCATGTCTCACACCCCAAGCATTTCCTGAATTTGGAAACCTGCTGGGCCCTGTGGACATGTGTGTTTCTTACCTCTGTCCTACACACACCCTCACATCCCAGCACTGCAGCCTGAGCCCCGGGCCCAGGGGTGGTAACCCAAGCAAAGTGGATCACTTGCTCTGTGTCGACAAACATCTGCCTGGTCTGGTTTCTCCAGTGCGCTGACAGCCCCCAGAGGGGCGGCCAGCAGACCGCGGGAGGGGGCTGAGGCCGGCCCTGGGCCCCCGGCCAGCCTGGGAGGGGAAGAATCAGGAATGCAATGGGGCCCCGGCCCTGCCCTTCCCGATCTATAGCCTGTGATCCTCTCTGGAGAGGCTCAGGAGAATCTTGGGCCTCCCTGGAAACCCTCAGTCCCAGGGGGATTTCTGCAGCTCAGAGACAGACCCCAGCCCTGGAGGGGGCCAATGGCAAGTGTCCCACCCCCGCTGGACAGCTGGGATGGGACAAAGGCTTCAGAGGCCAGCCAGGTAATTGCACCACTTCCACCCAGGACTCTTTAAGCAGAAAGCTGGTCGTAAACCATTTTCCTCTGTTGTTGAAGACATTCCTTCTTGCTCCCACCTGACTGAACTGGGTGGTGGTGGGAGGGTGGAACTCTCAGATCCCCGCAGTGGTGGTCACAGTCCTGGCCTCTCTTGGCATCCCAGCTCCTATCCTACCTTCACGCCTCCCCCGTGGCCTCTCTGCACCCCCTCTGCCTCTGCCCACCCCAGAGCATGCAGCCGCTTTCCCGTCACCAGCACCAGAGAGGACAAATGGTCCTATTCAGGGACACCCTGCCAGATCTGTCTAAGACAAAGCTGTGCGCAGCTCTGCGTGAAAAACGGCTCGCAGCCGCCCAGCGAGCGGGAGGGATGGGTGGGTGCAAATTGCAGGGGATTTGTGAACACTTGCTGGCTGCCCCCAGAGACAGCGGGCAGGCGGGCCCTTGCCCTTGAAATGCCAGGCCGCCAGGCTGGGCGCCTCGTCAAGGCCAGGGACAGACTTCCTCCTGGACACCAGCCCCCACCCCCACATCTGAGCTCAGCAGAGCTGGGCTGTGGGGGAGGGACTTGGCTTTCTTCCTCCTGCTCAGCCGCCTCTGCACTCCAGGTCAGGTCCTGCTCAGGAAAGGGCTCTGGATTTCATCACCCGGCCCCTGGGAACCGACTTGCAGTCAGCTCTGTTTAAAGGATAGAACCTGTTTATCACTCATCTTCCGTCGGGTCACTGCTGTGGGAGAGGCCACGGGGGCCTCTTATCAGCATACCCATTTTGTAGAGGAGGAAACTGAGGCTCTAACAGGGAAGAGACAGAGCAGTTATCTGAATTCCAGGGCTGGAAGCAGGACCTCCAGATGGAGCAGCGTCCCCCTTCTGAGTAACCCTCCAGGGGAGGGTAACACCTCCAGGGGAGGTGTGCCCCTTCTGAGTAACCCTGAATGAGCAGGTGGGATAGGTCATCCTGGACTGGTGGCCCTGGGCTCCCTCCCGTTCCCCGGCTCCCTGAGGGCTGAGGCCTGGGATCCAGTGGCCTCACTCTGCTCTTGGGGAAAAAGAACGGCGGCGGGGGGGTAAGGGGGGGCAGCGGGAGGAGCCCATGTGACCGAGGGTTTGTGGACGCAGCGTTCCCAGGCTGAGGAATTGGGGGAGGGGTGTGTGATGGTCCCTGGGGTGACCGGAGTGAACGAGGAGGGGGGCAGTGCCACAGAAGAATGAGAGGGCAGATTTGGAAATAGCTTCAAGGCGCGGAGAAACGGGAACTATTTCAGTAGCCACTCTGCAGCCTTGAAAAGTGAGGTCCCTTAAGAATGATTGTACGTACGGAAATGCTTATGACATAATATTAATTTTTTTAGAGGGTAACAAAATGTCATGCTCAGTAAGACCTCAGCTAGGTGCAGAAACAAAATATACATTTGGTTAGGCACAGGAAACAGGAAACAGAAGGGAATATACCAAAATGTCAACTTAGAAATCAGGAATCTATCTGGATGCGGGGAGGTCATCAACTTTGTTTCCCATATTTTCTGCAGGGAGCATGGATTCTGTTGTTAGCAGAAGCCTCCAGGGTGGTTGTGGGTTTCTCTGGAGTTTGGCTGGAGTTTGCAGGGGTGGGGGGAGGGGAGAGCACCCTGGTCTCTAGGCTGGCTCAGCAGTTTCCCCAGCATGGCCTTTTCTGGTTCCCTGAGGGCCCCAGGGGCAGGCCCCTACTTGTAGGGGAGGCTACTCTTCCTGCCTCCCTCTCTTCTCAGGATTAGCTCATCGCTGGCTCCCCACAGAGCCGGGGTGTGCTAGGATACAGCTGCTGGAAATCTGCTTTCCAGGCCTGTCCGGAGAGAGAGGGTCGGGGGATAAGGGCATCAGCTCACAGCAGGGCTGCCTAGGGGCTGGGACCCCAACAGATCATACAGAACTCTCTCAAGAGGGGACTACTTGTCTTACCTGGATCCTCACCACTCCAGTCCAGAACCCCAGCTGGGACTCCACGCTCAGGATTGGACCACGTGATGGGGACGGGGGTCTGTGACGCGATGGGAGAAGGAAAGGCTGCTGGAGGCGCCTCAGTCACATGATGTGTGTCCGAGTCTGGGTTCCCCCAGGTGCAGACCCCACCATGACATTTCCAGTGCAAGCGATTTATTTAGGAAGAGCCCAGAAAACGCCCAGTATAGTAGCAGAGAAATGAGATGGGGAAGGGAATGATGTGATTGAAAGATTGTGATGTGAAGTGCCATACCTGGTGCGAGGAGCTCCTGGAGATGGAGTAGAATGCACCCCTCAGTCAGCCTAAGAGGCCAGAACGAGGAGGTTTTTATCCAGCATCTGGCATCTGTTACTGGCTGGGGTCTCCTTGGGGTCGGGGCGGGTGGGTGTACCCTCCAATACACGCCTTGGCGGAGATGCCCGGCAGAGCCACAGTGCCCATGGTCACCCGGGGGAGCGCGGTGAGGCACCCACAACCCCAGCAACAAGTCACGGCCCCCTTTCCATCACCTGCGTCTCACCCTCATCTTACCCTGCCATATTCCAGTCCCACTCATACTCTGATTGTATGCTTCATGTGGTTGCTTACTTATTTTGACTTCAAGATGGGAATTTGAAAAGAAAACTTTCTTCTCTCTATTACCACCTTATCTGGCAAACCAGCCTCCCTGGCCATATTTAGATGCTAACTGTCCAGGTAAAGACGGTAGAGAGTGGACCCTGCGTCCAGGTATAGCTCCAGGTGCCTGCCCCATGGTAGAGTCTGGGCCAGCTCTCTGCCAGTTAAAAATGGAGCCTGGGATTCAGGAAACGGATGCTCTCCTCCCTGAACTAGCAACATCCCCAAAATGAGAAGAGAGCTGATGTAGCAGTGGTTTTCTCGTCTGGTCTCGTGACCACCTTAAGCCATCTCGGGGGCTGCCTCCCCAGTCCACACTGAACAAGGCCGTCTGGTGGCCACCTTCCATCTCCACCTCCCCTGGGCAGGCCATGCTCCCCCACCTTCAGCATCCATTTCTTCCACAGTCTCATGCATCCAGACCATTTCTCTACCTTCACGGCTACAGGAACAATGATGAGGTCAAGGGCGTGGGAATGCCTCTCAAAATAAAAAATACTCAACAGAAATGTTCAGGGCAAGGAACGATAAGCCGTCCTGTGCCAGGCCCACTCCGTGCCAAGCACGGGGGCTACACATACATATAAATGCACCCCACACAGTCCCTGCTCTCGGGGTTTGAAATCAATGCTCCCTTTCTGAGGGTGAGAAATGACAGTTATCCTACACACAGACACAGTCCTTTACACGGCCTTCCTTGTCCAGCCCCGTGAGGTCCCCGAGACAGGCTCGAAAGTGAAAAGTGAAAGTGTTCATCGCTAAGTCGCGTCCAACTCTTTGCGACCCCATGGACTATAGCCTGCCAGGCTCCTCTGTCCATGGGATTCTCCAGGCAAGAATATTGGAGTGGGTTGCCATTTCCTTCTCCAGGGGATCTCCCTGACCCAGGGCTTGAACCCAGGTCTCCCGCATTGCAGACACAGATTCTTAACCATCTGAGCCACCAGGGAAGCCCAAGGCAGGCTTATTCCCATTTAAAGGGGAGGAGTCTGAGGCTCTGAGGGGTAGGGAGGTGGTCTCAGAGCAGGCAGAAGTGGAGCCAGAGCTGTGGCTATCTCTGCTTCTCTGCTGGTGTCCCCGAGGAGGTACATGGTCTCTGGGGAGATGCAGGACCACAGGATTATCGCCCTTCAGGCACCAAGGTATCACCACCTTCCAGCCACCACCCAGCCTTCCACCACCCAGACCAAAGGTGCATCTGGGACAGAGGTCCTGCCAAAACAGTCTCACCACCCCACCCTAGGGTGCCCTGAAGATGCCATGGCTGGCCTAGAAGTTAATAAAGCCATGGGCAGCAATTAATTCTGCAGAGGAAAGAGCCAGGTAAGAGGATTAAGGAAGCCAGAGCTTTGGTTTTAAGATGGAGCTTAGCTTTCTCACCCCCAGAGGAAGGATTTCAGGGGATTCAAGGGTGTGAGAGTGAAATGGAGCAGGGACTTGGCAGAAAGTGGGCGAGGTGGTTATGGAACTTTTAAGGCATGCACTGCAAGCCACGGCCTTGTAAATACCTTCTGAGTTAGACGGACGGACAGGAATTAACAGCCGTGCAGGTATCATCAGCCTTGCTTATTTAGACTTACAGAGTCCAGGGCAGGGCAGCTGGCTTAGGAAAAGAATCTGATTTATAGCACCTTTCAATCATGATGATAGCAAATATCTTCTCAGTGTTTTCCCAGTACCAGGCACTGAATGCAACATCTTCAGTGATCCCAGACCCATCTCTGCCCCCATTTTATAGATGAGGAAACTGGGGTTTAGGAAGATGAGCAATTTGCCCAAGGTCAGAATTGTAATTCAAACAAGAATACCTAGCCCTGAAGTCGTCAGCTGCCCTTTCCTCTATGTGCAGGTTGAAATGAAATTCTGGGAAAGACAGGGTAATGACTCAGGAGTCATTACCAAGATCGCCTGAACTAGTGCAGGGGGAAATATTAAGTATTTGACAATGATTTGTCCTTGTTGGTGGGATAAACACCTTCATATCTTGGAGCTCATTCAATACTCATGGTCTCGTGGTTGGTGAGGAGCAGAGAGCCTAGCACTCAGTAAACATTCAGTATATGTCAAGTGTTGTTATCACGGTTTCCTGGTTGGCCCCAATTCCAAATGTTTTCATTTCCAGAAACTATTCAGCTATTTCATGAATGGAGTAGTCATTAAAAGCATGGACTCTGCAATAGCATGTCTGGTTGTGAAAACCACCTGGACCTCCACTCCCCAGCTGTGTGACCTTGGAAAAGTCACTTAAGCTCTCTGTGCCAAGCTTGCCTCATTCGATAAAAGGGGATACTAATAATGCCTACATCATAGGTATTAAGTGAGTACATGTATAGTATATGTATATGTATAGTGCTGAGAATGAGGCCTGGCATATACTGAGTGTGTATGCTCAGTCCTGTCTGACTCTGCGACCCCATGGACTGTAGCTCGCCAGGCTCCTGTCCATGGGATTTTTCAAGCAAGAATATTGGAGTGGGTTGCCATTTCCTTCTCCAGGATGACTTTCCCAACCCAGGGATCGAACCCACGTCTCCTGCATTGCAGGTAGATTCTTTACCGCTCAGCCATTGGGGAAGTTCCAAATGCTATATACATGTTAGCAATCTTATTCCAATGCGTTGGCATTCAGACTTTCTTAGGATGCCTCACATACCTGGAAGTAGCCTAAAACTCTGTGCCTGACCCTGTGTTGTAGTTTCGGGTCTGGAAAATATGGAACATCTACTTAGATAGGGCCAAAGTCAATGCCAACCGCACCCACCTCCAAGTTGGTAGATAGAGGGTGTTGTTTAGTCACTAAGTCATGTCCGACTCTTTTGCGACCCTATAGCCTGTACCCAGCCAAGCTCCTCTGTCCGTGAGATTTCCCAGGCCAGCACTTTGGAGTAGGATGCCATATCCTTCTCCAGGGAATCTTCTTGACCCAGGGGTAGAACCTGCATCTCCTCCACTGAAGGCAGATTCTTATCACTGAGCCACCGGGAAACCCAGGTAGGTGAATGGGATCCTATTAACTCAGTCCAGGAAATGGCCCCTTCCTGAGGCTCCAGGACCAGAAGCCCACAGCTGTCTCCAAGACAACAGAGGATCACATGGGGTTAAGACGGCATCTTCTTTTCCCCCAGAAGAGGCGGCTGAGCTCCAGTCGGGGAGGCAGACAGCCTGCTGAGTGGAGAGTAGAGAGCTGGCTGAGGCGGCCTAGGTAGGGCCAGCAGCACCCTGTCCGTGCCTTGGCCTGGGAGGTTTGAGGGCCTCTGTCTCTCCAAGTCTCCCAGCAACCCTTCTCAAAAGTCTTTCGAGAGAAAGTGACATATAAAGGACCATTTAATGGCCCAATGGTTAGGGCTTGGCATTTCCACTGCAGGGAATAAGGGTTCGATCCCTGGTCGGGGAACTAAGATCATATATGCTGTGCGGCATGGCCCTACAAAAAAATAAAATTCAAATTAAAAAATAAAATACCATTTCCCTGGTGACTCAGATGGTAAAAAACCCACCTGCAATACGGGAGACCTAGGTTCGATCCCTGGCTCAGGAAGATACCCCGGACAAGGGAATGGCTGTCTACCCACTCCCGTATTCTTGTCTGGAGAATTCCATGGACAGAGGAGCCTGACGGGCTACAGTCAATGGAGTCGCAAAGAGTCAGACATGACTGAAGGAGTAACATTTTCACTACTACTACTTATAGAGCTCTTGTTTCATGCCAGGCTCTATGCTGGGTATTTTATGAACATCAGCACTGATTCTCATGACCAACCAACCCATTTTATAGATCAGAAAACTGATGAACAAAGAAATTTATTCACTTGCCCAAATCCTTTTGTGTAACAAGGCTAGGAATGAGTGGATAGATGGCGCTCACCAGATAGATATTTGGACAGTTGAGACTAAAGAAAAGATGAAAAAAAGCAGGAGAATCAGGTTGATGATATAGACCAGCCTGCCCCACCTCCAAGCCTCACTCCTTCTTCTGTTCCTCCATGGTTGCTGTACCTTCTCTTTCATGGATCAGGCTCATTGTGAGTGTCATGCTCGGCCTGTCCCCGGGGCCATCTGACCCTGGTCAACAGACTCACATCCTCTTGCCCCTCATAAGCTACCCAAGTCACGTGCACAGCAGAGCAAGGGCTTAGGAGGAACCAGGCCCTGGAAACTGTAGTCTTAGCCTGCAGGTTCCCAGCCTGGTCTCCACACTTTCAGTGCCCCATGAGTCAGGTCCAGCCAGCTGCTGGAACAGCACTGGTCTCAGGACAAGCAGAGAAAAAGATCTAGAAACCACAGGCAGGGCAGTGTGGGACAGGGGTCCAAGCTCAGGTTTAAGCATCAGGCTGACCTGGGCTCAGCTCAGCTCCATCACTTCCATGCCACGTGTGACCCCAGCCGTATCTCCCAGTCTCTCACAAAGCGATAAGTACAAAGTACTTAACTCAAGCTGGCATCTCAGAAGGGCTTCGTACATAACCATTTTGATTATTACGTCCTGCATTACAGTGCAGTCTCTAAAACCTACTTGCTGCGTGAGTTTATGCAAATCACTTCACTTTTCTAAGCTTGGGGTCCAAAAGATCTAGAATCCGGGTCTCCTGGCTGGAGCGGCAGCAATTCCGTTTCCTTGGCAACCCAGCTGCCTCTCAAGGGACCATCTGGATCCCGTCGCCCTGGCAAGGTGCTGCCCAGGCAACCAGGTGTTTGTGTTCTGCAGTGGAAGCTCTGCAAGGTGGTAATTCCTCTCACTGGGGACAGGGTGGTGGCCAGGCAGGTGGCTGGAAGGAATCCTCGCTGCGGCAGTCACTGCCTGCCCTTGCTATTCCTGGTCCACAGAGAAACCGACTCCAGAGCTTGGGAAGTCTAGCCAATGACTTTCCTTGAGGAGCTATTAACAAATGCTTCATTATATTCCTCCGCACATTTTCTGGCTTGTCGAGGCTGGCCAGGTGGAAAACGCTGCCTGGGGCTGGACTCCTGTAGGGAATTCCAAAAGACCCAGTCTCACCTGTTCGGGATGAAAAGCCACTATTGTCTCTGGCAGGAAACAGGAATTACTAGCGGGGGAAAAATTTGGAGCCTGCCTTTGAAACAGGCACATAATTATAATAACAGCAGAAACTTGGGTGCAAAGGATAAACTAATTCACCCCTTCCACAGACGTGCATGGGCAACTATTATATGCAGACTTCATGAATCGCACTCAGGTAACCTTGAGTGAGTGAAGTCGCTCAGTCGTGTCCGACTCGGCGACCCAATGGGCTGTAGCCTAACCAGGTTCCTCCGTCCATGGGATTTTCCAGGCAAGAATCCTGGAGTGGGTTGCCATTTCCTTCTCCAGGAGATCTTCCTGACCCAGGGATTGAACCCAGGTCTCCTGCATTGTAGGCAGACGCTTTACCGTCTGAGCCACCAGGGAAGATCAAGATTGTCTATATCCGTGAGAAGCTCACAGACCCGGACAGCTTAAGAAAAAACACAATGTCAACAGACCCACATCAGCCAAGGGAGAAGCTGAATGGGAGGAGGGGTGGTATGCAGAATCCCCTGGGGCTGGCCACTTCCAGCAGCAAGCTCTCCCAAGCCAGAGCTGCTAGAAAAACCAGGAAGAGTTCAGGGACACCCGGGCTCTGCCAGCACTTTACACAAGTGAGAGCCTTGACTTTTCCAACAGCCCGTGAGGGAGAGCTCTGTCCCCTTTTCCAGATGGGGAAAACTGAGGCTTAGAAGAGTGAAGTCCATGCCTAGGTTCACACAGCTGGGGAGTAGGCAAGCTGAGATCAGAACTGGATCTGTATCCACTGCATCCTCTCAGGGCAGTGAAGGGGGGGACCCACGCTCTCCTGGTGGGCTGTCAGGAGCAGCTCCATCACCTGGAAGCGTGCAACTGCTCTCTCTGTGCTGAACACAATGAAATAATCCTCCATCTCTGTCCTGGCTCCTTCTCTTCTTCTCTCTCCCTCTGCCCATGTTTCCCCCCCACTTCATGCCCCCTCCCTCTCTCCTTCCCCCTTCCCGCCCTCTCTTTTCTTCTCTCTCCCCCACAGGTCCTCGCCTCTCCTTTCCTCTCGCCTTCATTTCCTTTGTCTTTCCTTTCCCCTTGGGACCACAGCTCCATGCACCATTGGTACCGCTGGCTGCAGCTCAGCTCTGCCGAGGTGTCACCTGCAGCCTCTTGCTCCGTCCTCAGGTTCACTGTCCTTGGGGGCACCTCCCAGTCCACCCCCAGACTGCCCAGCCCTGGGACGCACCCCCAGAAATACATGCCTGCTGCTGTCTGGCGCTGTCCCCCTCCTGAGTACCCTCAGCCGAGGAAGTGACATAATTGCATGTTTTCCCATTTCCTCCAGGCTCCGTGTGGTCCCGAGCCCACTCTCAGATGTGCCGCCCAGATGTTTAGAATCACTGCCGCCCAATTAAGCGTCTGCCGGGAGGCCGGGAGGAAAGGGGCCGCGTGTGTGTGAAGGGCCCACGTCTGTGCAGACGGGGCCAGGAAGAGAGAAAATAGGAGCTCGCACTCCCCAGGCACAGACGGCGGGAAATTGTTTGCCATCGAGCTCCATGGGGGAGCCGAGTGCTGGCAAGTGCGGCGAGACGCCCGCCCTGTGTGTGACTGTGAGCCGTGCCTCAGCATCTCTGGGGAGAGACTAGCCTACCCCCTGGGACAGGGCTTCTGCATCTGGCTCTTTCCTCTCACCCCAAACAGAGAGAGAACTGTGAGGAGAGAAAGACAACCGAGGAGAAGGGCACCGCCCCTCTAGAGAGAGAGGACAGAGAGCGGAGAGGTGGCCCCTTCCATGGGGTCTGTTCCCTCCCAAGCGCTGCTGGTGCCCCAGTCTGGCCAAGGCTAGACGTCTGAGTTCAGGTCCCAGGCCTCCTCCTGGTACAGAAAGGGCTTCCTCAGCTTGGAAGACCCACATGTCCACAGGACAGGAGGTGATGCCAAGAGTGATGGCATCAGGAAATACAGGGTGACTCGGGGATCAGAGAGCCCAGCACCACCAGTGGGCAGCCACGGCATGGGGGGCCACCTGAGGCCGCGCAAGACACATACCCACAACTGCCAGGGCTTCCGATTCCATGACAGATCTCCTGAGGCTTTAACGTTGTCATGCATCTCCTATTTAAGACCCAGCGCTGGCCAGTCTAGCTGTGCCTGAGGGCTGGCTCTCAGGTGGCCAATGGGGGCTTGGAACTTAGATCATTCAGGACCAAGTGGGGATAGATTGATTCATGGCTGCTGGGAGGAGGGGTCTGTCTGTGTCTACGGCACTATGTCATTGTCATTGAGTACAGAAAGAGACCTCATGCTGTGTCTGCAGGGGAGGGCTGACAGTGAGGAGCACCTGAACGGGGCGGAGTGGGGCAACAGGACCTCTGAAGGGTAGAAATCACCCATGTGGCATGTCTGGCCGTGGACGCAGGCCACCCTGGGTTTGCATCTTGTTCCCTGCTTTCAAGCTGTGTGACTTCGGGTAACTGACATAACCTCTCTGAGCCTTAGCAGTAGTACCAGGAAACGGGATGATAGCCATACCTCCCTCCCAGCTGTCTGTGATGTCTGGGGTGTTGAGAATTAGATAGATGATGTGGCGGAAGCTGTGCCTTGCGCGTGGTGAAGACTCAGTATCCATTTGCCATACATAGCGCAGCAAGACAGGTGGGTGGAGAGTACCCTCTCCCAAAAAATGAGCTGTGGGAGGAAGAAGGCTGGGTTGGGGAGGAGGATACTGTGTCCTGGAGAGAAAGGGGGAAGCAGGAGGACAGTGCCCTTTTGGAGGACAGTGGGTGTATAATAAGGATAAATAGTAAGTATCTGTAGTAGTATCGATTTAATTGCCACTGATACTGTTGGATGTGATTGTCAGACTGCAGAGGGCCTTCCCAAATCACCTGGCCTATTTTTATCTGAGGGGAGACTGGCACAGAGATGGGGCGATCTCCCCAGCATCCCTCATTGTGCCAGGGGCACGACCCGCCTGATAACAGCTGTTGTTATTTAGTTGGTCAGTTGCTGCTGCTGCTGCTAAGTCGCTTCAGTCGTGTCCGACTCTGTGCGACCCCAGAGACGGCAGCCCACCAGGCTCCCCTGTCCCTGGGATTCTCCAGGCATGGACACTGGAGTGGGTTGCCATTTCCTTCTCCAATGCATGAAAGTGAAAAGTGAAAATGAAGTTGCTCAGTCGTGTCCGACTCCTAGCGACCCCATGGACTGCAGCCTACCAGGCTCCTCCGTCCATGGGATTTTCCAACAAGAGTACTGGAGTGGGGTGTCTGACTCTTTTGTGACCCCGTGGACTGTAGCCCGCCAGACCCCTCTGTCCCTGGGATTTCCCAGGCAAGAATACTGGAGTGGGTTGCCATTCCCTTCTCCAGCAGATCTTCCCAAAGTAGGAACTGAACCCACGTCTCCGGGCGGATTCTTGACCAGTGAGCGTCCAGGGAAGCCCGAGCCTGATACAGTGCCTAACGCTGATACTCTTCCCATTACTAGCAGCAGCACTGTTGCTCCAGGACAGCTACTCTTACTGCTATTGCTATTACTCACACTAGCCGACTGCTTCTAGTGCTACCATTATTTTACTACTACTGTGAATCAATTAAGTGAAGTTTTATTGAGTTCTTACCATGTTCCAGACACTAGGCAAAATACTGCACAGACTTCCTCTCCTTTCATCTTTATAAAAATATTGAGAAGAAACTGAGACTCAGGTTAATTACTTGCTCAAGGCCACACAATTAGCAAGTGGCAGGGCTAGAATTAGACCCAGGCAGTCCCGCTCCTGCACACTTGGGTACCAGCTCAGACCGCCTTATAGAAAAAGGAAGGAGGCAACCCCGAGCCTGGATGAATGGAAGCCTGGATGCACCTGGAGAGTAGGGCTGCACGGGGATTAGCTCGCTGGGCAGCTGCCTTTGTGGAGGGATCTAATAGTCTCTCTCCTGCCTTGTTTCACAAGACCTGAAATCCCACTTTTCACATGATTTTCTTTGGATTAAATTACATGTCCCTCTGTCAGTGAGCCTTGTCCATTCAGTCTGTCATTTGATAAGAGCGTGGTGAGGGGTGGTAAGGCCAGGTCCCAGACTCAGGCAATCCTAGCTTCCCGTTCTAGCTGCTTGCAGGCTGGGCAACCCTGGGCCGGTCCCTTCATCGCCCATCTCCCAGTGGTGGGATGTCACATCTGAAGCGCCCAGCTCAGGGCCCCACAGAGTGGCTCCTCTGTGCTTCCCCGTGACTCCGTGGGGCCCTGGTCATACCCCCAGGTGCAGCACTCCTTGCAGATGAGGCCCCCACCCCCAAGGCCCAGGCCAGTGATGGCAAGAAACCAATAGACTGCATATAGAAAAAACCCCAGAATTCAGAGGCCGTTCATCCATTCGTTCAGCAAACAAGCGTGGAGCACCCCTGCGTCCTGGACCTATGCTGAATGCCTGGATCACGTGAGTGAGCCCAGTGCAGTCCTTACCTTCTAGGAGCTCTGGGCCTGATAGAAAGGACGAACGTGGGATAAATGCCTTCCAGTGATGATATAATCGTTATGACTGGCTCTATAGGAGCCGAGGGGGGCAGGGGGACTGAGCCTCGGAGCTTACAGAAAGCTTTCTCAAGGAAATGATCCTCACAGAAAGGCTCCCAGGAGAAAGTCTGCCCAAAGAGAAGGACAGAGAAAGGCATTTCAGGTAGAGGAAACAGCATGTGCAAAGGCCCCCGGTGCAGAAGGAATGTGGCTTCACCTGTTCTCTCTGCTTCTTCTGACTCTGTGCAAGATGCTTTTCTCTGAGCCTCAGTTTCCTCACCTGTAGAATGAGAACCGTTGCCCCCAGCTTCCCAGGGTTCCAGGCAACTGAGAGCTTAAAGGATATGAAGATGCGGGTGCTGGCACTGCCCCCCTAAATGCCTAGGGAACCTGGAGGCTGCCTCTTGGCTCCTGGCTTCCAACCACCCCTGACACTTGAGGCTTCTATCGGTACTGATTGTTCCTCCGCACAATTAGGTAATGAGGCCAAATTCAATTACACACCACGCTCCCAGGTCTGTCTGAGGCCCAAGGGGGGCTTGGGCTCCCTTTGCTGGGATGGGGGAAGGGACAGCTGGAGTCCTGCTCCCAGCGTTGGGCTTTCCTACCATGCATCCCAAACCACTGCCTGCACCCCAGATGTGGAAACTGAGCCAGGGAAGAGGCTCAGCTGCTTAGCCCCAAACCTCAGGGCTGATTTTTTTCCTCCTCGACAGCCCCAACCCAAGCTGAGGGCCCATGGCTTGTCCCACACCTCAAATTCATCACAGGAATCCTGGCTCCTCTCCCCCTGGACAAGACCCCCCACGTCAAGATTCAGATTCCCTGCCACCCTTGGACTTGTGGCAGTTTCTCCTCCCAGCTACATACTGGTACCCAGCCACTATTCAACACTTTGATTGGCATATGAATTCAGAGGGAGAACACACCTCCAGTAAAGTTGGATGAACCAGGGTTTGTAAATGTCTTTGAGGCACCTGCCAGAGGCATCCAGACAGGGGCAACCCTGGTTGAGGCTAGCACACAGGTGCTCTCAGAGACCATGCGTAAGGGCCTTGAGTGCCAATCTAAGGCGTTCGAATTTGAACTTGATCCTGACAGCCCTGGGGAGCCAGGGAAGGTTTTAGACAGAGAGTGATGTGATCATATTTGCTTTTGAGAAAGCCCAGGGTAGAGAAGGGACCTAGACCAGAGGCAGGAAACCAGGTTGGAGGCTGTTCTCCCAGTCAAGAAACTATGGAGGTGAAATTGTGATGTATGCAGAAAGAAAGGGATGGATGGGGACTTTCCAGATATGCCCACCCTGGCTGCCTACAGGTTGGCCTTGGGAAGCTCATTTGGTGATATGGTGGCTCAGTGGTAAAAGAATCCGCCTGCCAATGCAGGAGAGACCGGTTGGATCCCTGGGTCAGAAAGATCCTCTGGAGGAAGAAATGACAGCCCACTCTGGGATTCTTGCCTGGTGAAGCCCATGGACAGAGATTCCCGGCGGGCTGCAGTCTGTGGTGTCGCAAAAGAGCCCGCCACACCTGAGCGCGCACACACCATTGTTCTATGATTGCCTCACGAGTTATTGCTTCTGAAGATGACGCACGGTGCTTTTCAGGGTGGGCAGAGTCTTAACTCTGAATTCACTTAATTCTAAAATAGAGTGGTTGCATGGAGGTGTTTATTTCTCTTAGCAAACTCCTCGCAGAACAATTACGGCATGCAGAAAATTAAAAAGAAATTAAAGAATAGCTGAAATCTAACTTCCATGGGATAATAACTTGATGAATAACCATTATTCAACAAATGCTTGTTAAGCACCTACTGTGTTCCAAGTATGAGCCACTAGGGATTCAGCAGTGATCAAAACACAAGATTTCTGTCCTCATGGAACTCACAGTCTACCAAAACTGATGTGCTTATATTTACTTGGAATCATCTCTAGATTACTTATAAATCCTAGAACAATGCAAAAGCTAAGTAAATCATTATAAATACAATGTAAATGCTATGTTAATCGTTGCCAACAGGTAGTGAGTTCAAGTTTTGCCTTTTGGAACTTTTTGGAAAAAAAGTATTTTCAAAATATTCTTGATCCACGATTGCTTGAATCCACAGATGCAGCGTCCATGGTTATGGAGGGCAGACTGTATATCGTAAGCATCTTGCTTGGCCTGCTCCATCCTTTACAGGAAATCAGTGGGGGTCAGATCAATAGTGCCACTTCTTGAGGCCTTCCCAGCCAGAACTGGGGAGACAAATGCCCCCAGCAGAAATGTCCTGCATTTGCACTAGATGTCTTCACTGGGTGGAGAAGCTGTGGCCCGGAGAGACATACTGACCTGCCCTTGGTCACACAGCAAACCCCCAAGCCTCTCTCCCAGGTAGCATCTGTCTCAGTGTGGGACTTGGCTTCTGGGCTGAGGGGTGTGCTGTTCCCGCCTGCTGAGCTCAGCTCTGTGGATCCTGATTTCAACATCAGGCCTCCCACTCCTTGCCTTGCCCTGGCGGCCACTTTGGATTTCCCCCAGACATTCCTGTGTGGCCTGTCTGCTCACGTCCAGAGACCCCGGGGGTGGGGGACACCTGGGACCACACTGCATGAGTGAGGGAAGTCACTGGATCCTCTGGGCTGCCATGAGCAGGGAGCATGGGGCTGGAAAGGAGCAGGCACCTGGAGGGGTGTTCTCTCCCACGGGACTGTCAGGAGAGGCGGGTGGGCAGAACACCAGAGGACGCAGGGTTCCTGGTGAGATTTAATGGGCTTAGGAAGTTCATAAAACTGCTGTACTGCTGCCCAAGATGCACTGAGGTGCTTGGGCATGCTTCTCAAGCACCCTCCTCTCTTCTTACCTATCACAGCACCGCAGAACCAAGAGGGCCTCAGAAACCATAAGCCTACCATTGTGGGAATCCCCTCTCCATCCTCAGCTTACACACCTTGGATGACGAGGTGCTCACTGCCACCATGGGCAGCCCTGTCAGGAGCTCCTTCCTTCTTCTGAGCCCAAGCCTATCTTCTTTTGATGCCCCCATCTATCTTCCTGGTGCACGTGACCCCCTCCCCTGCCCGCCACTGTGGATGAGGAAAGGACAAAGGTCCAGGGTCTGGCCCCCAACCTCCCTGTGAGGAGGGGGAAGAACAGAGTGGGGCAGGCCATCCCCATCTGAATCCCAGCTCATAGAAGGAGACAGTGCATGGCCAAGAGCCCTTTAGAATGGTGAGTCCTCATGTGTCTAGGACTTTACAATTTGCAGAACACACCCTTGACATTACCGTTGGTGGAAACACAACACTGGGTGAGATGGCTTGGGGCTCTGGAATAAGCCAGAAGCCCTAGATTTAGTCTTATCTCTACCACTAACTGGCTGTGTGACTGGAGGAAGCCCTGGTCCCTCTCTGAGCCTCAGTTTCCTCATCTGAAAATTAAGACTAGGTTCTCTTTACTCCAGTGCTAAATGAGTTGGTGGTTCCAAACACGCAAGCAGAGGCTCTGCAGGGAAGGGCGCTGCATGTAACAGGCTGTGCAGGTTTCCGGGCACCCTGGAGTCAAGTGGTTGTTGGGGCATCCTGATTCAGCCTTGCTGGCCCCCACCCGCCGCAGCCTTGAGTCAGAGTGTCCGGACTGAAATCCTTCCCTCATCCGAGCTCCATTTCTTCCTCCACAGAGTGGAGGACAGCACCCTCCTGGTGCCTGCACGAGCCTTTGTCTGGGGAACATCAGGAGCGAAGTTGGCCGCCCCAGCCCAGACAGGGAGGTGTGTCGCCCAGCCAGGCATGCAGAGAGACCAACAGCTACAGAAGGAAGGGAAATTGCCTTTCCAACTGCAGAGAGTTCATGTCAGTCCAACTGGGGGGCTGTCCGGAAGCCCCCCCCCCACCCCGGGAAGCAATAAAACCCCAGGAGTGCTGAGGCACGGACATTCGAGCTGCCTTGGCCGTCCCATTCCTTCAAAGGCGACTCCAAAAATCAATGGGAAGAGATTCATTAGGGGCCTGGGTGGCGAGCTCCTCACCACCTCTGGCAGCCCCTTTGCTGACCTGAGCTTCCTGTCTGCACAGGCAGCTTCCACTGAGAACATCCCACGTTCTGGCAGACAGTACGTCGGGGACCCAGTCTCTGAGCAGCATCAGAGAGCAGAAGCAGGGCACCACAGACCCTACTGTTCACTCGTTCATTCCCTCATTCTTTTATTCATTCAGGTTGCTGGTCTGTGCTTCATTCACGCAGCAGATATCAAGCATCTGCTTGGCATAGTTTAGATCCTGTTGATAAAACATGTACAAAACAGACAGAAGTCGCCGTTGACAGGGAGCTTGACTTCTACCAAGGGAGACAGGGGTACCAAGAGAAATAATTGGAATAATTGATCATCAGTCAAGGAAGACCCTAAGTCAGGGAGGAATCGTAGCCACTGAGGAGGGCCTGCAGCTTTGAGCAGAGTGGCTGAGCAAGGCTTCCTGAGACTCAGGTGTCCCCTGGGTAGAGGCCTGCGGGAGGTGGGAAGTGAGTCTGGCCACCTGGAAAAGAGTGCTGGGGGCGTCTGCAGCCTGAAGTCAGGGAGACGGGAAGGAAATGAGGTCAGGAGGTGACAGGGACCCGGTCAGTCAGAGTCCTCTGGGGCCTTATAAAGACGTGGAATTTTGCAACTGACTGACCCGGAGCGGTTTAAGCAGAGGAATGATGAGCTGTGAACTTGGGTTTCGGCAGCGTCGCTGTGTGTATCAGGTTGTGGAGACGCCATAACAAAGTAGCCCAGGAGTAGCCTAAACAACGAGGGTTGTTTTGTCTCATGGCTCTGGAGGCCAGAAGTCTGAGACCCACGTATCGTGGTGGCAGGGCTGTGTTCCCGCAGAAGGCACGAGGGAAGGACCTCTGCCAGGCTCCTCTCTGGGCCTCTGGTAGTTTCCCGGCTCCTGAGAGCGGAACTCCAGTCCTCATGCGGCACTTTTCCTGGGTGCATGTCTGTCTCTGTGTCCAAATTTCTATTTTTTATCCAAACACCAGCCATATGGGGTTAGCTGCTGCTGCTGTTTGGTCACTCAGTCGTGTCTGACTCTTTGCAACCCCATGGACTGTAGCCCGCCAGACTCCTCTGTCCATGGAATTTTCCAGGCAAGAATACTGGAATGGGTTGCCATTTCCTTCTCTAGGGGATCTTCCCAACCCAGGGATCGAACCCACATCTCCTTCATTGGCAGACGGACTCTTTACCGCTGAGCCACCTGGGAAGCCCTATGACATTAGGGTCCACCCTAATGAACTCATTTTAACTCGATCATCTGTTGTCCTGTTTCCAGAAAAGGTCATATTCACAGGAACTGGGGGTTAGCACTTCAGCATCTTTTGGGGATGTGGGGACCCACAACCCTGTGGCCTCTCAGCCTCTTGAGAATGATCGCTGTATCTCTTTGATCCTCCCCGGCACCTGGTATTTGCTGGCCTCGCTCCTATTTTACAAAGGAGGAGGCAGAGGTCCAAGGAAGCCAAAGTGACTTGTCCAAGGCCATCAGCTAGTCAGTGCTTGTTTCCTAAGCCTCGGCCTCCAAATCCAGGCACATCTCCTCCCTCCACAACTCCTCAGCTAGCAGAGACATGGTCAGTGCCTTCCGGTCTTTGCTGAAATCCCTCCGACCTCTCTGTGTAGCTGAGAGGCTGTGGACATCCCCGTGACATGGGCAGACAGCCTGGGTGTGGCTGCCTTCCCAGCTGCGTGGGTGGAGGGGCAGGCAGCAGCTCTTAAAGGCAGAAGCCACCTGAGGGCCCGTTTCAGGCCTGGTTTCTGGGTTCCCGCCCCCGTCCTCTCTCCTCCTCTAGTCTGGCAGGAGGCTTTCCTGGATCCCCGATAACCTCACGACCGTGGGACTTCTCAGAGGTGCCCATTGAGTGTGGGGCAGGGGTTGGTTTTGTTTTCTTAACGAAATGATTGTAAGATTTGGGCTGATGCCAAATACAGACTGCTGGGAATGCAGCCTGAGTGGGGGATGAGGGCCCCACTGTGGGATACATCCAGGAAGGGTGGGGAGCAGTGGCAGGAGGTTCAGAGCCAGGGAAGTCTCATTCTCCACTGTCACCCCCATCCCCCCCTTCAGGTGGAGCCCTGGACAAGCCAGAATGCAGGATGGATGGTTAAATCGCATAGAAGCTAAACAGGAAAAAAGAAATACAAAGAAAGTAGACATTTCCTTATATGTAATATGGTGTGCTGGAAAGAATATGAGTCAGGGAGACACGACTCTTATCACAGTTCTAACTCACTGTGTGACTTTGATGATCACTCTCTGGAGTCCCATCTTGGGAATACAATCTGAAGGTTACTGGTGCAGACTTTATAGCCAGATGGCCGGTTAGTTTAAATCCTTCTGCCAGTTGTCTAACCCTCTCTGTGCCTCACTGTTCTCCTCTGCAGTGCGGAATTAATCATACTTCATCAGAGAGGCTTTGGGTGAGGATGGCATGTTGATACTTGGAAAGTGCCTAGAACTGTGCCTGGCAGTAGCAGATACTCTGACTCCAGGAGCTTTGTATGACTGTGGACAGAGGAGAGGCCTGGAGCCAGCTTGGGGCTCTCAGCTGGGTGTCCCCAGTGGGATTGTGCCCTCCCGCTGTCCCTATGTGTGGGTAGGGGCCCCAGGGCTGGCTGAGACTCCGGCACTGGCTGGCTGGGAGCCGAACCTCAGCTGGGCCTTCCTTCTTTGAGATTGTACGCGCAGAATCAAGGAGGCTGCCCAGGGTGAAGGAGGGAGGGAAAGAGGCAGAGGGAACAGGTTTAGTGAAGGACACAGGAGTTTGTGTCTTGACCCCTCAGAGGTGGGCAGAAGCCCCAGGAGAAGGTCCCTGAAGGCAGAGTCCCTGAATCAACTCACGCCCAGTGCAGCTGCTTGAGTCTTCCTGGGGCAACTGAGCTGGCAGTGAGACAAATGCCCCATGGCCAGTTACCCCCCATATGTGTGTGTGCCTTTTCTGAACCCACTCCATGCCCCACACGCCCCTCCAAGCACCCTGAGAAGGCCCAGTTGTGTGGAGACAGATGGCCAAGCAGCTCCCAAGGCCTGAGCTCATGCCGACCACGCTCCCATGGACACCACGCGGGGCCTCCTTGTCTATTTCACTCTCCTTGCTGAGTGCTGGCAGAGAAGGCAATGGCAACCCACTCCAGTACTCTTGCCTGGAAAATCCCATGGATGGAGGAGTCTGGAAGGCTGCAGTCCATGGGGTCGAGAAGAGTCAGACACCACTGAAGCGACTTAGCAGCGGCAGCAGCAGCTGAGTGCTAGAGCCTGCATGGATGACATCCTTGAGTCAATGGGATCCTTGTTGAAACCTGCTGAATCAGCAAGCCCTGCCTGAGGAAGACCTGGCTCCGGATGACTCTGGGGTTCATTGTTCTGCTTCTCAGTCTCAGTTGGAGGGAACTGGGGCTTTGTATGCCCCTAGCCACCTCCGCCTCCCCCCACAAAGCCTTGCAGAGGAGGTGACCCTGCCTTGGGCCTGGGAACCACTTTTCCACTCACGGGGGACCTACATCCAGTGGCTTTGCTCTTTCATACTCATTGGCCTGGGCTGGAACAGGATCCAGGAGCCCATCCCTCTAGAGGTGAGCTGGGGAGGCCTGGAGGAAGCTCCTCCCACACGCCAGACTCCACCATAGAGTCACCCTCTGTGGCCTGGGTGGTCCTGTGGAGGTGGGCTCCACACGACAGGCTCCCTGGCTGGGTGAAACACCCTCCCTCCCGCACCCTCCAGTGCAAGCCACGGCTGCCTTCCCGGCTGCAGTGCTGTGATTTATTGGCGGCTCCTCCTCGCCAGGGCCCACGGCAGGAGGAGTTCAAACACCCGCAAGAAAAGCCACCAGCTATTGATCCCCGAATCGGGCTTCCCAAGCGCTCCCGGGCATTCATCAAGGAGCCATGGCGCTGGGGCCGCAGCTCTCCCTTTCTTCTTCCTTTCTTCTGCCTCCCAAGTCATTCCCCCAGGCTATGCCCCCCTCGCCGAGGTCACTCGGAGAGCTCGCCAGTGACTGCGTGCAGAGGTGGAGAGCGCCTTTGTCTGCTGCCTCTTTCCTGTAGATCCTTATCAAGGCAAGCGCCCAGGGGGTGGAGCAGGCCACTTTGGACCTTGGGCTTTTAAGAAAATCTTTGGAAGTTAGAGAAGTGGAGTTGGAATGTAGAATAAGTAGGGGGATGCCTTTCTGAAGCAGGAACTGGTCGGAGTATCCATGTTTCTCTAGGCTCTGGGCTGTAGTATTAAGAGCTTGCTAACCAAGTGGGGCTGGAATGGGACCAAGCAGGTCTTGAAATTAGCATGTGAAAACCCTAGCTTTGGCCTGGAGGCCTTCTGTGCAGGCTGGTGAATGGATTGTTGAAAACAATTTGTTTTCCTAATTACATAAATCTGCTAGCAGAGTATTTACCTTTTTTTTTTCCCTCTCACCTGGGGAAAGTCTGTTGGTCCCAGGCCTGTGAAGTTTAAATAAGCCTATCAATACTCTTCTCTCACCCTATCTTGGGGCTCCTTCAAGAATGGGTTCTGGGGAGAGCTGAGAGATGGGGGAGGGGAAGGGGTGGGAACTGTTACTATTCCCAGGCTGGGCCTCCAGGTCTGTATTCCTCAGGTATTCCTCTGCTCAGTTCCAGTCCAAATTCTGGTTCAACCTACAGGAGTGGTTTTTCTGAATTCAGTGCCTAGAGCCACATAGGTACCGATGTATACAGAGTATTTCAGGAATGAATCCGGAAGTTCCAAACATTAGGGTCCTTGGTGGCTCCCAAGGCACTAAGGACCAGGCAAATATTGTGAACTATCATTGCACAGAACTTCTGGGGGAAAGAATCCAGAAGACGGGTGTTCCGGGTATTTGAGGCCTTGGTGACTTGGGTTCTGTATCATCGAGGTTTGAGCCCTGACATCCTATTAAAACCAGATTTGTGTTAGAAAAACGGGTCTTAGAGACATCCATTTCAATGTTTTCTGAAAAGTGGACCAAACTGTCTTGTCTCCTCTGCTTCTGGGTGTCACTGGCTGAGCACCGGGCTTTGGATAGGAGTCTGTGTTCTACGGGATCTGCAAAGCGAACTGGACCAACCAAAGAGAAGAATGGGAAGGTCTTCACTGGCCCCAAGGCTCTTCCCTCATGGGCTCTCAAACCCCTCTGTAGCTGCTTGGGAAGGCAGGTCCTCCGATGGATGTCTCAGTGAATACATGACTGTCCCTAAAGAAGCCATTGTAACTCAGGATGAGGGGAGGCTCCTCCAAGGATGGGAGACTGAGCAAAGCCTGGAATTTGGACAGAGCAGGAAAGTCCTTATGCTGGCTGCCCCCGGGTTGGCCCTGCAGGAAGGTAATGCCAATTAATCTCTCTTGCAGGAAGCTAGCTCTTGTCCAAAGGCAGCAAGTTATGAAGTATGAATTAATCCATTTAACCAGCCCCTCGGAGGGAAAGCCCATGACAACTGCATTTCCAAATGCCATCTCTGAAAGTGATATTTCAAGTGGCAGTGGGTGGGATTAGAGCCTGCTAACGATTTATGTCAAACAGGGAGCAAGAACATAATTTCTAGATAAGTGATTTGTTTCAGGCACTTCCAGGGCTGGCAGTAGGACAGACGGGAAGGTTTCCGGGCCAGCCAGAGCTCAGACTGAAAATAGGGGGCTGGTAATGGGGAATGAAGGAAGGAGAACAGGAGAAGCCAAGTCAACGGCTAGCAGACCTGGTCAGTTTCCCATGATCGCAAGGAGAGCAGTGCAGGGAAGTCTCATATAGAGGGAATTTTTCAAGACAATTCTGGCTGGTTTTCATTAGAGTGAAAGATGGGGCCCCACTTACCTTCCTAATTGTTTGGGCAGTTAGGTCGCCATTCAAGAAACTTTCACTGCGAGAGGGCGGGGCTGGGGGAAAGGGGCTTAAAATAAAGTTTGTCCCAAAGAGGATCGCGGTGATGGGAAGTGCCCACTGAAGAAGGAGCGAAGAATCCTTTGGGGTGGCAGGGCGGCGGCTTGGTTTCCAAGGGTGTCTGCTCAGCTCAGCGCCAGGAGCCCTTGCGACAGACAGGCTGGAAGGAAGAGGCCGCGGCCACCACAGGATGCAATGTCAGAAGGCAGCAGCTCCCAGGGCGGGGCAGGGCCGCGCGCAGCCGCCACCCCCGGCTTCCCTACCGCTGGTTCCAGGGCACAGAGACTCCCCGAGGTCAGCGAGCTCGAGCGTACGTGCGCCCGCTCACCCTGCCTCGGGGAATCCCAGGGGTGCCAGGGGCCTCTGTGCCAGGGAAGATGCCAGACCGCCTGCCTTCTCCGCCCCTTAGCCCGTTCCGAAAATCCTTTAAACCAGGTCACAATCCGGATGCCCCAGTCCCGCCCCGCCTCCTCTCCTCCCCCGGGGCCGAGGCCGCCTCCAGGCCTGCTCCCTCCTCCGCCCCCACCCGGCCTTGGACCCTTATTAGCATGACCACTTGGGAGGACTCTCCTGGGGGGCAGGAGACACCAGAAGTCATCCACCGGCTGTGCCTTCCCGGCGGCCCCCTTGGGCGGCAGCGTTCCGGGAGACCCACTCGTACAAGTGTTGCTTCCAATTAATTGCCTAGGCGGGGGAGGGAAGGGGGCCTGTCGCCGCCCCCGCCCGGAGGCTGGAGCGCCGCTCGTCGGGTCGTGCGTTCGCTCAGCGGCGGCGTGCACCAGCACCACCCCTGCGTGCAAGTTTGAAATGTGAGCTGCCTCAGATTCATACTCGCTCGCGCTCCCTCGCAGCAAAGTGGCTGGGCTGACGGTCTGCGCGCGCGAGTGAGTGCGGGCGGCGGGCTGCGGGGCGGGGGTGCGGACGGCGAGACTAGCGGGGCGGGGAGGGCGCGCGCGAGCCAGGGCTCCCTGGAGACGCCGAGGCAGGTCTGCTAGCCTTTCATCTTTCTCCCGCGCTCCTCCTCCTCCCTCCCCTCCCCCAGCCGCGGCGCGCCCGGCCTCCCCGGAGCCCCCAGCCCCACGCGGACGCAAGCAGGGTGGGTGGTCGCGCCGGCGGGGTGCGGGAGCGCCGCGCAGGGCGCGGGCCGTGGGAAGTTTCGCCGGCGCGCCCTGTGCGCCCCCGCCCCCGCGCGCCCCCGGCCCATCCCCGTCCCCGGAGGGCTGTCGCTTGCGCCCGGGCGCGCGGCTGGCTGCCTCCTCGGCGGCGGCGGCCCCATTAGCAGAGCCTCCGACTGTGATTGGTTTCGCCCGGGAAGCTGGAGACTGGCGATGAATAATTGATGTGTGCGGTGCGGTAGCCGGACGGCGGCGGCGGTGGCGGGCAGCAGCGAGCGGGAGCGCGGGAGCCGGAGCGCCCTCGGAGCGGGCAGCTCGGAGCGAGCGGGCGCCGGAGCCGCCCGGGCCCCCGCGCCGCCGCCGCCGCCCCGGCGCGGAGCGGGGATGCAGGCGGCGCCCGCTGCCTGCACGCAGCCTTTGTTCCACGCCGGCTGAACCCTGCCCGGAGTCGCTCGCTGCGGCCGCCCCCGGCCGGGGCCCAGCCCGCTGCGGGCGCCAGGGCGGGATCGCAGCCGGTGCAACTTCCAGGTAAGTGCGGGACTGGAGGGTCGGCGCCGGGGCGCCCGCGGGTCGGGCCGGGCTCCCTCCGGGAGCGGGGGTGAGTGTGCGTGCCTGTGTGTGACAGAGAAGGGCCGGTGCATTGTGGGTAGCGCCGTGTGCTGCATGGTGTCAGCCCGAGGCTTGGCGGCGAGAGTGGCACCGGCGTGCACCGGGCCGTTTTGTGCGCTCATACAGGGGCCCCTCATTTTCTCTGGGGCCCGGGGCCAGGTTGCTTCCCCTCCCACCACCCCCGCCACTCTCGAAGGTGAAGTGTTGGCTCTCCAGCAGACATTTTACAAGGCTGCGTCCTCAATTGGCTGCTTCTATTGCAAAAATCTGAATGGGCCAGGAAGCCTTCCGCGGAGGCAGCGGCCGAGGGTCCTTAACTTCAAGCTGCTCCTTTGTCAGGATGCAGCCCTGATGCTGACAGTGCCCAGAGACCCCGATGGGCGCTGGTGGTGTCACCATGGCTGCAGGGTGCCCTTCCGAGAGGTGGTGGGTGCAGAACATACTTCTGACAAATGTTTGCTGGGAGGCGGGCTGGAGGAGGAGAGATGGGTCTGCACCAGAGAGCAGGAAGGGGCCTTTCTGTTGTGCCTGACACCAGGCTGTGAAGATCTCATTTAAGACCTTGGAGAGAGGGTTTCTCAGAGGACTGCCTGGGCTGAAGGTCTGTCTCTGTGGTCGGGAGCACGTGGTTTTGGTGTTGGGGAAATCTTACAAACCTTGGCGCCTGGTGCACTAGATAAGCCTCTGATCTTGAGTCCAACTGAAAGCTGGCTGGGGTGGTACTAGGAGAGATCAGGCTGTCTTTCCCTGTCTTTCCCTCCCTTTGCACCACCTATGGGCTCCAGGAGACCATAATTCTCAGGATGGAGACCTAGGTTCCCTGCCCTTGACCATCAGGCTGGACTGGCAGATGGTTGCTAGGCATGGCTGGAAACTCCTTCCGCAGGAATGTCTTGTAAGGCAGCTGGCGAGGAGTTGGCCCCAGAGAGCTTCTTAATGGCCCATCCTTGAGAGTGGGCCAGAAATCCAATTGGGGAGGGAGTTGGAGTGGGCAGGGTGATGGCTCCCTGAGATCAGGGTGACCCCAGATGGTTTATAGGGACTCAGCCCCTTCCAGTTCTGAGTCTCTGGGCTGGAAGGTCATCTCCCATCTGCTGCAGAATAGAAAGCCCTATCCCACGACAGGGGGTGTAGGGAGGTGAGCCTTGAAGTCCACGTGGCTACTAGTAAGCTTGTTCCCCTTTTTTGTGTGTATTAACCAGGCGGTGACTACCCCCACCGCTAGCAGGATTCAAGTCCCCTCCTGAGCTATTTTTACCCTGAACTTCCTTAGTGAGAAACCACCAAACAGTGATGCTTTGGTGAGAATCTGGGTCTTTACCGGAAGCAGCAGCCTGCACAGAGTTTGAGACTTGCTTCACTCTGCCATCTCCGCTCCCCTGCACAGCCACCTTCTCAGCAAGAGCCCCTTTGCCTCTTGTTCTCTCTCTCTCTCACGTACTGGTTCTCACCGCAGCCTGTGTGCTCAGGGACTCAGGAGCCCCATTTCAGATGGAAAATCTGATGTCCCTGAGACCACCCAGTAGGGGACCGAGAAAGCCAGTCATAACTGTGACCCGAGGGTGGCCTTGACTGTGAGCTCCTTGAAGGCAGGAAGGAGCTGTATGTTACTCATCACAGTATAGCCTGGTGCCAGCCACTGGGCCTGGCAGGTGGTGAGCGCTCAGTGACTCCCGAAGGAGTGCATGAGCAGAGAGCTGGTCGTGTGCTGCTTTCCTCTGTTGGAGTGGGGAGGTGATGGAGAGATTGAAAGCGTACTTCTGGTTGTAAGTCAGTGTTGGCTGAGCACTAAATCATCAGGCCAAGCTCAGTCCCTGGAACTCTGAGATGGGTTCCAGGTCTGCTGTTAGCCAATCAGACTGAAAGCTCCCACACATGTTCAACCAGAACCCTACCTGGGAGCTTTCTGGGTCACACCCCAGGGAACAAGGATGGCAGAGCTCTGTTTAGAATCGCACTGTGGAGTATGGTAGCTACTAACCACATGTGGCTGTTTGTACACTTAATTACAAGCTTAGTTTCTCATCTGCACCAGCCACGTTTCAAATGGTCAATAGCCACATGTGGCTAGTGGCTACCAGACTGGGCAGGTCAAATCATAGAATATTTCCACTGGGGCCGAAAGTTCCACTGGATATCTCTGGCCTGGAAGGATGGAGACGTGAGGTAAGGATGTTAGACAGTGTGACAGTGCAGGAAGAGTCCATAGGATGCAGGGACCTTCCATTTTCCGACAGCCTCCCAGCAAGGGGGGTGTAGACAAGCCAGGTGCTCCCACTTAGCATGGGAGAAGGCCGAGATTCAGTTCTGCCCAAGGTCACCTAGTGAGTGGCATGAGCCCCAGGTCTCCAGCTCCTCTGCCAGAGCACTCCCACCCAGCAGAGGTCAGCCAGGGGTCACGGGTGGGCAACGGTCCCCGGAGCAGCCTCAGACCTCCCCAAGGACTGTCTTGGTGCCCGGTAGGCGTCAGTCTTTGTGAAGTCATCCATCGATCGGGCGGGAGAGCCAGCTCAGCCTCGCGTCCCCAGGAACAGAGAGTTCTCTGCTGGCAGAGCTGGAAGGAAAGGGAGACAGGCTCTCCAGGCGAGGGAGGTGTTTACCTTGATGGATGCGGCTTTGGTCCCAAGGGACAGGCAGCTCTTCTCCACAGGGGAGGACCCCATCAGCGGGCCTGTGGCCAGGTTCATTAGCTCCACCCCAGAGGGAGATGTGCAGGCCCCAGCCAGGGCTGGAAAGGAGAAGGATTGGGGGCCATCTGGCTGGCACAGGATGCCCTTTGCTCCTATCCTACCAGGGCCAGCTGCCCCTCATATCATGGGGCATTCAAGGTGCCACCCTTTCCTTCGCTTTCCCTGAAGCCTCAGCTGCAGGAGGAAACTCTCCCAGGGCCCAGCAGAGAGGCAGCAGCCTCACAAGGGAGCCTGCTCAGGGAAAAACAAGGCCACTACCCTCCAAGCACTTGCAGCCTCTCCAGGAGCTCCTGGGCCAGAGAGGTAAAGGGACTTCCTGCCCCCAGGTCACATGGCAGGGCAGGCTAGTGATGGAGCTAATGCCCACTCGTGGCCACTGCAAATCCCTGTCTGCCATTTTGAACTTGAAGTTTATATGAGATTTCACTGTGCCTTGCTTCACTTTCCTCCTCCAGCCCTATGAGATCACTTTGTCTCTGGCCTTGTCCTGAGGTATCCTGAGGTGTCCACCTGCTGTGAACATCAGACCTCACTGTAGCCTCTGGCTCCCCTGGGGCCTGAGCTGACTGAAGGAGGATGTTTCAGTAGGGGCTGGCCCTCCACCAGGGACCCCAGCACACCCGAAAGAGGCTCCTTAAGGCCCATCCAGGGGAGCTTGAGAGATGAGAGGAGCTCTGGGGAAAACCCCAGGTTCCCAGTCCCCTTGAGTGAGGTGGGGGCGGTGTTCAGGGCCTCTGCTTGCTGTGCCTTCCCCTGGAGCCGAGGTGGGCCACCTGGGGATGCTCACGCGCTCTTGGTCCCCAGCATCTGATGTGCTGTGTGCCCTTCACAACTGACTGACAGCCAGGCTCTGCCTCGGGCACCCAGAGCATCAGTCCGGGCTAGCCAGTAGCCCCAGACATGGCACAGATTCCTGCTTGGAGCCCCGAGATCCTTTTTAGTTCTCCGACTACCCCTTGGGGCAAAGGCAGGCCCTCCGAGTTCCTGGACTGGGGCTGAAGTCAGTTCTTCGTGCATATTTGGTGAATGAAGGTCAGGACTTTGGTCAGGACACCCACATTCCCTGAAGTTGCGACTCCCCAGTCGCCCTGAAGATTCGGTAGCTCTGGGGTACATCCCAGCCTCTGTGATCTGGCTTTGGTTCAGATAATTCCCATACCATTGGTGGCAGCATGGCTCCAGGGCCTAGCGTTCAAGTGATAACATCTAGGATCTGGTGCCAAATTAGTGTGACCTTTGGCAAGTCAATTCCCCTCTGGGGGCCTGTGTTCTCATCTCTGTACTGAGAATATTGCCCTGTGTCTCAGCTCTAAATGGTAGACTCCAATCCAAGAGTTAAACTACTGGAGTCTTGAGCTAGAATGGACAGGAGAGTGAAGAAGGCTTGGTCCTGCCTGTGGGTGCTACCTACCCCCAGCATCTGATGGTACAGCAGGTGATAGTAAGAGATGCCGGGATGAGGAAAACTGAATGAATAGTCTTGTGTTCCACGCTTCAGGAGCTGGAGAAGGAGGAAGGGAAAGTGGTGGCTTCGGGACTGGGATAGCCTGAAACTTCCCAGGCGGTCCTTGAATTTGGAAATGGGTAGAATTTGGTGTCTTGGGTGAGAAAGGAAATGAATATCAGCTGGGACGCCTAGGGAGGTGGTTCCTCCAGGTGAAGCAACAGAGGCGAGTACAGGAAGTGGAGTCGTTGCTGAAACAGATCTTATCCCAGGAGCACAGGTCTGATCCCCAGGGGAGGGGAGAGCTAGGGAGGAGCCAGGGAGACCTGTGGGACTCCCAAAGGCTTCCGGGAGCAGGGATGCTGCTGGCTTGAGGCAGGAATCTGTGCAGGGAAGTGGGAGAGCCCTGCGAGGTTGGAGCTCTGCTGCGGGAATGTCCCTGCCTCTGCTGACGCAATGGAAAGCCTGTCGTGTTGCAGGGTTCCTGTTCTGCGGTCGCCCATAGTGGGGGGCCAGGGCAGCCAGCTCTTCTGAGGAGCTCTGGGAACTTGGTGGAACTTGTCCAGGCCTCCCCTCTGCTCTTTCGTGGAAAAAAAAAGAGAACCTTGTTTGTGGAATCTGCCCCTAGTCCCTCGGGGGTTACAGCCACGCCCTGGGAGGGTTTAAATCTCTGTGGGCGGTTCCCTGGGGCTGGGACTGGAGGGGACAGGTGACAGGGGACAACGTCTAAACTGGCGAGATTTTGGCCTCACACCCTCTCAGTGCCCCCTCCGGGCAGAGCCTGAGGCAGCTGGTGATTTATAGGCACCCGGTCCACCTCTCGAGAGTGTGATCTGTTTAGCAGATTCATAGCTGTGCACGGAAGCCTTAGCAGCATCTGGTTCAGACCCTATGTGTGGGAGGGAGGCTGTGGAAAATGGGGGGCCACGTTTCAGAGGGGAGGGCAGAAAAGCCCAGGGGAGAGCCCTTCCTTCTACCATCTCCTCTCCACCCTGCCGCTTCCAGGCCCACCTTAAGAGTCACCAGCCAGCAAGCCTTCCCTAGTCCCTGCCCCCAGCACACACACACACACAGGACCTGTCTGCTGGTGGTTTATTTCATTTCTTTGTTCATCTTGGACCCTTGTCCACCAGGTGTCATCCACACTGGAAAGTGTGTTTGTTGCTTGGTCATGTCCGACTTTGTGACCTCACGGACTGTATCCTGCCAGGCTCCTCTGTCCGTAGAATTTTCCAGGCAAGAACACTGGAGTGGGTTGCCATTTCCTTCTCCAGGGGATCTTCCCAACCCAGGGATCAAACCCAGGTCTCCTGCACTGCAGGCAGATTCTTTACCCATGGAGCCACCAGGGGAGCCCCCGTCATCCCCACTAGCTTGTACACTGTAGACAGGCCATCCATGACGTGTATCAGTGCTGGGTACTCAATATATGTCTCTTAAATGACCAGCCCAGGCTTAGGTGGGTCGCAGTGAAGGCAGTCACCCAGGAAAAAAAAGGAGAGTTCCAAGCTCTCAGGCCAGCTCTGGCTTCCCTAGGTGACCCTGTGATGTGCGGGAGCCCTCATCCTTCTCGAGGATCCCGCCTGTAGGAAGAATCACTGGCTGTCTGATAGAAAGGCCACTAGCCACAGGTGGCTATTTAAGTGTATGTTGGATAAAATTAAGTGAAATTCAGTGTTCAGACCCTCAATCACACAAGTCATATTCAAGTTCTCTGTAGCCCCATGGGGCTGGTGGCTACCAGATTGGGCAGCAGTGGCTGAGCATTTCCATCATCACAGAAGCTTCTGTTGGACAGTGCTGGAGGGTGTCTAAGGGGCCTCGTAGCTCTGTCATTGTGGATCTATAGGGAGGCTGGGTCCCACAGTCTCTGCCTGCCTCCTGCTAGGAGCTTCCAGCCCTCCCTCCATGCTGGGTCCCAGGGCCTCAGCCTGCCTCCTGCTGGGAGCTGCCAGCCCTCCCTCCATGCACAGGGCCCTGGACTTTCCCCACTGTTCTTTCTGTGAATCACCGGGCCCTGCAGGACTTCCCTGTTTCACCACGCCCCCACCCCGGGCTCTTCAGCGAGGCCTCCCAGCGTCCTTCCCAAGACAGCGTCAGGGGAGTAATTATGAAACCCACATCTGTCATTTACTGGGTGACTTTGGGCAAGTCACTTAACTTCTCCAAGTCTCTGTCTCCTAAATTAATAAAACAGAGCTGCCTGTGCCCGCAGGGTTGCGGCAGGGAGTAGATGAGAAGGGGCTTCGGGCGGTTAGTGTCTGGCACATAATAATTGCTCAGTGAGTGGCAACTCTTATTACCATCAGGTTTTGACTTAATACCCTCGAGGCATGTGATCAGCTTCCAGAGGAACTGGGCTTAGGGTTTCTCTTGAGTTCTCCAGCCCAAGAGCCTGGGTCGCACCACACCTCAGGCCTCAGTTCCCTTGTCTGTAAGGCGCTCCTTGAACTGTGTGTTGTGACCCGAGACCTAGCCGTGCAGAGCGGAGGGCGGGCTGTCCAGGGGCTCCTGCCCCTCTCCTGTGTGGCCGCTGTAACGGGAACCTGCGAAGAACAGGGGAGCCCCAGGGATGCCAGTGTGCCTGCACTCATTCTGTCCTGAGAAGTCCTGGGCTGCCCTGCAGGCAGCTGTCTGTGTCCTAGCCCTGGAGCAAGGGCAGGGTGGGCGGGGGGAGCCCAACATAGGTGCCCACTTTCATGTCTCTCTTGGGAAAGGAACTGTACGCTACATTTTGGACTCCTCTAGGCGGCTTGTCCAAGAATGCCTCCCTTCTGAGGTCCATGGATAGTTTGTTGGGATCCGTGAGCCCCCAGCCTGTGTGAAGTGCATCTGCCAGGCAGAGGGTCTGTGAGCTGCATTGTGTGGACGTGGCCTCGGAGGCCAGCAGCCCGGCGGAGGTGGACTGGCAGGGTAAGGCCCGCGGGTCCAGGCCCAGCTTCCAGCTGTCCGGAGGGCTCCTGGAAGGACACTCAGTGAAAAGAAATCCTCGGAGATGGGGGAGGTCCCAGGAGCCAGTGAGCTGATTTGTCTCACACCTTAGGGCTTGACAACAGCTGGCGGCTGGGTGCTGGACTCTGGAAGGCTGGACAGCATCAGGCCCAGCCTCGGAGTCTGAGGCAGCCACAGTCTTGGGGATCAGACCTCATGCACCTGGGGCTGCAGGGCCAGGTCACATGGCTTCTGAGGGATGTGTCTCCTTGGGGAGAATTTTTGGAGGAGGTGAGGGCTGGGTATTCCCAGAGGAGTGGGTATGGAGAGGCGTTCCGGGTGGGGAGGGCATGGTCCTCCCATGGCTCCCTGCTATTAGGGACTGGAGGCCCTCACGCCTCAGAGGCTACCCCTCGCACCCGGGCCCTGACATCCTTGTTCACCAGCATCTCTCCCCCTTCTCTCCTGTTTGTTCCACACAAGTTCCTCTAGCCCCCTCTAAGCCTCAGTTTCCTCATCTGTAAAATGGGGGAATAGCACCCATCTCATCAGGTCGTGGAAAGATTAAAGAGTATATTCTAGCTGCAGCTTGGAACACAGCACTGGGACCTGCTCAGCCCAGAGTAGGCATCAGCTGCCCTGCTGCTCCATCATAGGTTTCCTTGTGCTTTGCTGGGCCCGTTCCTCTGGGGACACACCCTCCTGCTTCCCCTCCTCATAATCCTCCATCAGAGCCCAAGTGTGCCCATGTGCTTCCCCACTCTTCCCTCCACCTTCTCCTTGGTCCTCGCCACAGGGCTCCCTCACCGTTTGCTGGCTTCAGCCCTCATCTGCTTTTCATTAGCCAGCATCAGGTCCCCAAAGTTCCTGGGCAGTTTTGGAAGGCCCTGGGTCAGCGGAGGACAGACACCACCGTCCTGAGGGGGCTCAGGGCAGTAGCACCCAAAGCAGAGGCAACCCCCCACCCCCCACCTTATTGGACCCAGGGCAGCCTTACCACTGGATCTCTAATGACTTCTGCCCCAGGGAGACAGCCCAGCCCATGGAGCGGGGCACTCAGAGGTCAGCATCAGGACAGGAAAGCGAGCAAGGACCAAGTGGTGGCTTCATATTTTGAGCATAGGCCCTGGCTCCTGCTGTCCAGGCCACTTTGATCCTTGAAACAGAAATGGGTCCTCCACTCTCTGAATGCCCCTGCCCCAAGGTGCCACTGAGCAGAAGAGGGATCATCACCACCCATCCACCCTCCTGACCCCACCCTGCACCCTGGGAGCAGTCCCCACAGCCCACCCACCTCCCTGGAATTAAGCCTCCCAGCATCAGTCCCGTCAGGGGCCGATAATCCTCTCAAAGCTTTGTGTGGTGTTATACCTTCTCTGAGAAATACGTTTGATGACCTGGATAAGATCTTTGTCCTCGGGTTACAGCCCCGCCATGGAGGTTTCCTCTCAGGTTGTGGCTTCCTGATGAACGTGGGGGTGCTTCCTGGGATGGGTCTGGCCACCCACAGGCTGGGTTCCCCAGATGCCTCCCTGACCTTAAACACCTGTTACCTGAAGCCTTGCTGGCACCCTGCCCAGGTGGTCAGGAGCTTGTGATTCCCCTTAGCCACTGAGTTGCCTCTTCTGTAAAATGTGGGCCCCCTTACTTTATAGGAGTCCTGGAGCAGGCGTCCTGCCAAGGCACTGCACTCATGCCCTCCACACGTGTGCGCACGCCTGTGCCCTCTCTGGATTCACTGTGAGGTTTGCACGGGAATGTTTTGTTTCTTCAAGTTCATGAAGCGCATGTGCGCTCAGTCGTGTCTGACTCTATGTGACCCCATGGACTGGAACTTGCCAGGCTTCTCTGTCCATGCAATTCTCCAGGCAAGAATATTAGAGTGGGTTGCAATTTCCTACTCCAGGGGATCTTCCCTAAACTCAAGGATTGAACCCACCTCCCCTGCGTTAGCAGGCAGATTCTTTGCCACTGCGCCATGGGGGAAGCCCCTCCAGTTTGTGGCTATAGCTCATTCAAGTTTGTATCTTCTGCATCCAAGTAGGCAAAAACTACACATTAGTATGTTTTGAATGAATAAACGAACAACTGAAGAGCTGGCTTTCGGTTGGGCACTGTGGGGCATGTGAAGAGAGACAGGGGCTTCCTGCCCTCTGGGAGCTTAAAGTCCTCAAATGATGATGGCAGTTCTGGAAGGCACCAGGCGTGCAGGGCCGTCTGTGAAGTGGGAGTGTGCCTGTTGTAGGAGAGTATAAGATGGAATGCTGGAGAATCTTACTTGGGTTTTGCATCTGCGTACATACATCATGTACCATGAGGTTGGACAGGCATGTGTCCAACCTATTGGATGAGTGTATATGATGGTGTTCTTGTGGGTTTGTGTAGATTTGTGAACTTGGAGGATGTTGAGAGTGTCTGTGATGTGGGAGGGGCACCTTGGGAGCTGCATGGCATATGTGTGTAAGAATTAGCAAGTCCTGTTCCCTTTGGGGCAGGCAGGTGCCCACCATGGTGGGCAGTGGCAGGGAGAGGCTGTGCGGCCAGCCCCTCCACTTACCAGTTGTGTGAACTCAGGCGAGTTACTGAAGCTTTGAGATGCCTCAGCCTCCACGGAAACAGGGTGGTCACAGCAGTGACCTCCAGGTGGCTGTGAGCACCCCCACATCCATGTGCCTGGCACAGGGGATGCGTTTCATGAATGTTGTTATCATTATGCTGGGGTAGGGGGGCGGTCGCCCAATCGGCCTGGGGACCAGGACAAAGGCAGGCACTGCATCTGGACCTTTCCTGCCCCTTCTCCCATGCAGGCACGCCCTTAGCTCACTCAAACCAAAGGGAAGACACAGTGTTCCGAGAGGGGGCCCAATCCAAGGCTCTAGGGATGTTCTTCCTCCCCAGACACAGATGAGGGCATCAGGCTCCGCAGCCCTCTCCCTGCACCACTTGGGGACTGGAGGAGGGGCCTGGGAAGGCTTGTGGAGCCTACCCCAGAAGTCACTTCCCATCCTCCGGTAGCTGACTGGACCCTCCCAGACCTTCAGGAAAGGTGTCTCGTGGTTTCCTGGTGAAATCAGCCCTGGCTATCTACAGCTTCCTTCTGCCTGTCTCAGGGATGGCAGAAGAATTCTCTGTTCTCAGAGGTGCCTGCAGAGAGAGAGACTTTCAGATGGTCATTGTTTCCGAGCACAGTAGAGTCTGGAGACCATCGGGAAGTCATTCGCCTCTCGGGGGCTCTACTTTCCCATTCTGAAAACCGGGTGGTTGACTCCTGTCATGCTTAGCACCAGGATGAGTCCAGACTGAGTCTCCAAGCCTCACTGCCCCATCTCTCGGGCCAGCGCCTCCCTCGGTTGGCCTGGCTCCTTCTCAAGCAGCCCTGGCTTATGCCCTCCAGCCTCGGCCTCCTGTCAGCGGCTCTGCAGGTTCACCTGGACCGCTCTGCCCCTCTGGGGGGTCGTGCGGGGAGGGGGGACACTCCGGCCAGAAGGTCTTACCTTACACTTCCCACCCAGAGTCCTGACTCCAGGGTGCTAAATAAACAGAGGTCAGACGTTGGCTCTGAGATTACAAGTGGGAGCAGGGAGTAAAAACATCTGGTTTCTAGAGTGCTTCAGGGTCCAGAAGGATGCTTCCACTTGTGTGGCACCATCTCTCCCCTGGAACAGGGGATACAATTGCTGCCAACATTGGGCAGACACGGGGGCTGAGGGTGGGCGGGGATTGTCGCATGGTATTGAGGCTCCAGCTCTGGCCTCCCACCTTCAGAGTACAAGTCTTTAGCCCGCCAGAGACCTTCCTGTCCCTTTCCCTGACAGAGCCTGAAGGGTGGAGGGTCCAGACCATAGGATCCCAGGCTTGGTTAGGGGCTGAGAGGAGACCATGACCCTAAAAGGTAATCCACCTGCTAATCACCCAGCCTTCCCTGTGTGGACGTGTGGGTCTGCACATGCGCGCGTGCACACACATTAACTCATGGCCCTTGGGGGTCCCTCTCCACTTAGACAACTTCATTGTAGCTTAAATTCTCATTTTAGCCAACTTTGTTTTTAATGTTGAACAACTATCTCTTGTTTGTATATATTTCAGAAGTGAGGTCCCAGGGGAGAAGCAGTCTGTTTTTTTAGGCTGAATCCTGGAAGTCCAATTAGGAGTGATTGTTCCACTTCTAAGGTTTTTCCAGCGGCTGCCTGGTATGCCCTGCCGAGCCCCTAATTAGGCAGCCAGGGCACCCCAGTTCACAGCCCAGCCCGACTTGGAGGTGGCCTGTTTGAAGGCCAGGCCAGGGCAAGTTCAGGGCCTGAACCTGGGCTCAGGAGGTCTTACAAGAGACAGGAAGGGTCTTGTCCGTTCAGTACAGGGAAGGCTTACTGCCCTCCATCCCAGGGCTCTCACCGCCTTTGAGAACAACATGCAGGGCTCAACAACAGAGTCGAGGCACCCTGGGTTGGAGAAAACCACCTCGTCGGGTCAGGGTGGCCTTCTTAGCCACACCGTCGAGTGGTATTCTTGCTCTGGGCACTGCGAGGTCAGCCATGATAGGGCCCAGCCTGCCTGTCACCCGTTCACTGTTCATTCACTGAGCTGGTTCGAGCCAGCTGTGGGCCACCACAGTGCTGTATCACAGCAGTGTGACACTCAGTACTGTGGGGCCCAGGAGAGGAGGGTCCAGGCAGGTGAACCCCAGACAGGCTTTCCTGGAGGGGAGCGGGGGCAGAACCATGAAATACAGAGAGTGGTTCAGACGGGTGTAGAGAACCAGGCACCGCAAGGAGAGCTGGCAGAGGCAAGGGGCGTCGAGCCTGGAGGCTTTAGAAACCAAACACCTAATGCTTTTGGCCAGAGTCGTGATTTTCAACACATTGCCTGATGGTCTCTTTTGCTGGGGAAGAGGAGCATGTAGTAGAAAATAAACATATGCCCTCAGCCAAGCTCAGCCTGCAGCCTAGGGGTTTGTTGAGCTGCACACGCAGCTGGTGCCTGCTCGCTCCCTGCGGGGCATTGGCCTCCAGCCTGGGCTGGCTGGGTCCTGTGGTGCCATGGAGTGCCCACGGCCGCCTGGAAGGCACTGCCGCTCACCCCTGCAGCCTCTAAGAGGTTCGGGTTTCTGCCCACCAGGTGGGTGGCTCTCCCCACCCCCACCCCGTTTTTCACAGCACACAACTCACAACGCTGCCCTGGTCCTGCCACCTGAGCCCCCCAGGTGCCATCTGCCACCCTGTTTCCAGGTGGCAGGTAGGCGGCCTTGGGGCAGGGGCAAGGAGAACGCAGGCAGATCCCAGATGGGGCAGGTGGTGCCTGGCCTGCTACTTGGCACCTGGGTTGTCCCCACCTCCCTAGGAATGGATGAGAGCAGGGCTGGTGAAGTGTGGGTGCGTGGAAAGGGGTGCCCTCTCTCTTGTCATCTCTGCATACGTGGGCAGTAGGACCTGTCTGGCACCTCTGGAGCACCCGAATATCTGACCATCTCTGTCTCGAGCTTGGCCATTCCCTCGGCGTCCCTGCCTGCCTCCCTGTCTCTCCATCCACACCGTCCACATCTCTCTCACTGTCCCTGCATCGCTGTGTCCCTCTGTGTCTCTTAGTTCTGAGCTGGTGAGGGTGTCTTTGCCGTCAGAGCCGCCTCCCCCCGACAATGAGTTGCTCTGCTTAATTTCATTTTCCCGGGGCTCCAACTCACAGAAATAAACCCTCCCTCCCAACCCCTGCACTTTTTTGATTTAACAAGCCTGCTGGAAAACAATAGTGATTTCCGCATCGATCATAAACAGAAGTGATTACCATACAATTACAGCCTGAACCGGCAGCCTCCATGCAATCACTGAGCCGCATTGTAAATAGGAAGACAATTGCCTGCAGAATTACCCCCAAATTGGTTTAAGTGGCAACAAAAGAGTGTTGGCATTTTGGCATTTTGGGGAGGGGTGTGGGTGGGGGGAAATGCCAGTGGTCCTGGCAGCAGAAGGTCTCCACTGGTGTCTTCCTTGCCTTTGTGGAGGTTGCCTGGTAGGGCGAGCTGCCCGCCACCTTCCCCCACCTCGTTATTTTTCCTTTAATTATTGCTCCTTGCTCATCTTGGTACCGTTTGTTACAAACTCCCTTTATACTAATGTGTGAGTGGCTAAGTATGCCTTAGACTGGGCCAGCAGAGATGAGTGAGTCTGGTGGGAGAGGGTGTTCAGGGGAGGCTTCCTCAAGTCCCCTGATTTCCCCTCTCCCCAGCCCCGTCTCACCTCTGCCTCTTCCAGGTCACTTCATCCCTCTAGGCTCTTCTCCTGGCCTGGCTCCCACCTGGAGCCAGATGGGCTTCTCTCCCCATCTCCCAGCCCAGTGGTGCTCTCCTGCCAGGAGCCTCCTGCCTTCTATCCAGAGCAGCCTACTCCCTCCTACAGCTGTAGCGTGTCCCCTGTATCTTCCCCAGACACCCAGGCCAGCTGGGAGCCCCTGTGCCTGGCCCAGTGAGCCAGGGCAGCCCACTCCTGGGAGCCTGCCAGCCACCCCCGTGGCAGGTTCCGGGAGGAGCTCACAAAGCAGGCCTCCAGTGACCCGGGCCTGCCCCTTTCCAGCCTCTGGTTTTATGACGAGTCCTCTGCCAGCAGGCCATCTCTTGAATGTCTGGAGACTGGACTCCTGAGCTCCAGCTGTTTCTGTGGGGCGGAGGCGGGCAGGGGGGCTTGTCTTCCCTTAGGGAGGTGATTTCTCTCCAGGGTCAGGCTGCTCTGAAGTTACCGAGAAAGCTTGTCCACTGACATGCTTAGATTCTATCAGATTTGTCCAAATCCAGGTTAGAAGTGTTTTTGCATGTTCTATCTGATCCTTACAGAAGGATTAGGGCATGCTGGTGATTTTATTCTCGTTTTTGATGGAGGTGTGATGTGGCTGGCACCAGGTCACACAGACTACCAGTGAAGGGCGAGGTCTTCAGGTCCCTACTGGAGCGCTTGTGTCTGAAAGCCATCTCTCCAGCCTTCCCAGACCTACAGGATGCAGGCTAGGGGGCGACTCACCCCGTCTCTGACCCGCTCTGAGAGCTCGTGCAATGCCGGTGTTGAACAGGTCCCAGTGCCGACACTTGCAGGTGCTGAGTTCTGCTCGCACACTCACGAGCGCCCCTCATCCCCACTTCAGCCCTGCCAGGGATGGCCAGGCCCCCACTGAGGACGCGTGACTCTCAGCGCTCAGGTTCCTGGTGAAGCTGGCTTGAGCCCATGTGTGCCAGCCTTCCAGTCTGTGCAAACTGACATCCTATAAAGCAGAAGGCAGCCCAAGGTCCCCAGGCTCCCCCTGGTCCAGGTGTCATGGAGGCCCCCTGCAGTGTCATGGAAGCCCCCTGTGTGGTTGTCCTCTTTCAGAGTCTCAGGAGGGGGCCCCATCAACAGTTGGTATATTTAAAAATCTTTTGTTTTTTTGGTCATGCCTCACAACATGCAGGATCTTAGTTCCCCGACCAGGGATCGAACCTGTGCCCCCTGCTTTTAGGCACAGCCTTAACCACTGGCCCTGCAGGGAAGTCCCTGGGGTTGGTATACTTAGAACCCAAAGTTCTGTCAGCTGTCCCGGTGCTGCCCTGCACTGGGAGGGGCTGGGGCGACTCTGGGCGCCCCTGTGTACCTGGCACCCACCTTGGCACTGGCATTGAAGGGTCCAGTCCAGAGGGCAAGCTGGTCTGCACACTGTGGTGGTCTCTGCCTACCCAGCTGATGTGCCCTCACATGCCCTGTCCCCGGGCCTTTGCTCCTGCTGCGTGTCCGCTGGTTAACCAGGTGTTCAGTGGGGAGCCAGGGAGTTCAAACCCACAACAGCCTGGACTCAAGCTATGTCTGCCATATCACGGTTTGTGTCATCCTAACCTCTGAGTTTTGCTTCTTTTTCTTTAAAACGAGAGTGTCCGCCCTGCTGGACAACTCGGCGGTAGTGGTGACCATGTTATCAGATAACCACTACTGTTATCCTTGGCCTCAGAAGGAGGGGTCCAGCCTCCAGTGAGCATGTGTCACATGCAGAGCTTAGGGCTGGGCATTTGAAGGCTGCCTGGTTTGACCCTTCACCACAACCCTGAAAAAGCAGCTACTGCTGTATCTGCGATGTCCTACACAGGAGCCAGAGCCCCATGTGGCCGGTCACACTCAAATTTAATGAAGTAACATTAAATGCAGTGTAAAACTCCACTCCTCAGGACAGCAGCCTTGTTCCAAACGCTTAATAGCCATGCGTGGCCTGTGGCCCCTCTTCTGGGCAGCGCGGAGATGGAACATTTCCATCACTGCAGGAGTTCTGTTGGACAGGCTGCCCTGTGTTGCCATTCCCTTTCGCGGGTGTGAAGTTGAGGACTAGATCAGTGACGGGTCATACTCAGGGTCCCAGCTGGTGGAGTGGGAGCTGGGCTGCAAACCTGGGCCCCAGGTGTGGGACGCACTGAGCTCTCCTTGGTTGCCAGCTCACATACCTCCTCACACACCCTCCGTGGGCCCCTCCAGGCCAAGGACTGTGTCTCCTCGGAACCCTAGTGCCCATCCCACGACCTAGCCCAGACTGGGCATCTGGGGCGGTGCTTGCCGAGAGCATGATGGAATGAATGACCGAGTGAGCACTGCCTGCTGAAACTTGGGGCATGCTTCACTCCCCTCCTGCAGAAGGACGTGCAGAGCCAGCTGCTGAGGAGTGATGGATGGCCCCTCTCCCGAGATAAATGTGGCAGTCAAGGTAATCGGATTGTGTGTGACGGTCTCATTTGTAGGCGAGGGTAGGAAGCGCCCAGCCATGCCTCGCCCCAGCCGCCCATATTAGTTTAATCAAATGCCCAGTATCTCAATGACTGGGCCCCAGTGATGGATGATGTGAGCTTTGCTAAATGCTGTTGCCCTGTCAAGCCCAGCTTCTCAAGGCCCTGCCAGGCTCCAAGGCTCTCTCGTTTGTTTTTTCTTGCTTGGTTATCTCCGAGTGGGGCAAGGAGGAGGGGGCTAGGGCTCTTCCGTCTGTCTTAATTCTGTGGCTTTTCATGGAGGAGGACGAAGTGGCTGGAGCTGGGTGATGAGTGAGATGGAGTCACCTTCTGCCTCTTCTGAGAAGCCTTCCCGGGTGGCTGCAGGCAGTCTTGGGGAGCCTGAATCCCCAGAGCCCTTTAATCTAGGACTCACCATGCACTCTGCCTTCTGTCTCGTGCAGACGCTCCCCTCCCCTGTGATAGCCTTTTCGCTTGTCTCGAGAGGTATACCAGAAGTTCTTCACTTTAATGTTGAAAAATTCTCAACTTCCCCTTGTAGTTAGTGATTGTTGTGTCCCCTTTGAGAGTCTTCCTTAGTCCCAGAGTCATGGAGATATTTCATTTTCATGGAAGGGGTTTCTTCCATGTACCATCTCCAGACAATGTATTATTTTACTAATTTTTTTTTTTGGTCTGTGGTGTGAGGTAGGGGTCAAGTTTCCAGTCCAGCCATTCTGGGCTCTATGTGCCCAGACCAGGCTGAGTCCTTGGTTGAAACAAGGAGTAGAAAAAGCATATTCCTGTCTTCCAGGAACAACGATCAGTTTGAGCTGAAACTTGTATTCTTAAAAAGGAGGCTGAGCTCAGCATGTATGACATGCCACCCTCTGGGTCGAGGTGGGGTCGCCCCTGCAGACCCAGGCCCGACCTGTGAAGGTGCTCCTGGTGACGTTGATCATCACCTGTGCGTCAGGTATTGTTCCAGGCACCAGGGGTGTGGCAGTGAATACAGCAACAAAAAAAAGGAAGACCTTTTGCTCCAGGGCAGGGAGTGGGGTATCAGATGAGACATGAAATAAAAAAGTAGAAGGCAGTAAGTGCCTTGGAGAAGGATTGAGCAGGGGAGGCTAATAGAGTCAGGTGGTGGTGTAGGTATTGCCACCTACAAGCTGGAGAGGTCAGGGAAGCCCTCCCTGAATAAGCCGGTGAGGGCTGAACCATGTGAATATCCAGAGCAGGAGACTTCCAGGCAGATGGTGTAAAGACCATGATACATGTCATTGACAGAACAATTCTGGAAGGAAAACCAAAGCCACGAGCACGATTTCCCCGGTGGGAGGAACTGAGCTACAAGACTGGGGAGTTGAGACTGCGTTTTTTAGAACATATCTTGATTCTACTTCTGTATATTTTTAATCACATGCACACACTACTTCTTCAAAAACTACCATTGAAAAGTAAAGAAGGGAGGGTGGGTAAGTGCTAACAGTGAGGTGGAACCATCAGATGTAATAGCAAAACTGTGGAGTCGAAGGCCGACAGATGTGGGTCCTAATCCCTCTATCTGAAATGTTAGCTTTCTAAGGAGACTATGTGTGCATTATTTAAGTAAATGAAAGTCATTTTATTAATTAAAAATAAGTAGATCTCACTCGATTGTTCTGGCTGGTTGTTGTTGGGCAGGTTCAACCTCTCTGAGTGCCAGTTTCCTCCTGGAAAATAGGGATAGTGATACTGCCATCATGGGATTGTTGGGAAAATGGATGGAGAAGAATAATGTGTCAAGTTTCTGCCTGTCCTGGACTTGACCTTCCCGAAGGCATGTCCCTGCATGACCTGGTCCTCTGCAGGGCAAAGGCAGAGACTACTGTCCTCAGATTCTCCGAAAGCTGCAGGAAGGCCCGGGCTCTGTATTCCGGCTCGCTCAGAGGCAGATGAATTTGCTCTGAACCCTGAGACCAATGGCCATCCAAGACCCCGTGGAGGGCCCGTCGGAGCCCCCTCAGCTCGCCCAACAAGAGCCTGCTCTGCTGGGACCAGCTTGTCTTCTCCAGCTGGTCATCTGGCTCTGACACCCCTCCCTGCTCCCTGTCTCCTTCTCTCTGGGTGCTGTGTTCATTTTTTCATGGCTTCCCTCAGAGGCAGAAGGCAGAGTGCCGTTTCCTGCAGGGAGAGAGCAGGCGCTGGAGCAGGGAGGAGGGAAGCAGGCAGCACTGCGTGGTGATTAAACACTGCAGAGGCCTAAACAAATGACGACTCCCTCCCCCAGCTGCTCTGGGAGAGAAGCAGGGAGCCGGCCTGAACTGCAGATGGCCCAGGCTGCTGTCAGCCCCCGCCTGCCTACTTGGAGCTGCCCTGAGGACTGTTTCCGGGGAGTCATAGTGATGCTGAGCCCTGCAGGAGTCAGCTCAGTCCTGATGGCCCCCAGGAGGCAAGCCCACAGGCAGGGAGGTCTCAGGGCCGCACAGATAACATGCCTGTGAGTGGTGGAGGGGAGACCTTTATGAGGAGGCAGCTGTATCAGTAGTTACCTCTTAAAGTGTCACCCTGAGTGAGATGGTGTGTGCAAAGCGGCCAGGACAGCGCCCGGTCTGAATCAAGTTCTCGGTCCACGGAAGCCACTGTCAAGGTTGCCCTATTGGGCTTCCCTGGCAGTCTAGTTTAAGACTCCGAGCTCCGGCTACAGGATGTGCAGGTTTAATCCCTTGTCAGGGAACTAAGATCCCGCATGCCATGTGGCCAAGCATATATGACCTAGATTGGCCGGTCACACCTCAGAACAGCTGGGTGAGACAGGTTGACATGCAGGTGAGGAAGCTGAGGTACGCACACATCTGCTAGGGTGTTGCCCAGGAGCACACAGTTCACACAGTAGGTCAAACCCAGGCCCACCCACCTCTGCCCAGTTTTCTTTCTCCTGGCCTGATGCCTGGAAGAGAGTCCAGGGTCAAACCTCCAGAGCCTTGAACACAACGATCAGGGGGAATCAGCAGCATAGTCAGAGGCCATCTGTCAGTCACTCAGTCCTCCTGACTGGAGAGCTTGTGTGAAGGGGAGCGGGAGGAATGCCCTCCCCCCACCCAGGCCCTGCTCATGCAGAAAATGGCAACTGAGCTTAACCATCAGGCTAGCTAGAGCAGTGGTTCTCAAACTGGGGTCCCCAGCCCAGCAGCCTCAGCATCACTTGAGAACTGGTTAGAAATGCAAATTCTTAAATTCTACCCCAGACCCACTGAATGAGAAACCCCACTAAGAGTGAGACCCAACACTCTGGGTTTGAACAAGCCTTCCAGATGCTTCTGATGCACAGGCAGGACCAGGAGCCGCTGGCCTGGAAACCCCGGTGCTTCAGTCCTGCCATGGGACCTCACCATCCAGGCCACACTTACCTAGACATCACCAGGTGTGTGCTACACTCCGAGTGACAGGTGCAGCCAGGAAGTGCTCGATGTAAATGGAATTCTTATAAATGAATCTTATTTTCATTGCAACGAGGCAGCTGGATATTTAAAGAAACCTCACAGAGAATCATTTCATCACATAAAGGAGCTTCTGCAAGGAGAAAACTCCTCTCTCGTTTCCTGCCTCGCTTCCCCCAAAGCGTTCTATAAATTCTGTCTCTATGTCAGGTTTTCTTCGAATGGTGTGTACCTACACATAAATAAAACAAGCGGACAGCGTGCTATAAGAATGGCAGATAGTCTCCAAAATACATCAGGAACCCCTGCCTTTTAGACGGAGAGCCCCGTGGAACAAATGGAAGCCAGTTCGGTGTTTGGGGGCAGTTGGGTCATCCACTGCCAACCCCTGCTAAGCACCTGGAGGGGGTCGTGATAGCCAGGCATGGGTGGTTTCCGGGGTTCCAGCAAATACCCACACTCAGGGGTTCTCACAAAAAGAGTGGAGTGGCCAATTAGGAAGCTAAGACATAGACACTTTGAAATGTGCAGGCAGTTGGCTGCCCTTGATGGATAAGGGGATAAGAGAAAACCCTGCCACACAGTTCTGGATAGGGAACCCACTGGAAGGTTGTCATCTCCCATAGTGCGGGGTCAGGAAGTAGCATCTGACTGTGCCACCAAATGCCACCTATGGGGCCAGGTCAGGTACCCTTGAGCTGATGTCCAGAGTGACTATAGCCGGAGCAGCCTGTCCCCCCTCTAAGCCATCTGCCCAGTGCTTGGGCCTCCCCCTCACAAGCCTGGAGCTGGGAGTGGCAGGTAGGGACCACTGTCTGCATTTCTTGCACCAGGAACTTGAGATCCTTTGAGGTCAACCATGTAACTCATTCAGGGGAAGAAGGGAGTGGGGTGGGGTCCAAATAGTTGGAGGCAGGAGAGCTGGAGGTCTGGTGAGGAGCTTTTTCCAGAATCTGCTCTTTCTGAAAGAGCAGTGAGTGACCTGAACCCGACTCCCAGGGATCAAAGATCACCAGCAAAGTGCCGCCTGCCCCCGAATCTCTGTCCTGCCCCTCTGCCACCACACCAGAGGTCCCCGTGGCCACTCTTCAGGGCTGGGAGGTTTTCCAGGTGGTTTCTTTATAGAAACCCTGAGGCTCTGAAACAAGGCGGTCGACCCTGGCTTTATGAGCCCAGACTGGGTGGAAGGAAACTGCCATCTGAGGGTCCTTGGGTCTGTGGCTGGTTCCTGGATCCCACGGGAAGAGCCAAGGGCCTGAGATTAGACAAGCGGGCCGGAGCAGATGGAGAGAGCGCTCAGACTCATGGCCTCTGGCCCTCTACAAAGGTGGAAGGCTGTGTGTTTGGTCTCGGGGGTCTGATTGGCCAAGGCCTGGCCCCACATCAGCCTCTCCTTCTTAAACTGGGAGCAGGAGGACGCAGCCAAACGGAGTGCACAGCTGGGAGGCCTCAGGAAAGTAAAGTGCCCAGGGAAGAAGTTGATTCCTGTATCCTCTTCATACCCTCGGGCTCCCTGAGTGGGGAGCAGCAGGCAGCAGTGTTTAACCCCAGGAGAAACTGTCCATGGAGTAGAGGACAGCTGTCCAGGTGGCCAGTAGGAATGAGGGGCGTGGTCTCTGCCAGTAAGCAGGTGGGTGTGGCTCCCGTCTTGTCTTGCAAATGCACTGGGTGTGTCACCCCGGGGCTGGTGGCTTGGGCAGACCATCCTCCCCACCCTGGGCCTCTGGATCTCCTCCATCCTGCTCTAGGGCTACTTCAGAATGAGATGGAGGTGGGGAGACTCTTGGCTCCCAGCTCACACCACTCCCCAGCCCCCATGGATATTCTGGTCCATGCTTGGGTAGCCAGAGAGGTCTGTCCTTTTGAAACTTAGGTTCTCCTGGAATCTGGGGTCAAATGCACAGAGGCCTCCTGGCCTCGGTCCGTTGTGGAGGTGGCTCAGGGCACCTACCCTCCTCAGAACAACTTGCTTTGCTACTAACACTGCATAATTTTCAACTGAGATGGTCTAGATCTCCACACTCAGCCCACCACCAGCAAATATCCCAGGTCCTGGCCTGCCACAAACTCAGGTGTGTCCAAGCCAGGTTAGCTAGCTTCTCGGTGACCCCTTATCTCTAAGATGGGAGCTGTGACTTCCCGGCCATCAGGTGGCTTATAAAAGTCCAAGGGGGGCAAAGGTGTGTGAGCCAGTGCTCCTACGGGGTTCTGTACATGGTGGCAGGGCCCTACCAGCTGTTCTCGGCAAATAGCAATGCTTCTTTGGCTGTTTCCCTGTCCAGGCCCATCCCTCAGGCCAGTATGTCTGCAGGGCACCCCCGAGAAGAAAGGCGCATTGTCTTTCTGATGAAACCCCCAACCCCAGCTTGAGCTTGTTTCGGGCATCTTTCCAGTTGAATCTGAGTTATTCACAAGGCCCAGAGGATAGTGTGAGGTGGACAAGGAATTTTCTGGGATGGGATTTTCCTAAAGTTCACGGACAGGCTCAACCTGTCTGACTTCTCTTGGGTCCCAGAGCATCCTCCGCCACGGGGTTGACAGACAGCAGAACTGGTTTGGGAATCAGCTGTCCGCAGCTCCAGATCCCCCAGAGTTCAGTTCCCAGGGTGAGTTCACAGGCTTGGAGACGCCTGGCTCCTGCCACCCCAGGCAGCCCATGGGGAGAGGGGGTGGGAACATTGGTGGAGACTTCCCGAGGGAGGGACAGCCCAGAGGCCCTCTCCTGCCTGCCTGGACCACAGGACTGCAGGTGGCAGGATCTGCCCGGGGAAGCAGGCAGGGCTGGGTGGGCTGGGCCACAGGCCTCTCTGCAAATCCTGGGACCGGGTACGACCCCCCTGGTCAATCTCCCTGCACGTGGGGCCCGAGTGTGGGTGGGTGAGGGGCAGCCAGGAAGAGCTGGAGAGGAACAGGGTCACTCACAGCCAAAGGGCCAGTCGTCGATCCTTTCTTGTTTTGACTTTCTTTCCCACAGTGATGGGAGATGACAGAGCTGGCCGCAAAGTGTGGGAATGATCTAGAAATGCCAGAAGCAGTTGAAACTCAGGACAGTGAGCTGCTGCTGCTGCTGGTGCCAGCGTGATGATGCAGCCATTTTGCAGGAGAGCAGGGTTTTCCCTCAAGGAAAACATCTCTGGTTTTATGTTCTAGGGGTCAGCTATCAGGGACACCCAAGTTCAACTTACAAGCCCCCAGGGAATGACATTTCCTGTAACCACGGGGAGGTTCTCACCTGTCAGTAGTCCCAGTTGCTGAGGTTGAGTCCTTCCCGCCCACCTGCCTGCCCACCCACGTCCCCGGGCCCTGTCACACCTGGATCCTGTTGTACACTGGCGTTTGCAGGACCAAGAGGAGGGGATTAGGAGGGGTCCTCTGGGGACAGGGCTGCTTCATGGAGAACAGATTTCAGAAAGCACAGGCTCTCACCTTTCTTTTACATAAGGCCCAGAGAGGGAAGGAAGTTACCCGAGGTCACACAGGAAGCTGGTAGCAGACCAGGGACAGTGCACTGGGGTGGTGCCGAATCTTGGGAGTGGGAGGTGGGTGGGAGGCATCTCCCAGGGATGTACCTTCTCTCAGTTGGTGACATCACTGACTTGTGGGGGTGAAAGGGAAAGCATCCAAGACCAGCAGTGGAGGCGCTGCTTGGATCACCTCTTGGGCCTCAATTTCGGCTCCGTAGAACACGGACGCCTCATCCTTGGCCAGCCCCTTGCTGGGCATCGTGAGGCTGCAGTGAGGCAGAGGGCACCAGTCGGCTAGGAAAGCAAGAGGCCTGTTCGTATGCCACTCTGTGAGCCCATTAGGTCCTCCGCATCCGTAGTGCGGTGCTCTCGCCCCATTTCACAGATACACATGTGGCCCCAGCTGCCCGCTGGGTCAGACAGCCACAGCCCCCAGCCCTGAGTCGCGACCCCCAGCCCTGACGTTCTGTGGTCACATGTATCCTGTGCCGTTTCCTGGGAGGAGATGGTCCAAGAGAACTGGCAGGGAGGAGGCCTTTCTCTATTTCTGGGGCACCCAGCGATGGTGGGCCCACAGAGGAGGACAGGCAGACAATTCCGGGGACAGCTTTCTTCTCAGGGGTCACGGATCAGAGCAGGAATCCTGAACTTGGCTCCCGTCCTGCCTCTTGCTGGACACACAGGGACAAAGGGACTGAGGAGGGGTGAGGGTCTGCCCTCCATCCAGGCACTCTGCAGCCAAGAGCCCACCCAGATTAGCCCCCTGCACTGCATGGCCTCAGCTGAGTCAGAGTGTGTGGCTGCTGGGACGTAATTCCATGGGGGCCCTGGTCTGCCGAATTCAGAATGGCAGAGAAAACCACTGGATGTGGTTCCCACTGGGTGCTAAGGAACAGCACCACCCAGAGCACACCCAGTGTGCAGAAAGTGGTGTAAGACTGGGTCCAGGGCATATAAGCCTTCTTTGTGCTCCTCCTGGAGATGGGTGAAAGAAATTGTATTTTATTTGAGCTACAGTATGTAGATGGGGAGACAAAGAAACCTCTTAATAACAACAGAAACAGTAACAGTTTATTCTTACAGTCCTTCCTATATGCTCAGCATCATGTGCATGCGTGTGTCATAAGTTGCTTCAGCCGTGTCCAAATCTTTGCGACCCTATAGACTGTAGCCCGCCAGGCTCCTCTGTCCATGGGATTCTCCAGGCAGGAGTACCGGAATGGGTTGCCACACCCTCCTCCAGGGGATCTTCCTAACCCAGGGATGAACACTCGTCTCCTGTGGCTCCTGCGTTGCAGGTGGATTCTTTACCACTGAGCCACTGGGGAAGCGTGCTCAGCATCACGCTAGCATTTTATATGTACCAGCTTGTTTAATCCTCATGATGGCTTCGGAGGTAGGTGATATTTATCATCCCCACTTTACCAAAAGGGGAACAAGAGCGCAGAGACGTTAAGTAACTTGCCCATGGTCGCACAACTGCTAAGTGGCTGAGCTGGGATTTGAACCCAGCAGGCCTGGCTGGAGTCTGTGCTCTTAGCCACTCTGCCTTCTAAAAGCAAGAGAAAGCACTTGACAGCTTCCAGTTTCCAGCTGAGACTCTAGCAGAAGACTTGCCATCTTGCACATGTGGTTTAAATCTCAGGCCCTTCCTTCATCTTAGGGCTCCTCACACCAGGCCTGTGAAGAGAGCTTCCTCTTATTGACTCCCCAGTTTACAGATGAGATGGAGAGGCCAAGCCATCATCATCATCTCAGCAGCCCCCTTCACCCATCCCTCTCGGGCTCTCACTGTTCTTCCTTTTCTCTGCCCGGATCTGCAGAGTAGAAGAACCCCGGTCCCCAGGCACAGGCAGGAGTCCTCGCTGGTTTTCACCCTCTCAAGCTTCCTTGGGCAGTGGCCCCAGGAAGGACCCATGTTTTGGGAGATAAAAGAAGGTCAGAGGGTAGGAGGGTGTGGCCTGGGCCTAGGAGGCAGAAGGAGGAGCAGCAGCAGCATCTCCAGGGAGCCCGGGGTGAGATGCTCTAGGAAGTCCCTTTGTCATCCTGGGTGTGACGGATGCTTCAACGTGAACACCAGTGCCCACAGCTGGCTCTTCTGCATTAACGAAAGGGTGTTGTTTCTGTCATCTGCTTACCTTTAGCTCCCTATTTTGGAGTGGTCGGTTGATGGGGTGTGCATGTCACAATCAGGTGTCACTTGACTTGGTGGTAGGTTTTGTTTGATGACATCAGCAACCCGGACACATGGTGAATCAGATTGCATTCAGGGCTGGTGCTCCTGGAACTGGGTCCCTGACCCTGAGGAATGGGGAGCTGCTGGCAGGCTGAAAAGCTATAGGATGCCAGGTCACGTGTATGAGCCTGATCGACTGGGTCTCAGATGCGGTGTGTCCAGTGTCTGACGGTCTCGCCTGTCTTCTGCGCACTGGGTAATGTAGATGCAGTACATTTTAATCTGTTAGTGGTGTGTTGGCTTCGTAGCCTGTGCTGGGTGCCAGGGTTGCAGAAGCAAACCCCTGGAATCCCATCCTGGCCCTCGGGGTTCACGCTCTCTCTGTAGAACACCCCGCCCCCCAACTTTCCCCAGGTAGCCTCTTAGTGAAATCAGCATGTTTTCTGGGCCTCTGCCGTCTCCCAGGCCCTGTGCAGCCTCTAGGGACACAGACTGGAAAGAGGTGAACAGCATACATTTGTGGAAAAATTCCTCCGGCCTCCTTGTAGCGTGTGGGTTGGCAGGAGGTGGGACTGGAGACTAAGATTAATGATAGAACGCACTTGTCATCATTCGGGAGAGAAAGGACGGCGCTGCAGAAGGTGATTGGAACAGGCAAGAAGCAGAGGCGGCAGACTGCAAAGATAATCAGGCTGCAGTGACCCAAGGGTGGGGCGGGGTGGCGTGCCCGTCTTCCCGAGGTGGCTTGAGGTGATCCTGGGGAATTCGAGTGGATCCAGAAACAGGAACTCAGTTGTGGCAGGGAGGAAAGGAGGAGAGGTGGGGAGGAGCCCAGCATGGAGGACTGGTTCTTCTGCCCTGACTCACCAGGCATGGCCCATGGCCAGGCTTCCCTGCTGGGAGAGGGACCACTGAGCTCCTGCTGCCACTTCAGAGGGTCTTGTGTGGATGTAGTAAGCTAATGTATGGAAACGTTTTGAAAATGTATCATTAGTATATTTCATTGAACAGTGAACTCCATTTGCATATTCCCAGGGGCCCTTTCTGCCACACTCTGACTCTTCCTCTCCAGCCCCCTCCAAAAGCACAATTTGAGGGGCTGCTGCCTGGCAGATATGCCTCCTGGGCACCCCGAGCCCAGCCTCATCCTTGAGTCTCAGAAGCCCTCCTTCTCACACACTCACACACTCAGAGTTCCTCTGTTCTCCAGCAGCCTTTTAGCCGCTAAGATGCTCTTTGATACTTAATACGCCTTTGTTTCATTTTGCATGTAGCTTCCCCAGGCTGCAGCACATTTGATAATTCTCCTGCTTGGCCCGCATATCCAGGTCTCTGCACCCTCCTCCCCAGACGGCCTTTCATCCTCCCTGCACCCCCCCACAGCTGCTCCCATCCCTTGCCCATTCCCAGACCTCACCAGGACTGAATATCCTGGCCTCTCACTGTCTGAATATCCCTCTGCTTGCCTTCATAGGGAACAAACGCCTTTTGTGTGTGTGTGTGTGTGTGTGTGTCTGTGTGTGTGTGTCTGTGTGTGTGTATGTGTCTGTGTGTGTGTGTGTGTGTGGCCACATGAGTGTCTATGGTTTCTGGCTCCTTTTTAAGCCCAAGCCCTGCCTGGCAAGGGGCAGTTTTTTTGCATGTGCCTAGGCAAGCTCATCTGCCCCTTTGATGCTCTGACTCCCAGACCCCAGCCTCTGCCTCCCCACCACCCGCAAGTGACTCATTGTCTGCCGATTACTCTGCTGGTCTGGAGATTACAGCTCCACCCTCCCTACCTGGAGGCCCGACGGTTCCCAGATCCAGCCATGCAGCCCCTTCCTTCTGCTGCCTCTCTCAGGTAAGACTGGCAGCCCCACACTAGTTCATCGGACCAGCCCAGCCTGGGCATCTCTTCTGCCAGGAGCTGCAGTCAGAGGCAAACACAGAGCCTGTCAGTGATTCCAGGCAGGCCACATCTCGGACAGGCCTGGACTAAGATGCCCCAGAGCTTCGCTCCAGACCTCCCCTCATTTCTACATCTGGTTTCCTTTTACTTATCTCTAAGGGACACTGTGGTGGCTGCCAGCTGTAGGGGCAGGAGCCAGGGAGCTCTTGGGGAGCAAATATCAGGAACTGAGCTCTCCCCCAGTGCCCCTCCTCAGATCTGCTTCCTGTGTCCTTTGTGATTCTCAGACCCCACATTCATTTCCACTTCTCTTCCATAGACGTCTGTGCCACCTCACCATAGCACCCTCTGGTGCAGGGGCCCCTAGACACATCTCCTGGGTCCCAGGAATAGGAGACAGCCAGCCCCCTTTGTCACACACACCACTGTTTGATGTACCACTGGGAAAGGAAAACACAGCACCAGTCACGCCGTGCTGTGGCCTCGACTGTAAGACACGTGCTGCTGGCAGATGACTTAGTTTTTTAAGCCCATGGAACCCTAGTGTCCCTTGTGGCTTGCTGGATAAGCGGTAGAGGCACATCAGGCAGTGGGAGTGTGAGAAGGCAACCTGTCTGTCTTCTCCCCAGCTGGAATCCCCTTTCTCTTCCACTGACCCCCTGGGGCTGCTGCTGTATGGTCAGAGGTGGACAGAGACACAAAGCCCATCCTGTTGGTTGCTTATTTACCTACCAAGGTCAATAGTACTGATCATCTTTGTGGCAAACACATGTAGAGCACCTGCGCTGTGCCCGATGCTGTTCCTTCACTGCATGGTGGTAACTCAGCACCTGGCCAGCATCCTGACAGCTGGTTTGTGAGACAGGGAGTAGAATTACCGCTACCGCCATTTAGAAATGAGGGAGCTGAGGCACGGGAACGTAGGTGACTTGCTCAAGGTCTCACATGGGCGGTAGAGAGCAAGCTGGGATGATCGTGGAGTCCATACCTCACCAGCTACCCAGAGGCGTGCGATCGAGCGGTGGTTTTCCTGGGACTGTTGTGAGCCCCAGGATCATTACGGGTCATTTGGGCCTCCACCAACCCTCCTTCTCTTTTGGCTTCTGCTTGGATGTTCCGCCGACCCTCCCTCTCTTTTGGTTGACTAACAGCACTGATTTACAGCTTACGTCCACTCTCTGAGGTGGGTGGCTCCTATAAAAATCCATTTCACCGATGGGGAAACTGAGCTCCAAGCAGTAAAGCAGCCAGTGTGAAATCTCCCAGCTAGAGAGCGTCAGGGCACAGTTCAAGCCGGGTCTGTGGAACCCCAGAGCCAGGACACTTAGTCATCACGTCCACAGCCTGCTCACCATTGTCCCGTCTCCTCCGCTCTCCTGGGAGTATTGTACACATTGGTGCCACCTCATCAGAGAGGCATGCTCAGCTCAGCCGTGTACAGACAGCCCAGATCAGGCCTACCCACAGACGCACACCCAGACATTCACCCTGCCAGGCTGTCTTTCTGTCCTTGTATAATCCCCTGCCTGTCTCTGTCAGTCTGTCCTCCTGAGTCTCTGGTTTTGTGGCTGCAAATCCCCATGTGTTATCACTAACCAGCATTTGCCTCGGAACGGCTTGTGTTGGCTTGCACCATGATGAGAGCCTACCCTGTGTCTCTCCAGTCTGCGTCTGCCCGCGTGGCCTCTGCCAGCTGGCCCCTCAGGCCGAGGGGGTGACGGGTGGTGCCTCCCTCGCTCCAGGTCCTTTCCCTCTTGGTTGGAGGAATGCGGCTGTCCTGGCATCTGTGTTGTGTCGGGGCCGCCTAATACCCACATCACATCTGCTCACAGCATCCCAGGCCCCTCTACACCACTCCCTTTATTCTCTCTACGGAAAACCACTCTGCTAGCAATAGGAAGACAAGGGCCGTCCTTGACCAAATGGGGGAGTGGCTTGTGACATTGGAGGAAAGCTCCGAAGGCCCCCCGAGGTGCCCCCAGCCCCTCCCATGGCTCAGTGGCCCCCCAGGAGGAGCACGGGCCAGGAGGGGCAGCCGTGGGCAGGGCAGGCAGCAGGCGGCACCATCTGCAGCCATCCTTTGTGCTGGCAGCCGAGCAGCCCCTCCATCGCTGTGATCCGCTGGGCCTCGTGCTTGGCGTGCAAATGAGGTTCCAGATGCCCGGTGCCCCCCCGCACAAGAAGCGGTAACTAGGGGCCTGGGAGAAGAATGGAGCAATCTGGAAATTCATTTCTGTTTGTTCCAGCCTCGATGAATAGGCCGCTTCCCGCTCCAGCTGTGGCAGATGTTTGCTGGGCACCCGCGTCGGGGGCGTTTTGCTGTGGTTTCTGGGCAGACAAAAGCCAGGGTGGGGGCCTCTCCTCTCTGGCACCCTCCTCCCTGAGCAGGTGGTGGCATGGTGAGGCCCCCAGAGGGGGCAGGATGCAGCTCTTACACACATCTCGGCCACTGATCCCCTCTCCTGGAGGGAGAAACAGGTGCCCAGTTGGGAAGGGCACAGATTGTACGTCAGCCTCTCTTGCCTCTTTGAGCATCTTTGCCCACCACACAGGCCAGGCAAACATAATCAGTGATGCTGGCGGGACCCCTCACCATCCCACCCCATCCCCACAAGAACCACCACCCTTCCTTCGCCCTTCGGTCCCCAGCAGGCCCCTGGGAGCGTGAGCACCTCCCTCCTAGCCAGCACTCAGCATGGCTGGATGGACAGTGTTCTTCTGCTGGTCCTAAAAGCTGCTTCCTGGCCCCTGCCCACCCGGTGAGGGGCAGGAAAGAGCCTGCTGCCCCTCGAGATGCTGGGCCCCACTCTCTACACTCCTGATACAGCCTCCCTGGGCCAGGGGCCCAGCCTGCCTCTCCGGGCCTTGGGCTACTAGGGGAGCCTATCCAAGGTCTGGGTGGTTTGAACTGGCAGCCCTGTGCCATCTCTCCAGGGCCTTGTGTATCTATGCTTCTTCCCCCATCGCCTGCTGAACACGGTAAAGGGTGTGACTCAGAAGAAGCAGGAGGAGTTTCTCATTGACTCAGGGCACTGGAGACCGTGGCTGCCTGGTTTGGGGCCCCCCCCCCCTTTTTTTTCTTTAATTTATTTGGCTATGTTGGGTCTTAGTTGCCCTGTGACATGTGGGATCTTAGTTCCCTCACCAGGGATCAAACCCACATCCTCTGCAGTGGCAGGTGGGGCTTTTAACCACTGGACCACCAGGGAAGTCCTAGTTTGGGCCTTTTGAAGAGTTTCATCTTCTCCCCCACACTCTGGTTCAGCCTTGGGCTGCACCCACCAGGATACACAGGAGGGGCACCATCTGAGTGTCTGCCCCTCCCCGCAGTGGTTGCTGTGAGCGGGTGACTTCCTCTGCCTGAGCCTCAGTCCGCTGATCTGTAGAATGGGGAGAACAGCTGATCCCGTGGATCACAGGGGATGGGTTCAAGGACACACAAGCGTGTTGCACAGTGCCCAGATGGCACACCCTGGAGATGAGCTAGGGGGCTGTGCGTCCTGTCCTGCTTCAGAAGGCTCCTGACCCCTTGACGGGGTCGACTCCTTAGAACTCCTCAGAACAGTAATTAGTGTGACTGATTACTGACGGCAGGAGCGGAGCATTGGCTGGGCTGTGATCAACCCATTTTGCGGCCACAGTCTCCACAGTGTCCCCTTCTGCTCCTGACCACAGCCCTGGAGGAAAGACAGGGCGTCAGTCATGACTCCTCTTTCCCTGCCAGCAAACCAAGGCCTGAGAGGGTCTGTGCGTTCCTTAGGATCACGCAGCGAGGTGCTGACAACCCAGCCTTCCTGACTTCTGACTCCTTCCCCAAACCTCAGCTTTTGGACTGGCCAGAAACACTGACCTTGAGGGTGCTTCTGGCCTCTGGTGGCCTCACTGGCACAGTTCAGGATGAAGTAGAGTTGTTCTCTCATCCCCCAACACCTAGCTTATTCTGGTAGCGTTTCCTAGTTTCTGAGGCCTCCCCAAGCCTGGATGTGAAGCGTTCTCCTGTGCTCCTGCCTTTGGTGCCCCCGGCAGACTCTGGCTCGGCCCCTGCCCCACCCCTGGGCCACTCTGTACCCTGGAAATCCTTTGTCCTCTCAAGTGTCTGTGCCCAGTAGCACAGGGACCCATCACGGGTTTGCCCGGAAGGTGGGTGTACCTGTGTTCTTCCGGGCACTTTGGGGGAAAGGAGAACTCTGGAAACAGCAACAGGTTCTAGGAAGAATCCAGATTTTGTTTAAACCTTGTGATTTTAGGGTCCCACTCATGGAGAGGAAGCCATGTTGAGCTGACTATCCAGAGTCCGATGGTGTGGGCCTCACTGAGATGTGTGGGGGCAACCAGCAGTTCCTAACCTGGGCACACGCCGGTCTGTGCCTGGCCTCCGGCCTCACCTTGGCCCTGCCTCAGCAGTCCTCTCCGTCGTCTTGACTCTCCCCTCTTTGCCGTTACACTCTGCCCTCCTCTGATCTTCTCCTTCAGCAACAGCAGCTTTTCGGTCCTCTTTCCTTCAGATGTTTACCCCACTATACAGGCAAGAATACTGAGAGCGCTAGAATACTGGTGTCGAGCTGGGGGCAATGCCTGCGTGGGGAGCACCCAGCCTGGGTGGGCGAGGTGGGCCAGGCGCGGCAAGGTGCAGTGGCCAGCCACGAGCTTGCTGACCATCCTGTCCTTCGTTGCAGCCCTGCTGTCCTCCTGGTGCGAGGAGCTCGGCCGCCTGCTGCTGCTCCGACATCAGAAGAGCCGCCAGAGCGATCCCCCCGGGAAACTCCCCATGCAGCCCCCCCTCAACTCCATGAGCTCCATGAAACCCACTCTGTCGCACAGGTGAGTGGGCGTGCGCCACCGGGGTGGGGCCAGGCGCCGCTTGGGTGGGTGCTGGACAGCCACCCCTCGGGCCCCCAAGTCTCGCTGGACATGTCCCCAGGTGAGAGAACCGGGGTGGGGCCCCTGAATAGTCAGGAGGGCAGTACATTTTCTAAAATCCGGGTGTCATATTTTAAATCCTCATGGGTGAGTGCTATTTGTCCCCCATCAAAACAGAAGTTGAAAGTGCCATCTTATCCGGCCTGACTGCTTGATCCCTTTGGTGGAGAGCTGTCTCTCCTTTAGGTTCTAGACTTTCGGTACAAAGTTAGCATCCCTAAATGCAGAGCCTTCCCTCTTTCCTGAGCAGAATCATAGGCAGGGCTGGAAGGGATTCAGGAAGGTCACTGGGCTGAGGGTCACGGCCCAGGCCACCCAGGCAGGAGTCAAGGGAGGCTGGGCCTTCAACACAGGGGCAGGGCCACAGAAACCCAGCATCACAGGTGATCCTGGGCCTGCCAGAGGCAGCAGGCACTGAGGAACTGGCCAGTCTGCCCTCCACCAACCCCAGAGGGAGCACTTGGTTAGGACTGGCCAGTGTCCTAGTTAATTATCTCGCAGGTCCCTCGCTGAGCAGGGCTGTTCTCTCGGAGCGCTCTGCAGGCTGACCCTGGAACAGCAGGGCCTGCTGTGCGGTCTGCTCTCCCGGTGCAAGTCCCTGCTGACCACAGGGAGGGGCATTTGCAGTCGGCGCTCCACACTCATTACCCGGCCTGACCGCGGCACCTGCAGCCCAGAGTGTGCTGCAGGAGACCTGGGTCACACCATAAAGGAGCTGCCGGGAAGTCGGGTACCGGCCATGCTCATAAATCGAATTAGAGGCAATTGATTCTTGGGGCCAGAAGGGGTGCTTAGAGCTCCTCGGGTCCAGCGCCTACTCAGACAGGGTGGGGGTTGGTTCCCTGCCTCACTGCAAAGAGCTTTTCACCACCTAGCCCCCCACCCCTTCTCAGGGTCACTGCCTCATCGCACCCTCGGTCTGACAGCTCAGACGCTTAGAGCAGCCCCCTTCTGTGGGTGTTTCTGGGGGTGGGAAACTATTGGCTTTTTGGGCCAGGGTAGTTTTTAATTGTGCAGAACTTGGTGGGGCGTATCATGTCTTGGTTCCTGCCCACTCAGTTCCTATAGTGACCCCCCCACCCCAGGCATTGCTACAGGACCCTCACATGTCTAAAGGACAGAGATACCACCTGTGGTTGAGACCCACCACTCTTGAGGCCAAACCCTCCTTCATCCACCTTCGCCCGCTTGACCCTAGCCTGGCTAGAAGCCACGGGTCTTCTCCGGCTGAATGCTACCAGCCACTGAGCACAGGCGGTGCGATCCAAGCCACACCCTTTGCATTTACCCTTGTTACCTTCTGGTTCCTTAACTCCCTGTCCTGCCAGAATCATCCTGCGTCTCATCATCCCACATCTCACATCCTTCTCAGCCACCCCTCCTCTGAGCCATTTCAGTAAAGCTGCTGCTGCTGATGGCAGGCCCGCTCCTCTGGAGACCTGCCACAGACCTGCCTGGCCATGACCACAGCCAGCCCTTGGCCAGGTCTTTGCTGAGTTGAGCCGAAAGCATGAGACTGCCTGGTCCTGGGGTTAAACAGATAGATGAAGGGGGTCTCTGCTCCAGGAGCTGACTCGTGCTGGTTGGGGAAGAAAGACTTGGTGAGGCAAAATTGAGAGCTGGCAGATCAAGGCAAAGCTAGGGTTTGGTGACAGGTTGGCTTTGGGGTTCTCTAGGAGGAAGGTGGAGAAGGCAATGGCACCCCACTCCAGTATTCTTGCTTGGAAAATCCCATGGGTGGAGGAGCCTGGTAGGCTGCAGTCCATGGGGTCGCAAAGAGTTGTACACGACTGAGCGACTTCACTTGCACTTTTCACTTTCATGCATTGGAGAAGGAAATGGCAACCCACTCCAGTGTTCTTGCCTGGAGAATCCCAGGGACGGGGGAGCCTGGTGGGCTGCCTTCTCTGGGGTCGCACAGAGTCGGACACGACTGAAGCGACTTAGCAGCAGCAGCAGCAGGAGGAAGGTGGCCAGGCTGACACAGTCAAGAGGCTGCCCAGAGGAGGTGGACCTTGACCTTGAAGGACTTGGATGGCATTCCAGAATTCGAACTGGCTTTTTAAAGAAATGCTGTGACTGAAGAGCCACTGTCTGGCACCCAGTGCTCTGCTACCACCCCCGCTTCAGCCTCTTGTGCATGCCCATGGGGTGCTAGAGAGGGCAAAGCAGTGGCCTCTGAGAGAAGGAAGAGCTCTGCCTGCGGGTAGACTTGCAAAGTGTTGATGAATAGCAGCACAGGAAGGCAATGGGCGTTCTGGGCAATATCCTTCACTCCAGTGGCAGAACTGGGAGGAAAACCCCAGAGTGGGACAGCGACTTCCCCAAGAATGCACAGCCAGGAAGGAGCAGGGCAGTGAACCACACACAGCGCTCTGCCCTTCACCCACCTCCCCGCTGGCCATTCAAGACCAGTGACATGGTTTCTAGTCATTAACCTGATCCTGATCCACACCTCGCCCCATTTCCCAATTTATAGTGGGGCAGTTGAGACCAGAAAGAAGTGTCATCTGTTGAACAAGGTCCAACCCATGTCCCTTCAGGCCGGAGCTGTTCTGAGGGCACGCTGTGGCCCGTGACTGGAGAGTGGCTGCTCTCTGCCTATAACTTCGTGAATTTCCTCCAGGTGGTGAGTCTCTCATTTTTAGAGAAACTCCACTGGGGTGCCTCACCTTCTAAGTCCCTCCTGAAATTTCCCAAACGAGAAGGAAAGGAAGTGGAAGAGAAAGTCAGGTACTCTCACAGTAGGAAACTCTATGCCTGCCCTCCTCCACAGCTGTGTCAGGTGACTTAGAGGGAGGAAGCTCCTTTCTGCCTTTCATTAAGGAAACTTTGGGTGGGGGTGAGCTTAGGGACCCTGCGTGTTCATGATTCGGTACTTGGAGGTGTGTGGCTGTTCCAAGACTCAGGATCCTTGTCTGAATTCTCTGAGGACAAGCAAACAGGAAAGGGTGAGAGAGCCAAGATGCTCGAAGTCCCAGGCTGTTGGGTGGGGAGGCTGTGCCTGTTGTGTATCTGTAGTTCAGGGATCACGGTCACACCCATTACAGCCATGGAGGTCGGCACTGCAGCTTCACTCTGTGAGTCGGAGCCTGTGCCTCCGACCTCTGGAACCAGCTTCTGAGCATGTCGGCAGTTGGGAGGAACCCTGGGTACCCACATGTCTGGCTGGAGCTCAGTGGTTTGTGGAGCACTATGGGTTCGTCCCTGTCTGGTCCTGACTGCTGAGCTGTCGACCGGCTGTCCTTCCACTTTCCAGACGCCCACAGACTGCTGCATAGAAGGGACCCGGGAAAAGTCAGTCCAGGGCAGCTGGGGCCTCAGGCCTGGGGGGCCAGGCAGCAGGATCCCTTAATAGTCCCTGCGGTGACCCAGACTTGATGCCTACAAAGATTTCTGCCTTCTTCCAGAATTTTAATGAGTGACTCAAAAAGCCATTGTGATTAACACCTTGTCCTTATGCAAATCAGTGTTGTGAAGGTGATTGAAAGCCTAATAAATCTTGTTTACACTCTTAATGTGATTACAATCAAAGTCCACCAGAGCTGGGGAAGCCTCCAAGACCAAGGGGTGCCACCCTTCCTTTTCCAGGTGAGGGGTTTGCAGCTCCCGGAGGGGTTTCCTGAGAGGAGCCTTGGGGCTCCCCTTGGGCCCTGGGCAGGCCCAGGGCTGCTGTCTGTGCAACAGGTGGCATACACGCCCTGGAGCCAAGCTGCTGGGCCTCTAGTTTCAGCCCTGCTGTCTCCTAGGTGGGTCACTTTGGGCTGTTCTGTAACCTCTCCCTCTGCCTCAGTTTCCTCATGTGTAAAAATGGAACAACCGCTGCACAGGACTTAACAACACACTTGTCACCATGCCTGGGCATAGGTCACTCCACGGACTAGTCATTATTCTCTGAACCCTCAGCCGGGTGCCACCAGACTCAAATGTCCTCATTCACGGCCAGCTAACAAAGAAGGGATCTAGTAAAGCTGACCCCCGGTGCTTGTCTTTCCTTGGTACCATCACACCGCCTTCACCACTTTCATTTTTAGCTCTTTTTTTGCACAGCCACACCGAAAGCTCAGTTTGTTATAGATCCCCCTCTTACCCCCAGGAAAAAAGAAGCAATGAAAGGGAGGTTGGAGGATCTATAAATCCTGCTCCATCAGTTCCAGATTGCCAAGATGCAAGGATCTTTTCCTTTCCTCCTTCCTCTGGAAAAAATTTAAAACCCTCTAATACGCAGTTAGCTGCACAAGTTCCTCTCCGAGTTTCACCGCAGGGAGGGAAGGAAGCGGTCCCCAGTAATTGTGATGATGGAAAGCGCTGTTAATGGTCCCCCTAAATTAAAGAGGGTGGGAGCTTCAGCTCCTCACTGGCTTGGTGTTTCATTAGTGGTAACGCTACAGCCTTGCGCAGAGATGGGACCGATATAGCCAGATCAGGGAAATTAATTAGGGTCTGACAATACCCTTAATAGGAATTTGTTATTTCCCCCAAATAAAGTGGCTGTTAGAAGTGCAAGGGAAGAAATAACTCAGCCCTCCCTTCTTCTTCCCTCCTTGAATGTCTGTATAGATACTTTCACAGGAGGTGCCCAAGAACTGACAGTCATAGCTCCCTCTTTTCTCATTTTCTCAAATTTAGCAAACATTGGTCAGTGCCCATGGGGCTGGCAAACAAACAGATAAACTGTCTGCTATGATTGCAGTGTGAAGAGCTCCTTGTAAAATAAAAAAAAAGTGCTAAAGGAATAGAGGAAAATGCCGTTGGTGTTCTGCATTGGAGAGTCACAGAAGGGAATATCCAGGCTGGGCTTCAAAGTATAGATAGGGGTTTGCTAGATCGAGAAAGGCAGAGGCACCCTGAGGAAGGCCTTGGAGGCTTGGAACACAGGTTCAGCAGGCAGGAATGATAATAACACCCCCTCCCATTGATAGCCTATTTGCAAAACTTCCAAGTGCCATCATTGTATCATCAAATACATACGAGTACTTTGATCCCATTTGAGCTGGAGAAATGGAGAGAAAGGTCTAGGTACCGCTGAGCAGCAACTGACTGCGAGGCACGGGGCTAAACGTTACCTGTATTTGCGTGTTTCATCCTAAGAGAGTATTAGTCCCACTTTACAGATGAGAACATTGAGGCTGACTTAAGTAATATTTCTCAGGTCACAGGAATCATCAGTGATCAATCATAGTCAAGGTTTGACCTCCAAGAATCTTAAGCTCAGAGCCTAGATAGTTAACCACTGGGCTGAGAGGCCTCCCTCTGCCATTTGAACATTAGCTAAAAAAAGTTTAGTCAGAGCCCTTGAATATCTGCCAATACACTCAGTCCAGGCCAAAGCTAGTGATGTGATGTATTGAAGTGTTTTTTCCTGGGACACTGTTTGGGTTTCGTCTGCAGCCAGTCTTTGAAGCATAACTTTATGTCCCCTGTATGCCCTCACTGGGTGGCTTCTGAAAGAGAACTTCCCCAGGAATTTTTGGGAAGCTCTGCCCCTTCTTGGAGTTCTCATGGACTTCTGGATGGCCTTGGTAATGTGTGCTTGCTTGCATCATTGCCATCTTTGTAAAGGGAAGTGCCACCTTACCGGACTCTGAGCCCCCTGTTGGTGTTCAGCTGTTAAATCGGATCCGACTCTTTGCCACCAATGGACTGAAGCACCCCAGGCTTCCCTGTCCTTCACTATCTCCCAGAGTTTGCTCAATCTCACATCCATCGAGTCAGTGTTGCCATCCAACCATCTCATCCTCTGTCGTCCCCTTTTCCTCCTGCCTTCAATCTTTCCCAGCATCAGGGTCTTTTCCAATGAGTCAGTTCTTTGCATCAGGTAGCCAAAGTATGGAAGCTTCAGCATCAGTCTTTCCAATGAATATTCAGGGTTGATTTCCTTTAGCATTGGCCAGACCCACTGTCCGCCTTGCCCTCAATTGGCCCTGTGAGACTGGGAGCCTCAGATCCTATGAGAGGCATCTGCTGAGCCCACTTCAAGGGATCACATGAGTTCTTGGGTGAAAGTCCCTTCACACAGTTCCTTGCATGTAAAAGCCTCTCAGTGAATCATAATAACGATACTAGCAGCCAGTGGTTTCAGGCTGCAGGAGGTGTGCTGGGCCTTGCCTTACCCATGTGAGCTCACTAAATCCTCATGACTGCCTCTGAGAGAGGGGCTATTCTTATCCCTGGGCGTGGTGAGGGGTGGCCTCAGTGGACATGGAGGCATCGTGAGAGGGTAGCCACTTCATTAGCTTTCCTCTGTCCCCCTCCCTGGAGGGTAGGGTCTCTCCCTTCCTGAGTGGCAGTGCCCATGGGGTCACAAGCGCACTGTAGGTGGTCAGCAATCGGGCTGAATGAGAGAATGCATTCATTCATCCTCAGACATCGCTCTGGGGGCTGGCACAGAGGGGTGGTGTTTCTCTTTGGCATTTTGGTTAGTAGAGGCTTCCTGAGCCCTGCAGGTGTGTGAAGACACCATGCCAGGTGCAGGTAGCCAGAGAACTCAGGGCTCCTGGGGCAGAAGGAAAAGGACAGGGAGGTACTCGGGCCCCAAGAATATGAGGAGCAAGTGGAGCTCAGGTCAGTGGATGTGGCGAGGGCTTCCTGCTAGAGGCGGACTTTGGAGGAAGAGACTAAAGGTGAGTGACATGTTTCAAGGTAAGGATGGAGCATCCCAGGCCTACATCTGGAGGCCCAGGGGTAGGGGAGTGGCTGCCCTGGGTCGGGAGTTGCTTGGCAGGTAGAACGCTGCTGAGGTTGCTAGGGGTTGTGGCGTTGGTGCCTCTGCAGGTGGGGCAGGTTTGGCTGGTCAGGACTGTGGCTTGTGGCCTGAGACCAGGCCATGCCGGATTGGAGGTGTGCAGAGCTGGGCAGGACTATTCAGAGCAGGTTCTCAGATCCCAGCAGGAGGAGAGCAGTGGCTCTCGTGGGTGGCCCTGAAATGCCAGGGACCTCCGACCCGGGCTGAGCACGCATGCTGGTGAAATAGTGCTTGTGGAGGAGGGACACAGCCTCAGGGCACCCCCAGACCCCTTGACCTCCTCTTCATTACCTGAGCCCCTCCCACCCTGGTTGGACCCAGGAGCCTGGCTTGTCCTTCATGCTGGGGCCCCGGGAGCCAAGCGGGCCTCCTCCCCTCCCCCGATGGCAGTGTCTGAGTCTGGGCAGAGGCGTCGGCAGGGCTGACTGCCACCATGGGCCTGTGGGGGCGAGCAGCTCCCCCGCGCCAGCGGGCGCCGTCTCCCCAGGAGATGAGTCACAGCCCTGTCGGTGCGCCTGCCACTTCTGCTTCTGCAGCAGGTGCGAGTGGGGGCGAGCAAGTCCCCGAGACCACCCCTGCATGCGGGTGCCCGTCTCCTCCTCCACGCACGCACATGCCAGCGGGGCCGCTCTGTGTGCACACACACATACATGTCCCCCACACACACTGAGTCTGCATCTGGGCTCTGGGGTGAACCCTCCAGCCAGACGGTGGGATGCCCACTTTGGGAACCTGGGTTAAGTTTGCTTCTCACTAAGCCTGGGGTGGAAGGGACAAAACAGGAAGGAGCCGGTCTCCGCCCACAAGGCCCACCCACAAGCTGCAGGGCAGTTGGGAGCTTGTTCACAGGCCTGTATCCCGCTGAGCCGGGGCCTCCCCGCCTGAGGTGGTGAGGCAGCAGCTTGTGGCTCGTGGGGAGCTCCCAGGGGCCCTGCTTCCTGACTGCCGGGTAAGAACCTCGGCCACAAGCAGATTCAGCCTGGAGGGCTGGTGGGAGTTTGTGGGGCAGGAATTCTAGGGAGAGAGGACGGACTTCGGCCTGGGCTCTGCTCCGTTTAGTTTAGTCCAGGGTTTAGTCCAGGTGCATATAGGGCAAGGGCTCCACAGGAGGGAGGGTGTCCAGGGGTCTCCTTTGTTGTTTAAAACTGTAGCCTGTGTGGCCTCCCTGTGAGACTGGAACGGCAGCCCTGGGACTGGGTGCTACTCTGGGGTCCCCAGCGACCTCCTGGGAGGGCAGGGCTGCTTCCAGCCCAGCTGTGCCGAGGAGCAGGCTCTGTTTGTTCTCCTGTGCTTCTCCATCCTGCCCAGGCCCCAGGCCCCCCAGCAGCACCCCCAGGTGTAGAGAGTGTGAGCTGTCAGTCACCTTTGGCCTGTGCATCTGGGCCTCACTTCCTTTCCACTGACCCACATCACATCTGGGCTGCAGAGGGAGAAGGCAGGCAGACGGACTGGTTCCCTGAGGAGAGCTCCTCACCCCCCAGTTCTAGGCCCACTGTTTTCCTCCCAGAAATCATGAGTAATGCTGAAGTCACTCAGTGTCACTTTCCAGTTAAGAAAGACTTTTTGTTTGCAGTCTCCTCTTAGAGCCACATCATCAGACTTAGGCCACGGAGGCCTGTGTTTGGACTTACCTGCCTGAGACCAGCGGGCTCCCAAGTGGTGCTAGGGGTAAAGAACCCGCCTGCTAATGCAGGAGACATAAGAGGCTGACTTCGATCCCTGGGTCAGAAAGATTCCCTGGAGGAGGGCATGGCAACCCACTCTAGTAATCTTGTCTGGAGAATCCCATGGACAGAGGAGCCTGGAGGACTGTGGCCCCCAGGGTCGCAGAGTCAGACATGACAGAAGCAAGTTAGCACGCACACCTGAGACTCTCAGCAATGCGCAGATTTACCCCATGATGCAGGGTGCGTGTGTGCTCATGTGTAACACCAGGAAGTCAGTTCGAAGGGTGATATTCCTCCTTACTCTGTGCTCACACTGGATAGCTTCCTATTTTATTCCCTCCGTTTTCCCCCTCATGCTGGTTCAATGTCACACCACACTTCATGTGTCATGACCTGCAGTTTGAAGACCGAATAGAATGGGAGTGGGGGTAGGTGTTCTTACGCCCATTTAACAGATGAGGAGACTGAGTACAGGCAGCCTTGGAAGTTCGCACTGGGTCCCCGAGCCAGGGAGGGGCAGGACTTGTACCCAGGGTACCAAAAAAAACAGGCGAGAGTGAGAGGAAAAGGGAACAGGGGCGGAGTTGCTGTTCCCCAGGAGGTCAGGGCAGCAATTCCAGTGAGGTGACTTCTGAACAGAGACAGGAAGGAAGCCAGGGGCAAGGGAGGAGCAAGCATGGGCAGTCAGTGACACCTCCCTTCAGTCTGACCTGACTTGACCAACGTGACCAAGGGCCCTGCCCGGCAAGGAGCAGTACACGAGGCTCAGACCCCCCACTTCCTCAAACCCGGGGCCCCCTGCCCCTCTGTCCTGCAGGCCTGCGCCTTTTCCTGGACGTCTGACCTCCAGGGCCTAAGCTGGCTGCTCTGCTGGGGTTCAGGTGTCTCCAGGCGTGAGTGAGCGCGTTGGTCTTCTGCTGACTTCCTGTGGTGAAGGTGCAAGTCAGAGGCGTGAGGTGCTTTCCTAGCAAGCCACGCTCCTCCAGAGCCCGCTTCCCCTGCTGCCTTGCCGACCTCAGCCTGGTCGGAATGCCGTGGGCAGAGGTGGTAGCACAGACGTGGGTGCTCGGTGCTTCTTCTCTTTCTGGGGCTGCTTCTGGGATTTTCTCCCTCTGAGAGGCGCTAGAAAAGTCAGCGAAGGACAGGCTGCAGGGGACAGGCTGCCCCAGCCCAGCACTCCCGGGGACTTGGACCCTGGTGGGTCCTCTGTGCTGTTACCTCGCCGGCTCCTTCTCTAGCTTGTGCCCCGGCTCCCCTCCCTGGGGTCTGCTGGACCTCACTCTCCATCTGTGCCATGGCAACTAATAGAAAGCTATTACTGAGCACTGCTGATGTGATGGGCCGGGCATGGGGTCTTGCTTCTGATGACTGGGGCCTCCTGGGGAGATGTCATTGAACAAGGTGGGTACTGCTGGTACTAGAGAGGAGACTGGGGAGGTGGGGGAGTGGCTGGGGTGGGGGTCGGCTCCTGGAGAAGTGAGAGCCAAGGTGGCAAGCAGGGTACGGTGGGATTAGTCAGTGGGGTAAACTGTTCTGCAGTGTGAGTGGGGACTTTGTGAACACTGGAACCACTGAAGGTCTTTGATTGTGTCTCAGGTGTCAGAGGGAGATTAGTTTGGTGGGACGTGCATGAGAGTTTGGGTGGGAGCAAGGGAGGAAGCACAGCAGGGAGGCCAGTACCTGTCATCTGGGAAGAAAAAGCGACTTGAGGACCCTCCTTCCAAAGGCAAGTCAGCTGAGCAGGGCGGCCAACTCACCATGAGGGCTTAGGAGGAGGGAAGAGCCAAGACTCAGACCGGGACCCTGCTGACCTTTTCTGAGAAGTGCAAGTTAGCTGCTCAGTCATGTCCGACTCTTTGCGACCCCATGGATTGTAGCCTGCCAGGCTCCTCTGTCCATGGGATTTCCCAGGCAAAAATACTGGAGTGGGTTGCCATTTCCTCCCCTAGAGAATCTTCCTGACCCAGGGATCAAACCTGGGTCTCCTGCGTTGCAGGCAGATTCTTTATCATCTGAGCCACCAGGGAAGCCCTTTCTGAGAAGGGATGGGTAGTTTTGAGGGGAAGTTGGTGCCAAGGAACCAGGGCTTTTTCTGGAGAACTTCTTAGAGCAGCTTGTGGTCGAAGGCAAGGCTTAAACTGAGCTGCAGGTCCCTTCTTCCATAGCATAACCTGTGGACTTGGTCTCACAGGAGACAGCCAGCCAGGGGGTGGTACCTCCGCAGTGATGCCGGGAGAGCTGGTCACTGTTACACAACAGGCCACCGTGCCAGGCTCAGGGGGTCCAGAATGGAGAGTGGCCAGGAGCCACAGAGCATGGTGGGGTGATGGGGCCTGCCTCCCTCTGAGCCTGTGTCTGCAACACCCCTGAGGCCCCTCCTCTGTCTCTCTCTGCAGTGATGGGTCATTCCCCTATGACTCTGTCCCTTGGCAGCAGAACACCAACCAGCCTCCCGGCTCCCTCTCCGTGGTCACCACGGTTTGGGGAGTGACCAACACATCCCAGAGCCAGGTAAGAGCCTGTCATCCCCCCCAGCCACAGCCCCTTCCAGGCGGGACCATCCATCATGGTCACCTTGCCATGCTAGCCCTGCTGGCTCTCCCAGGCTCTTCCCCTGCTGGAAAGACTGGCTGTCAGGGCACACCCAGCTGTGGACACGCCTCTGCCCAGGATGGGCCCACACCTGCCCCCGGAGGATGGCACCTGGCCCTGCGCACTGCCCCAGCTCTAGGGCCTTGCTGGGGCAATGGCTTTCACCCGACAGAGAGCAAAGGGTTCTTTCCTGGCTCACATTTACTTAGATTGGATTAACAGGAGAACTTCCTGGAGGTTATTGACCTTAGGGTCCCAACACCTGGAGTCTTTGACCCTAGATGGCCTGGGTTAGATTTCAGCGAAAGATTGAGCCTAAAACTTGTGACAGACTCCACCCCACATCCCTCATCTGCCGTGCCTCCCGCTTTTGTTCCTTCCTCTTTCCTCCACGGCTTCCTTCCCGCCGCCTGGCCACGTGAATGGCTTAGGGCCACTTGCCACCCTATAGAGAACCAGCGCCCTTTATCTGCAGTCTTGGGCCACAGGGAGCCCCTCGGCCAGGGCCCTGCCACCCTCCAGAGCTAGAAGGTTGGGCTTCCCCTGGCCCTCACAGAGCAGCAGTGCAGGGCTTCCGTGGGGCCTGACCCTTGGGCATCCAGGCTGCTTTGTAGGACGGGAAGACTGGGAAGTCCAGGCCTTTCCCACCTGCAGCATGTGCAGGACAGCCTCACCTTGTTCCACGCTGGGCTGACGTTCTTATCTACAAAGCCCGCTTCTGGGCTGGGTTACCCGCTTCTAATACTGTGTACTGTGCCAGCAGTTCATGCCCAGAGGAAATTGAAAAGCCCCCTGCCCTTTTCCTCCTCCTCCTCTTTCTCTGTTGTCCTCCCTGTGTTTTGATGCTTCCCCCACCCCCTGCCATTTCTCCTGTTCCCTCCCTACACCGCTTGGGGTACCCACGTGGGTGACGTCCGCTCTCTCTGCCCACAGGTCCTTGGGAACCCTATGGCCAATGCCAACAACCCCATGAATCCAGGCGGCAACCCCATGGCGTCGGGCATGACCACCAGCAACCCCGGCCTCAACTCCCCACAGTTTGCTGGGCAGCAGCAGCAGTTCTCGGCCAAGGCCGGCCCCACTCAGCCCTACATCCAGCAGAGCATGTACGGCCGGCCCAACTACCCCGGCAGCGGGGGCTTCGGGGCCAGGTGAGCAGGGCCGGCCTGCAGGTCCCATGAGGCGCAGCTGGGTGGCGTTCTGAGGGCCGTCAGCCCTTGGGGTTGAAGGACAACCTTCTCATTCCTCCCGATGACGCTGCTCTGCGTCTCACCTTTACAAGTTGGGAGACACCAAGAGAGCTGGGGTGCAGGAGGGTCCGCTTTGCCATGCTGCTTGTGGAGGCGGAAGTGTGCAGGGACTGGAGTCCCGCGGCTCAGGAGTAAGGGAGGGAGACGGCAAGGAACCCCAGGAAGGCACTCCAGGGACGTGGGGTGGGGCAGAGGCGCCCTATTCCTCCCCTCACTGTCCATCCTGCCCTGTCCAGGACTGCCCTGTGGACTCGCCCCTCCCAGGTCCCCAGGGCTGACTGCAGCCCTTTCAGGTGCAGTGGGGCCTCCTGGTGAAACATAGCTGCATCCCCATCCTGCCACACCTGCTGGGGGCCATCGGCCAGTGGCTCAGGTTCTCTGAGACTCGGTGTCCTCCTCCAGGAAATGGGCTCACTGTGGTGGCCGAGAGTGCCATGACCTAGGGTGTAGGAGCCAGCACCCACTAGGACCTAGAGGGGGCTCCAGGCAGACAGCAGCTTGGTGGTTGCCAAGTGGCTGAGGGACTGACAACCCACAGGAGGCCCCTGGCCCCGCTGGGCTGTGAGTCTAGACCTCCCTGCTCCATGAGCTGTGGGCAGGAGGGCCTGGAATGCCCGACCTCTCTCTCACCACCCAAGGCTAGTCGTGGGTTCATCTTTAGGCTCAGGCAACATCTAACTCACCCTTCTTTTCTCCCTCACAGTTACCCTGGGGGTCCAAATGCCCCTGCAGGCATGGGTGTCCCTCCACACACCAGGCCACCCGCTGACTTCACTCAGCCGGCAGCTGCCGCTGCAGCAGCCGCAGTGGCGGCAGCCGCGGCCACGGCCACGGCCACGGCCACGGCCACCGTGGCAGCCTTGCAAGAAACACAGAATAAGGATATAAACCAGTACGGACCGGTAAGGGCCACACTAGTCCTGGTCCACTCAGCAGACGGCCCCGGGGATCGGAGTCGGGCTGTCCGTGTCTGTGTGCTGGGAGGAGCGGATGGTGTCAGGGCGCATTTAAGTTTTCCTAGAAGCACAGGGAGGGGTTATGTGTTGAGGTGTGGGTGTGTCAGTGTGAATGAGTGTGGTGGGGGTGTTTGGGAGCTTGGGTTGGTTTCGCGTGTTACCTGTATGTCTCTGTACGGGGAAAGATGCTCCATATTGCAGTCTGGCCCCCACTTCACCCAAGAGCAGGCTGTGTCTAAAGCAGCCTCGATGCATCTGTGCCCTGATGTCCTCTGAAGACCGGGGCTCCGCTCGTTGTCCCGTTTGTGGATTTTGCCCAGGTCCCAGCTCTGACCTTCAGAAGGATGGGATGGGGTGTGAGGAGACGGGGAGCCCTCGCAGAAATGCAGGACGGGTGTGGAGGTTGGGGATTTAAGTTTGAGGACAGCAGGGCAGGTGGGCAGAGATAGGCAGAGCTGAGTCCACCTCAGACTTGATGGATAGAGGGTGTGTATCTATTGGCTGAGAAACAAGTGCGGGGCCAGAGCTTCCAGGAAAGGGGCTCTTGCCTCCATCCTCATCCACCTCCATCCTCCCATGCCCCTCCCCACCCCGGCACCCCCTTCCCCGTTCCCTGCCTGCCTCCCTGGAAATGCCGCCTGTGCATTGGAGTGACTGCGCCCCACCCTTTAACCCCCCTCGGGCTGCATCTTCCCTGTGCGGCCTGCAGAGGGCAGCCGTGAGCCCAGGCGGCCGGTGGTCCTTTGGAGCCTGGTCTCCAGCTGCAGCCACACAGGAAAGAGCCCCAGCTCCAGTCCTGAGCCCCCACTTCCCCCACCCCTCCTTCCCTGCACTTTCAATGCATGTGGCATTTTATTCTTTTTTTTTTTCTTCTTCTCCCGTTGAAGGTCTGTTCCTCTTTCCAGATGGGTCCCACCCAGGCGTATAACAGCCAATTCATGAACCAGCCCGGGCCTCGGGGGCCTGCCTCCATGGGGGGCAGCATGAACCCCGCAAGCATGGCGGCTGGCATGACACCCTCGGGGATGAGCGGCCCTCCCATGGGCATGAACCAGCCCCGGCCACCTGGCATCAACCCCTTTGGCACACACGGGCAGCGGATGCCCCAGCAGACGTACCCAGGCCCCCGGCCCCAGTCCCTTCCCATTCAGAGCATAAAGAGGCCATACCCTGGAGAGGTGAGTTTGACAGCAGGCAGACGGCGGGCAGGGTGGGTAGCGGGGAGGACCTGCGACTTGAAGACACGGGTGCTGTGGGCAGTATCTTGCAAAGGGCGTGGACTGACCCTCAGGAAGCCTGAACCAAAAGGCAGAGTGTTAGGAGCCGGGTGCGTCTGAGGTCAAGGTCAGCACTGGCATGTCCCGTCGAGAAGACCTTGAGCAAGCCACGTCTTCTCCTGGAATCTCCATTTATTTCTTTCATGACCATCCAGCCCATGTCATGGGGCTGCCTGGAAGTCTTGAATGAGGGGATGTACCTGCAGCTCCTGGCCCTGGGGCTGGCATGAGCAGGCACTTAGCAAGCAGTGAGCGCCCTTAGGACTCTCTTCTGTCTTAGTGCAGACACTAGCTGGGCGACTTAGGCTAAGGAACTAAGATCTTGGGTCCACATTCCTCACACCCACGTGAGGGCATCTCACCCGAGAGAGAGAGGAGACAAAGCCCTGTGGTGATCTGAAGGCCCTGCACCTCAGAGAAGTGACTGGAAGGCAGGCAGCATGTTCCTGGGGCTCTGCCAGGGGCGAGGCTGCCTATCAGGCTATCCGGCCCGCTCAGCCACAGGACTGGGGAAGACCAAGGGAAGCAAACCCACACCTCCTGTCCTCCAGGAGCCAGAACTTCAGCCAGAAGGATGAGGTCTAAGCTGGAAGCCACAAAGGAATGATGCACGATGGGGTGTTTCGAACTCAGTGTGAGGTCTGAAGAAGAACTTCCTGGAGCGGGCATCACAGGGCCTTCAGAGAGCACTCAGAAAATAGGTTGGCAGTGAGTGGCCTATGTGGGTACCTAGGTAAAGGTTTAGTTCACCTGCAGAAGACACAGAGATGCTTCTCGGGAGGCCCACCTTGATTCCTCACCTGGATAGAGCCCATCCCAAGCATCTCCCAGTGTCTGCTTGCACACCTCCTCAGGTTGGCTCCTCCCCCTCTCAGAACTGTGCCTCCTGCTTGGGCTTACTGTGCGGTTAGAGCCCAAAGACCTCGAGTTCATCGAAGGTCTGTGTGCTTCCCCTCGGCATCCACCGCTCCCTTGGGCTAGAAGATGGCTTGGCCACTGAAGGAGGTGCCCTGGGTCCAAGACAGGAGAGGTCAGGGTCAAACAAGGTCAAGCCCAGACCTCCTCCAGGGTGGCCCCAGCTCAGGGAGAAGCCGGAGAAGGAAGGCAGCTCCTTCTTCCTGAGGGCCTGGCTATCCTTAGGGATGGGAGGGGCCCTTGACCTGTGCACCTCACTCCCATGCAGTCCCCATATGAGTTCAGGGCCTTCTCAGCCCCCTCTGTGCTCAGAAGCCCAGCGTCCCCACTGGCTGGGCTGGGAGTGCATCTGTAGGTCCAGCCTCGGGACTGAGGGCACCCAAGGAGGTGACCCCAGAAGAGGCAGCAGAATTCCCAGCATCAGCCTGGTGTCAGCCCTGCTCCTGTACATTGTTGGCTCCCCACCTCTTGCCTGCCACAGCAGGGCACACCAAAGGCTCTCTATCTTTACTAAGTCATCTCCTGTGAACTGCTGATGCTACCCAGCTACAGAGTTTCTGACACTGGGCTGTGACACCAGGGGCCACAGCCTACACAGCTTTAGCCTGTCTGGGAATCTCTAAGTATGTACACTCTCATAGAACCTCTCAGGCTGTTGGAACCCTGGGGCAGGGGCTGGGGGCAGTCCCCTGGTCCCGCACAGGACTCTGCTGGTGGACGGTCTCAGCTTCCAGTTCCTGTCCTGCAGTGATGTGACAGAAATCCCACCATAACACAGAGCAGCTGCTGCATGGCAGTAATGAGAGCTGCACCGAGTTCTTTACTGCTGATACAAAGCTGGCTCTCCTCCGCCGCTTACTCTCTGCCCTTCTTTCATGTATTGAGCAAGTATTAATTGCTGGCCTATTCGCTGCCAGACACTGGGACATAGCCATCTCCTGCACCTCTGAGCCGAGAGGGCAAGAGAGACAGCAGATAGACAAGGAGTTTCAACAGACAGGGAAGCAGCACCAACTCTGCAGGATAGAATGATGTGGGGTGCCCCAGGGTCACCTGATCTTACGAATGAGGAGGCAACTGGAGGGTGGGGAGTGGCTCTCCCAGGACAGTGATCCTGCCCCTCCCAGGAACGGTTGCCTTCCCCACGAGGGGTTGTCTTGTCCCTTCACCAGCCTGGTTCTCCCAACCTCTGCATGGATGACCCAGAACTCAACATCAGTGTGTTCTACTCAGTGTGGGGTAGGGGGACAGAGCCTCCCAGATTCAGGGACTCACCTTTGCAGATCTGCCTCCTGTTGTCTGTCACAAACCAAGCACCAGGAGAAACCCAAAGGGGGCTTCAGAATCAAGTGCCCTACTGATGGTGTGAACAAGAGGCTCTGGAAGTACCCAGGGCCGTGGGGCTTCCAGAAAGACAGCTTCTAGGGGAGGTGGCCCTTGAGAAGACAGGCCAGCTGTTACGTCCCTGCATGTCAGAGCAGAAAGGGGCCCCAGGCATCATCTGGTTGAGCTGTTCCTCTTTGCAGGCGGGGTGGATGTTTTGTGGGTGGCAGCCATCAGGGGCAGAGGAGAGGAGAGGAGGCAGTCCCAGCATCGGTGGGCAGCTTGGCTTCCAGACACTGATGAACTTTCCCTGCTCCTTTCTCTGCCACCACAGCCTAACTATGGAAACCAGCAATATGGACCAAACAGCCAGTTCCCCACCCAGCCAGGCCAGTACCCTACCCCCAACCCCCCGCGGCCGCTCACGTCTCCCAACTACCCCGGGCAGCGGATGCCCAGCCAGCCGAGCACTGGGCAGTACCCGCCCCCCACGGTCAACATGGGGCAGTATTATAAGGTGAGTCCCACTGCCCCACGGGCCCCTTCCCTCCTCACCAGCTCAGCTCCCTTCCGCCGCCTGCATCATCCTGGCCCTGGGCACCCCCTGAGGTCACCAGGGGGCAGGCGGAGATTTCTGGATGTGACCTCGTATGCTCCGAGCTATGCATGTGGTGACCAAAATGACAGACTGGCTTTTCTTGGTTCCTGTTCTCACGGGGCTCAGACGATGGTTTTCCTTCTTCTTTTACTATTTATAGTGCATGTAAGATAATAACAGTGAAGGAAATATATTTTTTTTTTAAGAAAAAGCACCCGCTCAAATGTATTTACGTTTGATTATTCTATGCACATGGGCACCAACAATGTTATATGGTTCTTATTACGGTTGTAATTTTGAACCTGTTTCTGTCACTTGACACTGTGTGTTACTTATCGCTATAGTCCCAGTCGTTGTCAGTTTTAATGGCTGCCTAACATTCTACTGAGAACCATACAGCATTTTATCCTTTCTGTTGGGCGTGTGGGGTTTTTTCTGTGGTTTCACTTTTGAAATAGTACTATAATATTTTCATGCATGTAACTCTTTCCTTCTTTGGGATTACTGTAAAGTACATTCTCAGGAGCGAGGAAGACTCTGGAAATAATTTACACCTATTTGCTCATGAATCATGCCATCTTACATGACCACCCACCACTTGGCTTACGCGGGCTTACTATTTTTACCCCAACTTCAGCACATTAGGTGTTGCTATTTCTATAAACTCTCTAAATTGGTAGCAATGGGTAGAGAGAGGCCAAACATTGACCACAGCAGTGAGCTGCTCTGCCCCCACCCTGCCCCCCACCCCAGCACTGGGTGGGCCTCTTCACCATCCGCTGTCCTTCTGGAAGATTTTCATTTCAGGAGGGAGAGAGGGTTTCTGGTAGATTTTCTGCCTTCCATTCATGGCTTTGTTTATCTTGCTTTACCAGCCAGAGCAGTTTAATGGACAAAATAACACCTTCTCTGGAAGCAGCTACAGCAACTACAGCCAAGGGAACGTCAATAGGGTACGTTTCAGCCTCCGTCTCGGGAATTATAACCCACATGCACTGTGTTAGAGGGGCCTCACTGTTTCTGCCCCAGTCTTTCTGGATGTTAGTAGGCCCATCTGCTCCAAGCCACAGAGATGCTTGGAGAATCCACAGTTCAGATGGGTGGGATGGGAATGAGTGTGGACCTGGCCAGCCCTGGAAAAAAGCGATGTGGGGACTAAGAGACTAAGGGAAGGGGCTCCTGGAGATGCTTCGCGCCTGACTCCATCTGGGGACCCCACTGTGGTGGGAGAGGGATGAAGGACGTGGCCTACAAAAATGCTGTGGGCAGCAGGAGACCTGGAGCTGTTTCTAGCTTTCTTCTTCTCCCCAGACGATATTAGGCAAGTCCTCCATCACCCTGAGCCTTTGTCCTCACTGGTCAAATGGGCTGGGGACCCTACAGTCTTTCGATGTCATGACCCAAGTGAAGGGTGGTGATACCCTTCCCAGACCCACCTGTCTTCCTATGGGGGCAGGGGCCTGAGTGCGCCCAGAGTGGAGGAAGGGGTTTCCCTGCGGGGCGGGGGGGTGTCTCTCCCCTTGGGGGAGCAAGGGCCGCAGCCCTGGGATGCTAGGTTGGGCGGGGTCTGTGTCCAGAGGCACGGCCCCTCCTTCCTTATTTCTTAAACCCGTAACCTATATGTGGTCTCTCTTTCCTTCCAGCCTCCCAGGCCAGTTCCTGTGGCAAACTACCCCCACTCACCTGTTCCAGGGAACCCCACACCCCCCATGACCCCCGGAAGCAGCATCCCCCCATACCTGTCGCCCAGCCAAGACGTTAAGCCACCCTTCCCGCCTGACATAAAGCCAAATATGAGCGCTCTGCCGCCGCCCCCAGGTGAGCGCCCGCCCTCTCCTTCACGTCCTTCCTTCCTCTGTCCAGACACCTCCCCATGCCCCGACCTCCCCTTCCCTCAGAGTACACCAGGAGTCAGGGGACTTGGAAGTCTGGCTGCTGGCCTGTGTGGACTGGGCGTGTGGAGAGTGGAGGGTGTGAGAGCAGACCTCCTTCCCCCCTGCCTGAGCAGTGGGAGGCTGGGAGGCAAAGTGGCTCTCAGCTGTGCAAAAGGACTGGGAGAAGTCTTCAGGGCTTCCAGGGCAGACAGCAGGTGGGGACAAGAACAGGATACATGGGACTTGGGATGCAGGGATGCTCAGGATGGGGTCCAGTGAACCGGAAGATGCCAGGAGCTGTCTGGTGTGCCCTTAACCACACAGCCCGGCTGCTGTGGCCCTGTTCACACACACACACGCAGGGCATGCAGCCAAGGGCACGTGTCATGTGCCACGGCGGCCAGGGCGATGCGGCTCACCGGCTCCTCCCCTGTGCAGCCAACCACAATGACGAGCTGCGGCTCACGTTCCCCGTGCGGGACGGCGTGGTGCTGGAGCCCTTCCGCCTGGAGCACAACCTGGCCGTCAGCAACCACGTCTTTCACCTGCGGCCCACGGTCCATCAGACGCTGATGTGGAGGTGAGTGTAAGCGTGCGGCACAGCCCACGCCAGGTGGAGGCGGCCTTGAGGCTGACATCTGGGCCCTGGCCTTGCCTGGGAGAGGTGGTAACAGCATCTGTTTGACACCGTCACCTGTTCAGCATCACTGACTGGGCCCTGCTGTGTGCAAGGCCTTGGGGATGTCATGGGAAACCTGCAGGTGCCTAGGAGACAGACAAAGCTGCCTTGGCGTAGGGGCCCGAGTGTAGGGATCAGCTGTCACTCACCCCGGTCCTGAGCAAGTGCTCAAGGACAAATTCCCAGTGGAAACGGTGGCTAGCTGAGACCTAAAGGCTGAGAAGGAGGATATTCCAGCAGGGACTCTAAGCTGGCCCCTGACCGTGGCTCATGTGGCCAGAGCCAGGAATATAGACAGGTGCAGGAGCAGGGCTGGGTCCTTCCTGAACCAGGCAAGCAGCTGGCCACTGGATGGGGCTGCTGCTCAAACATCCAGCACTGGAGTGTCAGGTCTAGAGGCCCCCTGCTAGCCCAGGCTCTGTGTTCTGAGCCTCCTATACCTGATCTCCTTTGATCTTATGAGCGGGCATTGCTTGCCCCATTGACAGTGAGGAAACTGAGGCCAGAGAAGTGGTTAGCTTGGGTGAGTCCTCACAGGTAGCAAGAAGCAGAACTGGGAGTTGGGCTCGGACCTCTTAGACACCAGAACCCATTGGTATCCCTTCTCTGCCAGAACTCAGCTGCCCGCTGAGCACCTTGAGGGCATGAGATGTGTCTGAGCTGAGTGGCTGCCTGTACACACACACCTGTGTACACACAGCTGTGCACACGCAGCTGGCCCATTGCCTTGATCAGGCTGATCAGGCTGCAGAGCAGGCCTGAGACAGCCAGGGTGAGCGTAAGGGTGTGGGAGCACACTCAGGCAGGAGAGACACCCGTGCAGGGGCCTTGCTCACCCACCCCTCCTTACCCGTGTATAGCCTCACCCGAGACCTCCTGTGCCCTGGCTACTGCCCCTGCTCACCTTTCACGCATGTGTGGTCCCTGCTGGGTTTGTGGGGATTCTTTCAGGGCCGTGTCCTTGGGGCCCACCATGGAGAGGAATGGGGGGACTGAACCAGACATGGCCCTGGCCTGGGATGCTTCTTCCACAGGAGCCTAGGACATAATCAGTCTTCCAGCTGGTCTCGTTGAGTTGGTGTCCTTTCTGTCTCTGTCCTTACGTGCAGGGGGCTGGGAGACAGTGGCCAGAGCCGTGGGGCTATGGTTAAACAGTGTGTGGGAGTCCTGGGGGAACTGGGATTGTTGGAATACATTTTGATGGGGTTGGGGGGCCTGGGCAGTGGGAATGTCCAGGGTGAGAGAGGAGAGAGGAGGCGGTCGGGGGAGACTTTATGGCTGAAGACGGAGTCCTGGGCGACTTGACGGGGGCTGTGATGAGGCCGAGGTGTATGGCCCCGCCAGGCATCCTGGAAGCCCCGGGCAGCCCCCTAGCAGAGCCGCCCTGAGCCTCAGCCCCACCCCCAGGTCTGACCTGGAGCTGCAGTTCAAGTGCTACCACCATGAGGACCGGCAGATGAACACCAACTGGCCGGCCTCGGTGCAGGTCAGCGTGAACGCCACGCCCCTCACCATCGAGCGCGGGGACAACAAGACATCCCACAAGCCGTTGCATCTCAAGCACGTGTGCCAGCCAGGCCGCAACACCATCCAGATCACCGTCACCGCCTGCTGCTGCGTGAGTGTGCCGGGGGTGGGGTGTGGGGGACCCTCAGCGCCCCGTGGGGTCAGCCATGGCCTGGGGTCCTCCTCCCCACAGCTCCCAGAGTGATCCTTTAGAAGTACCCCAGAAATGTGCCATTGTCCTCGCCCCCCACCCCCCCGGGACTGTGGGATGAAATTCAGGCCATCGTGCTCTGGCCTTCTCCCCTCTTGCACTACAGCCTTGCACCACTTCCTCCCGGAGCTCTTGGACACCACCTGCCCCCATGCCCACCACCTTCTTCCACTGGGGAAGTTCTGTGTCTCCCTCAAAGCTAGGCTCCATTCATGCCTCATTTGCAAGAAATTTTTATATTCTAATCATCTTTTCCCCCAGACCCAACTCTACCAAGTCTGGAGTTAACACCCTCCCTTGATCACCCAGGAGTGCTAGCTCAGAACTCTGTGTGTGTGTGTGTGTGTGTGTGTGTGTCTCCTGTCCTGTGACTCACTGATCTGGGACGACGTCTGAGCCATGCTCCTCTCCCCCAGCATCAGGGTCTGGTACTCAGGGCTTGCTTGGGAATTTGCAGTTTACCTGCCCCTGCCTGCTGGCCTCCCCTGGAGGAGAAAGAGCTCTGATCCAGCCCTCATGAGGGTTGGGGCTTCAAGACCACCCAGAGATAGGGGTCACAGGACTAGGGATGCTGTCAGAGTGAGGAGCTTGTGGGGGCTTGTTGGAGTGGGCAGTTCTGGAAGGCTTCCTGGAGGAGTGAAGACAACATCCTCTGGCGGGAAGGGTGGAGTAGGCATGATGGGGAACAGCAGGGTGCAAGGGTAGGAAGTGTTTGGCTCCAATCCTGATGCCTTGTGTCCTGTGACTTCCTTTGGTAGGGGCGAGGGGCGGGGGGTGCTATTTGAGCATCAGAGTCAGCTTTGGTGGAGACCCACTGTCCCTGGGGAGTGACCCCTCTCTGGGTCCCCAGATCACAGGTCCCAAGACACATCCTGGTCCTTTAGGGCTCTCCCAGGTCCCAGGGACCCTCTCCTAGCAGGGCATCACTGTGGATGTGGGGCCCTTTGCTGTGTTTAGCCTCTGGCGCACAGTGAGTGGGCATGGGAGCCACATGGCAGGGTCCGAGTCTCCGCTTTTTCTTGGCAGTCCCACCTCTTTGTGCTGCAGCTGGTCCACCGGCCCTCTGTGCGCTCCGTGCTGCAAGGCCTGCTCAAGAAGCGACTCCTGCCTGCAGAGCATTGTATCACGAAAAGTGAGTGGGGGCTCAGGGCTGGAACCAGACCCCAGTCTCTCCGCATGCACTGTCCCTCGAGCCTGACACCACTGGGCCCTGAGGGTCCCCTGGCACCAGCCCCTCCCCCTTCCCCTCCAGTGCCTCTCCTCTGGGGCTGTGGGGACAATCGGATGAGTATACGGTACTGTTATCACAGGAGATGAGGCAGATTAAACCAAGATACCATGGTGTAGGTAGTCCAGACAGGCTCCCTGGAGGTGATCACCTGGAAGGATGGGAGGAACTGGAGAAGAGGGTTCTTCATTGTGGGGGAAGCACAGAGGTCAGTTGCAGACTGGACTCCTTACCTCAACAGCCCAGGCCTAACTTGAGAGGGAGGGACTTGGCTCCGAGTCCCAAGTGCAGACACTTGGGATCGGGGGCACCATGCAGGAAGTGGGAAGTATGTTCCTACACCCCCTTCAGATGTGCTTCTTCGTATGCTGAGCCCTAGAATCCTGCCAGGCCATTTCCACACTTGGAGAACTAAGTGCAGAAGTGCCTGTGGGGCTTTCCCACTGACCCAGAAAATCAGTGAAGTGCCAGACTGTTTTTGCAGGTTTTGCAGAAAGTCCTGCCTTCCTAGTGAAGACACAGGGCATGAACTGCAGAGACTGGGGGGCTGACGACATGGCCACCTCCAGGGACACTTCACACTTTTCACCTGAAGAGTGTCATTCCAGAATATTGGGCATCCCAGGGCCCCCAGCATGCCCATCTCCCTCTCACCCAGGCCAAGGTGCCCTGCACCAATTTTTGAGACCTCCCAGTGTTAGGGGGCATGGAGAACCAGGGTGTGCATCAGCCACTTGAGGCAGTGGGGGAAGTACAGGACAGCCTTGCCCTTCTTATCCACTCCTGCCTCTACTCTACAGTCAAGCGGAATTTCAGCAGTGTGGCGGCCTCATCGGGCAACACGACCCTCAATGGGGAGGATGGCGTGGAGCAGACAGCCATCAAGGTGTCTCTGAAGTGCCCCATCACGTTCCGGCGCATCCAGCTGCCTGCTCGAGGCCATGATTGCAAGCATGTCCAGGTGAGCGGTCCTGGGAGGAGCCTCCTGCATCCTCGCTGGGATGGTGATGGGGCAGGCGCAGGCAGCAGGGCTGTCTCCAACCCTGGAAGGATGCCATGGCCATCAGCAGCTATCTCACTCACTCATTCCTGACATCATTTACCCTTCAAGCAACTTCTCTGTGTACTCAGAGCTAGGTCCATCTGGTTTGTGTATCGTCAACGAGCTGTTGAAGTGTCAGGACTTAACTTCTCTGGATTTGAGGAAGTCTCATGAGGTTTTCGGAGAAGGCAATGGCACCCCACTCCAGTACTCTTGCCTGGAAAATCCCATGGACGGAGGAGCCTGGAAGGCTGCAGTCCATGGGTTTGCTGAGGGTCGGACAGGCCTGAGCAACTTCACTTTCAGTTTTCACGTTCATGCATTGGAGAAGGAAATGGCAACCCACTCCAGTGTTCTTGCCTGGAGAATCCCAGGAACTGGGGAGCCTGGTAGGCTGCCGTCTGTGGGGTCGCACAGAGTCAGACACGACTGAAGCGACTTAGCAGCAGCAGCAGCATGAGGTTTGATTGAGCAGTTAGGATGGATGTAAACCTCACTGGTGGGACCTGCTTCTTCCCTATGAACCAAGAGACGTGAACAATACAGAAGATGAAGTAGTAACAAGGTTAGAAATAAGAGGATGGCGCCCCCACCCCCAAAATGAAAGTGCTGGGGATGTGGAATTCAGGCTTCATTGGTTATGCACTATCATAGCAACTCATGCTTCCCCTCTAAGCCTCAGTACCTCCTCTGGGCCGTGGGGACAGTTTCCTTGTCCAACTTACAGAACTCTTTGAATATAACAGATAATGACGATCATCATGATGTCTATAAATGGGAGAGGTAGCCACTCACTTCTTTTTGTTTCCTCTCTCAGAAGGAGCGAGAAAGAATTAAAGAGACCTCTTCTGGAGCCCCAGAGGGCTCCAGAACTGGATTTAGACAGTCCCAGCCCTGGCAGATGCCATAAGCCAGCTGGAAATACTGCCCTTTTGGCCACCATGGCTGATGTGAGCCTGAGAGCAGGGGCATCTCTGCCCGGCTCGTCTTGAGGCCTTGCCCTGAGCACGTGCTCAGGAAGTGGCCGTGGGTTGAGTGCCTAGTCACAGTTTGGGTGGCTAGACACAGGCAGCCCTAGAGGGTGAGATGCATTGGGTGGGAGCTACCCTGGGGCCAGGCCAGCCACACCCTCAGCCCCCACCCTCTCACAACAGGCCCCAAGGGCTTCATAGTGGGCCAGGAGCCCCCCTCCATCAAAAGCTCTTTCCTTGGGAAAACGGGGGCAGGGGACGTCTGGTTGCCTAATTTGTCTCATACATGCTGATGAACCAGATGGGGTGTGTCCTCCCTGCGTGGGCTCGGCCAGTGAGAGGGGCAGGATTGGTGAGGGGCGGCTGCAGGGGAAGGCTGCTCGGAGGCCATGGGTCATCTGGTGCACAGGGCTGGTATGAGGAGGGCCGGGCACAGCGTTGCAGGGACTCGGCGTGGCCCATAGGCTGTATGCACAGCAGAAAATAGGCAAAATTATCACTCCACCCAGCCCCCCAGCCCTGGGTCTCTCCATCACCTGTCTCCCTCCCTGGTGGGACATCTTCATGAGGGTCCCAGAGGCAGTTCGGGTTGCATGTAAGTGGTTTCTGAGGGCCCTGGGCTCATCTGTCTTTGTCTCTCGGCCTCTGCAGTGCTTTGATTTGGAGTCATACCTGCAGCTGAACTGCGAGAGAGGGACCTGGAGGTGTCCTGTGTGCAAGTAAGTGACACCGGCCTCAGCATAAGCACAGTCACCTGGCCGTGGGAGGAGCTCTGGGCCTGTTCTGTGGGGTCCAGCCACCTCCCACCTGCCCTAAATGCATAGCAGAGGGGCTCAGATTACAGGGGCAGTGCATAGTCCCCTTGTACCAAGCTGTCGCAAAGCTGCCCTCTCCTGTTGGTGCCCCAGTAGTACCCAGAGGCAGGCGCCGAGTCTCTTGGACACACTGGGGAGGAGCGGGCTGTGTCTCCACGCCTTAGGGTCCAGGAGCCAAGCCCAAGCCCTGCCTCTCCTTTTCCAGTAAAACCGCTCTGCTGGAGGGCCTGGAAGTGGATCAGTACATGTGGGGCATCCTGAATGCCATCCAACAGTAAGTAGGCCTCTCCACGCGGGGAAGGGGTGGGGGGGGCAGCAAGAATGCGGGCCCTGATGGTATGAGGTGAGCATACATGGTTGCCCCTGATAATTTATCCCCCACTGGGCCGGCAGACCATTTTCCCACATTCCTCACCTCTCTGCAAATTTAAGGACTTGTCTACCTGGGGGCAGATGAACTTTCCAGGAAGGACCACGCTCAGTCAGAGCAGGAAGCTGACAGTCCTGCAGCGGTGGCCATGCCGGGAGTGCGGGCTTAGGGGCCAGCCGCACAGCCACTTGCTTTTCCTAGCCTCAGTCTCCCCTTCTCTCCAAAGATGTAAAAGTCTCCCATACCTCTGTTGTAGGCAGAGTGTAATGGGAATGGGGGCAGAGGGAGCCTGGATGAGAGCATCATAATGTCTGTTCAAGCGGGAGGCTCTTGTGTCTACGACCGGGTACCCAGGCCCCCAGCTCTGCCCCTTTGTTCCCCCAGCTCCGAGTTTGAAGAGGTCACCATCGACCCCACGTGCAGCTGGAGGCCAGTGCCCATCAAGTCGGACCTACACATTAAAGATGACCCTGATGGCATCCCCTCCAAGAGGTTCAAGACCATGAGTCCCAGCCAGATGATCATGCCCAATGTCATGGACATGATCGCCGCCCTGGGCCCTGGCCCATCCCCTTATCCACTCCCGCCTCCACCTGGGAGCACCAACTCCAATGACTACAGCAGCCAAGGTGGGTGACGGCCGATGAGGAGGGAGGGAGAAGCCATGGCAGGGGCCCAGGATTTCTGGGGTGGTGGTGGCAGGTGCAGGGAAGCTGTAGTGTGAAGAGGCAGCGGTAACTTGCCCCCAAAAACACCACACCGCTGGCCTTGGGTGCAGTGCCATCCTTCCTTCTCCGTCCCACTGCTTGGTTCCATCCAGCCCTGCGGGTTGGTACCCAGTTGGGAAGGCATGTGTGAGATGCTGCCCCGTGAGCCAGCCTCCTGCCCCTCGCACCCCACCCTGCTCAGCCTCCTCTCCTGACTCCTGGAGCTCCCGGGCCGGCAGCTGCCGATCTCAGGGGCTTCCGAGCCCCTTTGCTTGAGACGTTGCCACCACCTGCCCCTGGAGTTCTGGCCCTTCCCCAGGCCCCCTGTGTTCCTTCCAATGGTCTGCGTATTGGCCCTGTCCCTGCGACTCTCCCACCCTCTGAGAGACAAGAGTCCAGGAGCCTGGAGCACCAGCCTTCAGCCGCTGAGGTCACCGTCACTGTCAGGCCCAGCTGCACTGCACTGCCCTCGGTTCCCAGAGAGCACCCTCCCTGCCCCCAGAAGGCTGGGGATGGCAGCACCCACGGAATCCCTGCCCTTAGGTTCCCAGGGCTTCAGGATGATCAGATTTCTCAGAGAGGTTAGCCTACCTAGCCAGAGTTCCACAGCGTACTGAGGGGCCCAGCTTTCCAGCGTGCTGATCCTCTGTCTCGCCGCCACCGCACCGTGAAGGGAGCAGCGGCTTGGGGGCCAGACAGCTGACTTCTCAGGGTGGACTCTCAAATCTAACACGGCTTCCTTTTGTACTGAGCAGATTCTGGCCACCTGCTCTGGGCCTGGGTCGTCCCAGTGATGAAGGGCAGGCATGTGGTGGCTGCAGGGGAGCAGGTCTGGGGGCTAGCTCAGCAAATCCTGTAGAGAGTTCAGACTTGGGCCTCATTCTAGGACCCTCTGCCGACAGGAGTCCCACCCACCCCGTCCCCCTACGCTGGCCCTGCTTGTAGCTGTAGACCAGCAGACACCTGGGGATGCGAAGGACCACAGGAGAAGGCCACCCTGGGCCCCACCATACAGCCTGGAGGTCTGAGCTGCCAGAGCCGACCCTAGCCTTGCAGGGGGTTAGGCCTGGGTTCTTCGTTTCCACACTCTGATTCCCTGGGCAGGGGGTGGGGGGGCATATTCCCTTTGGATAACACCCCTCCCCATCTGGTTCCATCCCCAGGAAACAACTACCAAGGCCATGGCAACTTTGACTTCCCCCACGGGAACCCCGGCGGGACGTCCATGAATGACTTCATGCACGGGCCCCCCCAGCTCTCCCACCCCCCGGACATGCCCAACAACATGGCCACCCTCGAGAAGCCCCTCAGTCACCCCATGCAGGAGACTGTGAGTACCTGTTCCTTGCCCATGACCCTCCACCTCCCCGGTGCCCCCAGCCCCAGTGTGGGGCTGTTTGGGACAGAGGGCTCCCCTGGACCTTTCTGATGTTTGCCTGGTTCCCTCCCAGGCAAAGGGGAGGGCAGAGAGTTGAGTCTGGGGACTCAGGAGGGAGTGGGGGGCCTAACCGAGGCTGGGTCATGGCTCAACAGCATCCCTGGATTTGGCTGTTTCACCCAGGACATCAGGTTCTCAGATGGGGGAAACTTCAGGCTCTTACCTGCACATACATACTGCATATACATGCATACGTGCGGATGCCTGCACACACCCCACACGCCGGCCCACACACTGCCGTACACATGGCACACATCTTAACACACGCACACGCACACACACACACACACAGACATGCCGTCCCCTCTTACACACTCTTACACTGACTTATCATAGCTCCATCCAGCCATCTAGAATTTTGTCCCAAACCCAATCACTTTACTCCCTGAGAGTCTGATTACCTCCTTCTTCAAAAAGAAAAGTGAGGACATCTACTTATCCCAAGAGGATTCACTTCTCATCCTGTTTCACATATTAACACACACTCTATCGCTGAGAAAGCCCCTTTGGGTGAGGTGCCCTGTGCTGTCCCTTCTCTTCCTGTGGCCCCAGCAGCAGTGGTGGGAGGTCTGACCACCCCCCAGGTCCTCATCTAGGCAGCGCTGGATGATCCCACTTGGTCTAGTGGGCATTCTCTGAGCTTGACCTCCCGGCTGTGCCTTGTATCAGTTGCAAGCAAGACAGACCCAGGCCTCATGCTCATGGAGCAGAAGTTCTGGTGGTGCCTGGATGGAGGAAACACAGTTGGTGTTTTGGGAGAGCCGAGGCCCAGGCGCTGAAGACTGAGGCCTCGGTTATTCTTTGTGTCTCTCATCTTAGCTAAGGGGTAGTCACGGAGGGCCTGGCAGTAGGTCCTGGGTCACAGCTGCCAGAGGGAGGGGGCCAGGGGGTCTCGTCCACGCCCAGAGGTGGGGTTGGGCCTGCACCCGAAGGCACCTCTTCAGGCTCTCCATGCTCCACGGTGTGGCCTCGAAGGAAGGGGCTTCTGGATTGTACTGTGTTCCCCACACTTGACATGGAATTGGCTCTGCCACTGGGCCAGGAGATTGTCCTGTACACCAGAGCCACTAATTCTCAGCCGGACCGACTATTAACCAGGACTCTGAGTAAGGGGCACTGTAGCAGCTTGCCCACAGGAACCCAGAATGCCACATCAGAAATAGCTGCTTTCACAGGCCTTTGGCCATGTTTTTGTAAGTTACTTTTTGCCCTGTGGGGCTTCTGATTTCTGGGAGCCTTTCTCCTGGCCCCCTTCCCTAGCCCTGCTCCCCAGGATCTCAGTATTTCATGCCCAGGAGTCACCCAGATCACCCCCTGACCCCATATTCACATGGCACCTTCTGAGTCCTCACAATTCCCAACACTCGAACATGGCAGTGGGGGCAGTGTTTCCTTCCTCTGTCCAACAAGACTCTCTCCTACCTTGTCAGTTCTGCTGCCTGGGGTCTTTGCAGAGGGATCTAAGCCTGTGAGTTGACTCCACAGCCCCTCAGGATGCTTCTCAAATATGCACTGTCGTCGCCCGTTTCTGGGCTTGTGTTAGATGGTGACTAGACCCAGAAGTACAGATGCACAAGGTGATGGGGTGCAATCACAGGGCGACCAACCCCCCACACCGGCCCAAGCAGAGCAGCCTCGCCCGGCTGAGCATGAGGCCAGAAGGATTCACAGTGCACAGTGGGAGGGCCCCAAGCAGGCGCTCGTTCACCCAAGGCCTCTCCTGTGCCAAGTGGGAGGTTGACGGGTGTGTCGGCAGCCCCAGAGAGCACCTGCCCCTCCAGGCTCCGAGGTAATTCCAGCAAGATGTCAGGGCCAAGCAGGGCAGCTGTGTCAGCAGATCCAGGGGACTGTCTGTCTGGGGCTGGGCTGCTCCAGGTGTGTGGAGCCCTCTCCTGCCCCCCACTTCCCAGAGCAGTCACTGTGGAGCACCGCAGGCATGGGGAGGAGTCATAGGCTGGCCTCACACTGACAGCCGTGGTGGCTGTCCCTCCAGCCCCTCCTGGTCCTTCTTACTTCGTCTGCATCCCACACATGTTCCCCCAGGGTCACCAGCCTTAAGGTCATGTGGACATCGCCTGTTCTCAGGGCTCCAGGCTGTAGGGGCAGTGCTTGCAGGGGGCCACCCGAACTGTGGGCAGAGGCCGGCCCACAGCAAGGCCCGGAAAACAACTTTTAGGAGAAACAGGAAGAGGAACTGGGTTCTCTGGAGATCGGGATGGTGTGGCTGCTGTTTGCAAACCCACGAAGGAAGTGTCAATATTTCTGTGTGGCCCAGAAGACGGGGCAGGGAGGAGGGTAATGAAAAACCACAGAGACAAGTGGCCACCTGGCTGCCCATTCCAAGTGAGCAAGCAGCCTGGCCCGTCAGGGAGCTCTGTGCACTAGCAGAGTGTGACGGGCGTTGGGGCCGTCGCTTGGGGAATGCCGGAGATGGGGCCAGGACCTGGACTCAGCCTTTCACTCTGAGATCTGAGCTCTGAAGGCAGGACTGCTTGAGGCAGCAAACAGGGGAAGTGTAACTCTCACTCACTCACGCCTGTGTCCCCTGCCCACCCACAGCCCCTGTGCACGTGGGGCGGGGGTGGGCCCTTAGGTTGTCTACGAGATAAGCATGTCGCGGACGCCCAGGTGGGCGGCTAGCAGGCAGGATTCGGAAGCCCCGGGTCTGCTCCTTTTCCATGGGCTCAATTACACCCTACCTGGGGCAGCAGGCAGAGCTTGCACCAGAGCCTGTGCGCCCAGCATCACCCCCAGCCCAGGGCCCACGTGGGGGCGCAGACCCCCACCCCGAGCTGCACGCCTGCCCCATGCTGTCGTCCATGTCTGCTCTCCGCCAGCCCAGCGCGGGCCTGCAGCACGCCGCCAGCAGCGCTCCTGCCCACCGCCCTGCCCCCTGGACACATGCCCATTTCGCTTCTCCATCCTGCCCTTGCTGTTGTTCATTGTGCTGGTGTCCGGGCCAGGGAGGCAGAGGGGCTCCCAGGGGCCTGCCTGGACCCCGAGGTCTCAGTGTCTCCGCTCATCTCAGAGCCCTTGGCTGCCTCCCTCCCGGCCCCACGTGGCCTCAGCCTCCCTGACGGGCGGTTTCCGGGGCAGGATTTTTGTTTGTTTGTTTCTCTGCAGAGGGAAAAAAAAAAAGCATTCAGCTTTGTAGAGGGGTGGCTTTGTTTTGGGGGTTTGTTATTTTCCTGGTTTGGTTTGGTTTTCATTTCTCCAGGCGTCTCGTCGCTGTACCTTGTCACCTCACCTCTCTTTTTCCTGCTCTCTCCTCCTCCACAGATGCCACACGCTGGCAGTTCTGACCAGCCCCATCCCTCCATACAACAAGGTTTGCACGTCCCACACCCCAGCAGCCAGTCAGGGCCTCCATTACATCACAGTGGGGCTCCTCCTCCTCCTTCCCAGCCTCCCCGGCAACCGCCACAGGCCGCTCCCGGCAACCATCCACACAGCGACCTGACCTTTAACCCCTCCTCAGCCTTAGAGGGTCAGGCCGGAGCGCAGGGAGCATCTGACATGCCGGAGCCTTCGCTGGATGTAAGTTGGGGTCACCACATGCCTTGGCCTGGGGCTAGGCCTGGCGCCGGGACCTGTCAGAGAGCAGGGGCGGGTGTTGAGGGCCCGAGTCCCGGGGTGGAGGAGGCATAGCTGTGAGGAGGGGTGGGCGGCCGGAGGGTGGGCCCCGCCAACCTACCTCCCCTGGCTCCAGGACCAGGGAACCCCACAGCAGGCCAGCCCCCTCCCCCTCGCTGCTGGCCCCGCCCCCGTCCCCTTGGCCACAGTCCTGCAGGCCAGCCCTGCCCCGCCTCGCCCAGGCCCCCGTAGAGTCCCTCTGGGCTGGTCCTGGAGGCAGCCCGAGAGGGTCCCCACCCGTCCCCCCCTTCCCCTTCCCCCACATCGGCTTGCCATCTCCGCGTCTGCCACACTTTCTGGCCCCGCGGCACGGGCGGGGCTGGAGGGACAGGGTCCGTCCGTCTGCGTCGCTGGTGTATGTCTGTCTGCAGTTTCTAGTCTGTGTGTCGTCCATGCCCTGTGCTTCTGCTCGCTCCATCGCTCACTGTGAGAGGCCCCGGTCACACTGCGGGTGGTGGTGACTGAGGTGGGAGTGGGAAGCTGAGATTTAGGGATCACCCCCTCCCACCCCCCCCACGTTGAGAACTGAATGATCTGGAAGGTGGAGCAGGGGGACACTGGGTGATGGGTGCTGGGTAGCTGGGCAGGGCTGCAGGGAGAGGGACACAGCACTTGCCCCTCCCATCCCTCATCCCTAGACTCTATAGAATCCCAGACAGGAGGCCCGCCCTCTCCTCCATCACTCCTTTCCCTCACGCCCCAGCCCCAGCAGGAGTCACCCTTGATCTCTGTAGTGAATGGGGCTCACTCGGCTTTTTGGCCATCTTGAGTTGTTGTCTGACTCTCCTCCCCAGACCAGGCCAGGGCAGGTGCTTGTAGATTGATGAGGGTTCCCCCGTGAGATCAGAAGATTCCAAGGACCTCGCAGGAGAGGGTAGGGTTGGTCTGCCAGCCAGCCACGGGCTCAGCAAGGAGCCAGGAGTTCTTGGGTGAGGTGTGGGGTGGTGAGATCCAAAGAGATCACCCAGCCTTACGTGCAAAGCCACTTGGTTTTCCTGGGAGGCCCAAGTGACCCCCAGTTGCTGTGGCAAGTATAAGGATTACTCTGTTCATTGAGGAGCCCTCCCAGCTGGTGGACTGAGGGCCCCACCGTCCAGACTTGAAGTGAGCACGGTGTGCCCCAGACCAGCATGGTGGCCCGGGGGCATCTGGGGACCACGAACACTTAGTCTCCCCTGTTTGGGCCAGGACCCCAGGAGGCAGGTCGGGGGCAAGTGAACAGGCCGGGGGTGCCCTGCCTTCCTCGCCTTGGGCTGGCCCAGCCCTCGGCCGACACCTCAACTGGGCTTCTGTACTTCTCTTCCAGCTCCTTCCAGAACTCACAAACCCCGACGAGCTCCTCTCGTACCTGGATCCCCCCGACCTGCCGAGCAATAGTAACGATGACCTCCTGTCTCTCTTTGAGAACAACTGAAGCCCACCCCTGCATCGGGGCCACCCCTCCCCACTCGGCCTCCTTCCCCGTCTGCCCCACACACTTCCCTGCTGGGAGCCCGAGCCCTCGGACCGCCCCTTCTGCGGCCTTCAGAGCCAAGGGGCAGGAGGGTGCGCTGTGAAGGCGGTGCGGGTCTGGAGCCCACGCCCAGAGCAGGCCCTGAAGATGACCCTCGAGATGGGGCAACAGCCCAGGGAGGGGGCACACGCTGATGGCGGCTTCCAGACGACCCTCCAGTGCCCCCCAGATTCTTCCAGTTTGTAAACTGTAACCCAGCTTCCCTGCTTCCTGGCCCAGAGCCATCTCCAAGTGACTGTGACCCTGAGAGAGAGCCCCCCAGACCCCAGCGGCCCCAAGCCTTGGAGGAGCAGCGGCGGTCAGCAGCAGTGAGAACGGCCTGCCCACCACCACCACCACCACCACCACCCACAGAAAAGCACAAACCTCTGGGCAAGAGAACTCTCAGGGGCCAAGGTTATCGCTTTGACCCCAGACCTCTTAAGCCAGGATACCCTATGAACAGTCTCAGAAAGCAGAGAAAAAAGACAAGATTCGGTGTTTGGGAGAGGGAGAGCCATTCACCCTCTTGCTCGGGGATGGGTGGAAAAAGGGAGTCAGGGCCTCTCAAAGCCAGGATGGCCCTAGAACCACTGACTCAGGCCAGGGCCCAGCCTTGGGGGGACGGGGGTGCAGAGAAAGAACCCAGCTGAAATTATTGTGCCCGTAGTTGGAGGGAGGGGGGCCACCAGTCAAAGTTGGAGTCCAATAGAATCAGCAACTTACAGTTTTGCTCCAAGCCTCTCCTTTTTTTTAAACGACCGCAACAAAGCTACGAAGTCACTTGGAGAAGAGGAACATTGGACTTGGACAGCAAGCGAACCATTTCTCCCCATGTGTTCTGCTTCCTTCCTCTGCTCCCCCCCCCAACCCCTCTGAGACTGTTACGTGGGACACCCACGTCCCTCTGTCCCAGTGCCCGTGTCCGCCCGGACAGCAGGGTGGGTGGTGGAAAGGCAGGGCATGCAAGGGCTCAGCAGCAGGAACCCCGGGCGTCGCTCCCTCTCCGGCTCCTCTGTCTGTCTGGTCTGTGCTCCAGGCTGCCCCGGGCTCCAGCCCAGCCCATCGCCGTGTGTGTGCCAGGATCAAGCATCGCATGGTGTTTCTGTGGCTGTCTCAGCCCCAGCTCTTGGCCGCCAGCCTCTCCCTCGCTTCGTGTCCCTCTGCTCTTGCAAGCTCACCCCACACTCCTGCTCCAGCAGAAGCAGCCTCTGGTCTACCCTCCGTGCTTTGCTCCGTCCCGCCAACCGCTCGCTCTCACAGTGCCCCGGGTAGCTTTCTGTGCATCCGTTTTGTTCCAGGCTCCCCTGTGCTCCCCGAGCCACGTGGGCTGTGATGTTGGGCGGTTGGGTCGCTTGGATCTCCTCTGTAAATTTGTCGTGCCCCTCCCCTGCTGCTGCCCGGGACCTTCACTCGCTCCCCCGTTCACTGTCTGTTTTCAGTCTCTGTCTCCCCCTCTGTTGGCCGGGGGACACCCAGCACTCCTCTGGATTTGACCGGAACGTTGGCCCCGGCTGTTGACTTCCGGTCACTGAACCAGACGGCCCGGCACAAAGTTTTCTGTAGGAAAGCTGCCATCGTCCCTCCCCCACCCCTTTCCTTTGTCCCGTTGTTGAGGTTTTTTCAAACAGCGTGGTGTTCCGTATGCAAATCAATTATTTTAAGAATTGCTTTTGTAAATATCTTTGTGAATATTTTAGTATTGTCTTTGATAATATTCAACATTTTCATGACCTGGTTATAGCCTTTGCTGGTGTTTTTAAAATACCTTGACTCAACGACAAAGACCGAGTCCCTTTTTTAAAAAAAAAAAAACAACAAACAAAAACAAAAAAGCAACCAGGGCCATTTGTACAGATGAAGGGATGAAAAGCATGGGTGGCTGTACCGTGAGTTAGACGAAGACCAGGCTACCCACTGTTGGGAGCCATCCCCAGTTGGCTGGTGGGGACACATGCGGCCATCTCCGACCAGTGACCCTTAGCCCCAGCTGTGTCAGGCCATCTGGGGATGCCCCGCCCCAGACAGACCTATAGATGCCTTCCTTAGAATTTCCCGCTTCCTGCCTTGCAAGACTGTCTCAAAAAGGCCTGGGTGTGTTCTTGTTATCAGGGTGTCCCCACTCTGCTCACCAACTTACCCACAGCTTTCTAGCACAGAGGGTCTATCTACTGCCCACAACCCAGGCTCTGGGCACCTCCCTCATCCGTCTCTGAGTAAGCCGTGGGCTCAGCACCCTGAGGTGGATTTCCTGGGTCCCCTCTCAAGCAAGCCTCCACCAGCAAGTTCAGCAAAGAGCTTTCCAGACCTGCGGTGCCTGCATCCTGCACTCTGGGCACGTACTCTTCCAGAGCGATTTTGGAGCCGGGTTGGTGGGGTGGGGGTAGGAGGGTAGGCATCAAGGTGTCTGGGGCTGGAACGAGCCCTAGTTGGTGACACATTCAGGTGACGACGGCTTCCCCAAGCAAGAGCGGTTCTGAACTCCGGGGAGATGCTTCCCTGACTCTTTTGGATGACTACTTGGAGCCATACATAACCTCAGCAAAAATGATGCCTCAGCAAGCCACTTCTCCATGACAAGCGTCCACCCAGGCCACAGGCACGGTGCTGTCTCCACTCCACGGAATGGACAGGCGCCAGCAGGCGGCGGGAAGGCCCAGTACAAGCAATCACCCATCTTCTTGGTTTGAAGCTTTACCCATGGATCATATTCCTGTAGCCATTTTTATTTTTTAAGGAACTAATACTTTCTCCCTAATGGAAGCCCTGAGCCCCCAGAGAGCTCCACGCCTGCTCCCTCGGCCTCACCCAACCAGACAGGGCGACGCGGGCAGCAGCCACTCAAGGGACATGTGTACATATGTAAATGAGAAATAGAGACATGTTAACAGATGCATTCATTTCCCTCGGAATGTGTATTGTTTTTATTTTACGGAACAAAACAAAAAGGCTTGGAACTCCATCTTAATGTGGGAAAAAAAAACTAGATCCTGTCTGTTAGCGTCTGTGAGGTCTCTCTCCGCATCTGTCTCATCATGTAATATACTCTGACTCTGTGTGGAAAGGAATTTTTTTGTTCCGTTTTTGTTTTTATTTTACCTACATGTACTATTTAGCTTCAGTGTACTAGTCCCGCCACCTGTGTGTTTTTAGGGTGCTATGGAAATAATGAAAAGAAACGGGGATTTCAGAAGAAAATTGTAACCAAATTCATCCTTTGTATAATTTTTGATATCATGATCGCAGGTGATTGACACACACACATGAACACACACCCACCGTGCAGCCTGAAGTAACCCCCACAGCGACGTCATCGTCTTTGTACATCTCTGTACAATGCAATCATTTCATACTTTAAACTGGTCAGAAAACTAATTGTGATTTCTAGTCTTGCAAAACTGTATGTAGTTAGATGATGTGACAGCCTCTAATATTTATCTAATAAATATGTATTCAGATGAAACCTGTATATTAGGTGTTCATGTGGTTATTTTGTATTTAAAGATCAAATTATTTGACTATTGCTAGACATTTCTATACTCTGTTGTAACACTGAGGTATCTCATTTGCCCATGTTAATTTTTTTTCTAAATAAATGGACAAAAACGAAGGTTTGGCGAACTAGCAATTTTGTGAATGGTAAGGAGTGGTTTGGGTGTTTGCTGGTTTTGCTTTATCAACCGCCACCCCTGCCCGATCCCCTGCAAAACAAAACAAACAAAAACTATGCAGACAGGTGTTAAGTCGAGGAGCCCCTGATACAGGGGTCCCTGCAGGAACCTGGAACCTAGTCCGTATGAAAGTGCAGCGCCCAGTGGTCTCACCTCCAGGTCTCCAGCAGTCCCTGGTCCTGGTGAAGGGATGGCCTGGCAGGCGGGAAATGGACCCTGAATGGTGCCAGGCCCTGTACGGGGTGCTGGGACTCAGACCTGTTGTGACTCAAAGGCTATGCAGTGCTGTCTGGGCTCTGATAGCAAGCCCCTGGTGGATTCTATGGGCTTAGAAACAGGGATCTCATCATGTTAACACAGCTGTTGTCCCTCTGACCACCTCTCTCTGGCCACCCCACTTCTTAGCACCCTCGCCCCCTTCCCCTTTAAGGGGGCTTTGAGTCTTCTCTTGCCCATGATTGCAACTTACATAGGCTTCTTTGCTACAATCGCTGCCCAGGTCCTGTTTCTATTAACTGTCCTTACAGCCTCAGACACACAGCTGATTTCCCTTCCTGTGTCTCCTCCTGAACTTCGGGGAAGTGAATCTGATTCTCAGCCCAGCATCAGAAGAGCTCCCCTCTTCTCTCAGCTCTGGCCTCAAAAAATAGGACAGACTAGAATTTGGCTGTTGTGGCTTTCCCTCCACAGAGACAGTGTGAGGCTGGGTCCAAAGAAGGAAGTGGAATCTGGGAGGCACCCCAAAGTATATTCCCTGGAGCATATGTGTGTGTGGGGAGGGGGGATGTGTGTCAGGAGAGAGCACATATCTGCACGTGAGCAGGTGAGTGTGGGGGGGTGTGTGTCAGGAGAGAGCACAGATCTGCGTGTGAGCAGGTGTGTGTGTGCCAGAGTGAGCCAGGAGGATGTATGCAGGGTGTCATCAGCCACAGAACTGCCCGTGGAGAACTGGGGGCCAGGAAGTCCCCTGCCTCCGGGACTTCTCCAGGGTGGCCAGCTTCTCTTCTTGGAGGGAGATGGAAGGGGAGGGCAGAAGGAGAGTTTACATTAAACCTGGAATGCTGTGGCCACTGCCTTCTGCTGGCAAGAGGTGTTTTCTCTGAGAACCGACACTCCTGGAAGAGGGATGAGGAGCAACAACGACAGCTTCCCAAAGGGGCCCCCAGTTCCCCACCGCCCTGGAGCAGAGCTTTCCCATGGCTCTGTCAGTGGCTCATGAAATCATTTTGGTGGGTTTAAAGAAACAGATGAGAATGAAATAGAAAACACAAAGAGCACCCTTACAAAGTGAGGGTGCCGATTGTATCATGAAACTTCTGTTGCAATTGTGTGTCTGTGTCTGCTGAATCATGTTGTAAAATTAATTCTTACTTGTGGGTTGTGGTTAAAAACAAAAAGTTTAAATGCCATTGCCTTACAGGCAGGAAGTGGGCAGGGGGTGGGGAGGGAGAGGCAGGGCAGTATGCTCCCCTAACTTTAAGATAAAAAGCAAACCTTCCTGCTGTTCTAGCTTCAGAGCCTGAAGCCAGGGATACAGCTTAATATAGTCAGGTGACCTCCTAGCAAGGCTGCATGGAGACCCGCCCACCCCACCCCTCTAACTCCTCCTGAGACTGACTACTTCCTTCTGTGGGCCTAGAGAGAAGCCAATGGGAAAATCCCAGGAAGGGCCTCGCTCAGAGCAGCCTGGAACTCAGCCTCCTACCATACCGCTCTCTACCCTCTGCTTCCTCTCTCCCCTCACACATCTTCAGCATGTCCTTCAGCCCATGGGTCCTCTTGAGTTTCCATTCTTCCCAACCCACCCTACAGAGCCCCCACCCTCTACTAAATGACTGTCCCTCCACATAAGGCCATAGAGTGCTGGTAGGGAAAGTTATTCACCCCGCATGTGGCTTCAAGGACGATTTAGCATCTCCTGCTTCACTGAGACCTCAGGGCAGGAACTCCTACCTGCCCACCAATTTCTCTCTTCTTCAGCTCCTGCCTCCTGCTACACCATGCCCACCTTGCTTAGCAAGCTACCCCACTCTCACATAGACCCCCACTAACTTTCCCCCACCCACTAACCTGTGTTCATCCTCTCCCAGACTTATCTTTTTCCGCCCAGGCACAGAGGATGTGGTGTTCCTTCCCCAGTCAGGACCAGTCCCTCCTCAGCCTCTGAAACTGTCACCTCCATCTCTTCTGGGAAGGACTTCAGCCCCTTCCCCGACCCTCCCCCACTCCCTTCCGCAGGCCTGGAGCTTAAGGCTCTGGGTCTAACAGCCTCACCCCCACCCTTGGCTGTCCAGCCTCTCTGTTCCTTCTCATGCAAACTTCTCAATCTTCCCTTGATCGCTCATCATCCTTGACACCATGCAGCCAAAGTCTCTGATATTCTTCTCTGAAACTTCTCTCACAAGCTCGCCTATGACCCCTTGTTTTCTCAAGTCTGCTCCCCTTTTGGAGACTGGACCTCACGGCTACCTTTGATAATTGCCGCTTCTGCTTTGAAACTCCCTTGTCTTGGATTCCATGACAATCCCCTCTTCTGGGTCTTCAGTGCTCCTGAAGTGTCCTGACCATGCACTGGAAAGAGTAATAATGGACTGGAAAGAGCAAGAATGGCCCTGAGATGGGAGGACTGGTAAAGAGGTATGTGGTTAGACCTATGAGATGGGAAAATGTGAGGATCCACAGAGCACATTTTATCAGATGCCAGGGAGTGTCCAGTACAGAAGAGGCACCGAACAACCAAGGAGGCAGGGTGACTCAGCCAGTTGATCAGCCAGAATCTGTCCCCATCCCTTGCTCTCTATCTAGTGTTTTGCATAATATGGGCTTCCACAAGTGTCATGGAGAACAGAGTGTCAGGGAGATAGAGATCAAGTTACGTGTGAGCCCAACAGCAGAGGCTCCCTGTCATCAGGGCTGATCTAGCTACTGCCACTGCTGAAAGTCCAACCTGTCAGCCATGAAGACCAAAGCTGAGCCCCTGATACAATAGCATTCCACAAGGAGATCAACAAGCCACTTGGTGCAAGTTTACTACATAGGACCCTTTCTATCAGAGAGATGGCAGGGTGATTCACCTTGACTCAAATTGATACATCTTCTGGGTAAGGGGTTGCCTCTCTGTCCTATAGGGCCTGAGGCCAGCACCCTTATCTGAGGACTCGTGCTTAGTCACTCAGCCGTGTCCGACTCTTTGTGACCCCATGGACTGTAGCCCACCAGGCTCCTCTGTCCATTGCATTCTCCAGGCAGAATACTGGAGTGGGTTGCTATTCCCTTCTCTAGGGGAATCTTCCCAATCCAGGAATCTAACCCAGGTCTCCTGCACTGCAAGCGGATTCTTTAATGTCTGAACCACCAGGGAAGCCCTATCTGAGGGCTCAAAGAGTGTCAGATTCACTGATGTGGGTTCTCATACAAGATCACTGCAGACTAGAGGTCTGAGTTACAGAAAAGATGGTGTGGCCATGACTCCATGATCCTAGGTTCTACACTACACAGAGGCTGCGGACCTGAGAGATGGTAGAACGGCCTCATCAAGATGCAGCTGAGGTATCAGATTGGAGATGACACCCTGTGAGGGTGGATGCTATCCTTTGGTTACAACCCAAACCAATGACGACTCTGGTCTGTCAATAGGTAGACAAGATCAGCTTAATGTGAAAAGCAGGTGGGTCCGAGCACTGCAAGGACTAGAGGAAACACTGCTGTTTTCTGCCCACATCCCTCTGCAGGGCCAAAGCCCAGACCTACCGTGAGTGTGGGCTGTTAGCCCACAGCTGCTTTTTCTCTAGAGAATGGCCCTGAGGTGTCAAGAACTGTCTTATCTGGGAACTTATACCCCAAAGGGGCAGCCCACAAGCAATGGCTAGAACAGAGTCTAAAATTCCAGCCCTCTGCCTTAAGGAAGATGTCATGTAGTACAGTTTACGCTCCAAAGCCCTTGCTCTGAGATCAGGCCAACGCTAGCCTCTCCCTGCTCCACCCCTCCCAGTCCTACAGGTTGTTCTGAATAGCAGTCCCTCAATAAATCACTGTCACACGGATCTCGATCTCAGGCTCTGCTTCTGGAGAACCCCTCCTAACGCAGCACGCCTCAGTTCTCTGGATGCTGCTCTTGTGCCCTTTGGCCTCGTCTGCAGTTTCCCCATCCCTCTCACGGTCTTAACAACCAAGTTTTGATGACTTGACTTCCTAAATCTCTCTCTCTAAAATTTTGGCTGCACTGTCCTTGTTGCTGCGTGTGGGCTTTCCCTAGTGGCACAAGTTGGGGCTGCTCTCCAGTTGCCATGCAGGACTTCTCACCGTGATAGTTACTCTTGTTGCTGAGCATGGCCTCCAGGGCACTTGGGCTTCAGTAGTCACAGCACACAGGTAATCACAGTGTGCAAGTAATCATGGCAAGTGGGATCCCTGTTCCCTGACCAGGCCTTGAAGCCATGTCCTCTGCCCTGGCAGGCAGATCCCCAACCACTGGACCGCCAGGGAAGCCCCCTAAATAGCTATTTAATCTGATGTCTTCTCTGCATCCTGATGCTTTACCATAATTCAAGTCATATATAAGTACCTATATCATAGTCTCAATTTTGCCTCTTGGCCCACAAAACATAAAGAATATATTATTTGTCCCTTTAGGAAAAAGTTTGCAGACTTCTGGTTTACATTGTAGGGCTCAGGCACCTGGATACATTGATTTATAAACTCAAAAGATGTAGAGGGAAAAAGATTCCCTCCAAAGGATGTGAGAGTGTTGTTAAGAAGGGGAAAAACTGTGGGAGGCCTGACATGACAAAGGGGTGTGTGTGTATGTCTGTCTTCAAACGGAGTTGTCTCCCCATCAGTTCTGTGATCTAGGAGGAAACCCAGGAATTAAAGTGAAGTGATTTGGACCAGATGCCCTTCATTGTCATTGTCAAGTTAACAGAAGACATGTTGCTATGCAGTTCATAGCAGGACGGAGTGGGAACTCTCTAAACATTCAAGAACATTAAGGTTACTGTCAGGAAAAAAGTCAAGTTATATAAGATGGAGAAACATGGATATTTCTTAGAGATCTGGGGGTCCTCAGCCACCATGAATAAGTCCATCTCTCTGAAGCCACAGTCTGGAAAGACCACAAGGAGGGACCACACAGAAAGTGAGAGATGCCCCTGGAGCCCTAGCTGTCTCCAGTCCTGCCTGTCTGAGTGTTTCAGCCTGAGCACCAGACACGAGAGTGAGGAAGACTTCAAGATAACCCCAGCCTAGCCAGTATCTGGCCCAGAACACCCCAAGGGAGGACTGTCAGCAACGGCTGGGTCCAGTCAGCTTCCAGGTCTGTGAGCCGAATCACGGATTGTTACTGATTGAAGCTGCTGCTTCAGGCTGGTTTGTCATGCACCATAGGTCACCAAACCATCAGCGTAAGCAAATTCACATATGCCATGCAGGATGCGCTGGATTGGTGGTTATATGAGAAGAGCCCAAGCTCAAGGCACGGAGGGATGGAGAGAAACCTTCGCCATCCTTCCCTGTGTCACTCCCAGGGCCAGTCCACCCAGGACTGCTGGGCTCCATCATATCCCAAGGACTAGGGCCCAGGTGTTGTCATGGCTCTGGGGAAAGATGGAGTGTCACAAGAGAAAGGGAAAGAGAGAGAGAGAGGATATGGAGAAAGAGGCAGAGGGTGTATGTGGGCAGCTTTTCAGAGGCCTGTGGGGTTACCGCTATGGTACATGAGGACACCACTAATGCCAGGAAGGGCACAGAGCCTGATCCCTACCCTCAACATCCTGAGACTTTGAAATGATCACTCAACCCCTTTAGCACCTTCACAGCCGCTCCACACTAGGGGAAAGGTGAGGGCTGCAGCTAGGGGCCAAGGGTGCGGACGAGGCAGCTTCGCCCCCATTGCGGCCTCGGAGCTGCCCCCTAGTGGTGTGCAGCGGAGAAACAGGAGCACGTCCTGTGAGCCTCTTCCTCCAGGTGCCAGAGGCGGCTGGAAAGAGACCTCCAGTCCCGCAGCTTGGTGCCCAAAGAGGGAAGAGTCCCAGGAAGCACTGGGTGATGGATGTAATGGGAGTTCCCTGCCTCGTGGTGCAGCAGGAGAAAGAGGAACAGGGACACAACCCCAGGCAGTGATCCCCCAGCCCTAGGGGCCCTGACCCCAGCAAGCAAGGAGAAATGAGCTAAGAAGACCCACGGATGAGGATTCCGGGGAGGCCTCATGTACCCTGAACTGCCTGCTGAAGACCCAGCTCCGCCCTGCTGCCGCCAGAGCAGACCTGAATGAGCAAGAGCAAGGAGGAACCATGTGTCTCCGAGGCCTCAGAAGCAATGTCATCATGAGAAGGACACCTGAGTATTAACCAGTTATTGAGGACGTGTGTTCGCAGCCCTGCTCCTGCGACTGCCCTTGTAAACTGTACTCCCCGGGGAGAGGCTGCCCAGAGGACAGCTGCATGCTCAGGTGTGTGTGACTCACCTGAGCCAGGCTGAGGGCAAAGGAGGCTCAGGAGACACATGGCTGCCTTGTGGTAGTCCTGCCACGTGCTGCTCCAGCCTGAAACATGCCCACCATACCAGCCTTGGGGGCAATGGTCCTGGCTGGGCCTGGAATCACTTCCTGGTTTGGGGGACATCCATCCTCAGCCTTCAGAGCTGGCCAGGACACAAGGAACCTGCCCAGAGCAGAGAGAGAGAGAGAGAGAGAGAGAGAACCTGGCTTCCTATCAGTCCCACAGCTGTGTGACCTCAAACGTTCACCCATTCTCCTCTCAGGACCTCAGTGACCCATCTGGGCAGTGGGCATCCTACCTTCTCATCTCATCACAACTTCTGCCTTGCTCAAGAAGGGTAGTGACCAGGTAGATGGGAGCAGGGCTAAGCAAGGGCTCTATAAGATGTGGAGGGAGGTGCCCGTGGAAGAAGCAGCAGCCTTGCTCTGATGCCCAGGAGAGCCAGTCCCATGTCTTGACCCCACAGAGTCCTCAATTTTGTAGGACCACAAGTCCTACCATCAACTTGTGAAAGTCCAGAGGGGTTAGTGTCCAAATAGAAAGCAGCAGAGGTTGGCAGGACAGGGGCTGGGGTATGAGGTTTCACATTTACTAAGTTCTCAGTTGATACTGTTCACGAGACAGTCACGCAGTCTCTGTGAGGGATGTTGTCTGTTTTGTTGCTGGCGTATCCACAGTGCCTAGACTACAGCCTGGTATACAGCGGGAGCCTAATAATTACTTGATGAATAAACGAATGCATGAACAAACAAATGAGCAATCAGAAGAAAGGTGAGAGAAGGCTATCAGGTGAGCCGGACCATAAAGAGTGAGTCAGAATGAGGTGGAACAAGGATTAGGAAGACAAGTATGTCCACAGGCTCAGAGGCATGACGGGAGATGGGGCATCTGGAAATGGCAGAATTTCCACTGCGCCTGGGGAAGAGCCAGAGGATGTGGGTGAATCTGGGCCTGAGAATCTGGGTCTTTACCTTGAGGACACCGGGGCGCTGCAGGGGGTAGCTAGCTAATCAATTGTGGTGGGTTTTGTAAACAGCTTTATGGGGATACAATTCACAGACCACACAATTCACCCATTTAAAGTGTGCAATTCAATGGCTTTTAGTGTATCCACAGAGTTGTGAATCACCATAATCGATTTTAGAACATTTTCATTACCCCCAAAAGATAACCCATGCCCATTAGTTATCATCCCTCAGCCCTCACAGCCCCTCAGCCCTAGGTAAGCTTTAATTCACTTTCTGTCTCCATAGATCTGCCAGTTCTGGACGTTTCATATAACTGGAATACAATCTGTGGTCATTTGTGACTGGCTTCTTTCAGTTAATAGAATGTTTTCAAGGTTCATTTGTGTTGCAGCATGTATTTCTGCTTGATTGTTGTTGTTGTTGACAAGTAATATTCCACTGTATAGATTTATCAGTTTTTTTATCCATTCATTAGTTGATGAATATTCGGGTTGTTAAGATGTGGCTTTTAAAAAGATTTTCTGATGGCTAAAATTAACAAGATTAACCACATCAAATGCTGGAATGGTTATGACTTGACCAGAATACTCATATATTACTGGTGGGAGCTTGTAATGATAAACCACTTTGGAAAAGCAATTTCACACAAAGATATGTATATATGTGTGTGTGTATATGTGTGTGTATATATATATATATATATATATACACACACACACACTCTGTATATCCCAGCAATTCAACTTGTAGGCTAGGCAGTTTCCAGTTGTTGGGTTTTTTTTGTTTGTTTTTTTTTTGTTTTTTTTACTATTATGGAGAATTCTACAAGTTTTGGTGTGGACAAAAACTGGAAACAGCCTAGCTGTTCATCAACAGGAGAATGGATAAGCAAATTGAGTTATGTTCAAAAATGGAAACGTCTCCAACTGGTCCAAAAGATGGATGAGGGTAGGGACTCCGCTGGTGGTCCAGTGGTTAAGAATCCGCCTTCCAATGCAGGGATGCAGGTTCAGTCCCTGGTCAGGGAACGGAGATCCCCCAAGACACACAGCAACTAGGCCCCACGCAGTGCAATGTGGGATCCACACACCACAACGAAGACCCCACGTGCTGCAACCAAGACCCAACGCAGTCAAATAAATAAATGAATAAGATGGATGCGGGTAAAGCGTTATGCTGTATAAAAGAAGCCAGATGTAAAGGAATGTGTTGTGTATAATTATTTACTACGAAATTCCATTGTATGTGAAGTTCAAGAACTTGCAAAACTCACCAGAACACAGATTGTTTTGGGTGCGGGGTGGCTGATTGAAAGGGAATATAAGGGAATGTCCCAGGATGATGGAAACATTCTATACCTTGACTGGGGTGTTGGTTGCATAAAGATAAACATTTGTCAAAACTCTTCAAACTCTACTCTTCAGACTGGTGCATCTTATTGAAGGTAAATTACACTCGAATAAAGTTGGAGGTGGGGTGGGAAGCATCTCCTGGAAGCATTGAGGAAGTCTGACAGAGGGGCTCAGGCTGGAGCACAGGGAGAGGCATCCTCCAGTCTCTAAGCTGGGGCAGGAGTGGCAGAATGGGCACAAGGGGTGCTAAAGATGTGGAGAGGCATTCCTGATTGACAGGAGGTGGGCAGTGGGGAGGAGCGAGTGTGACTCGTGGGTCCCTTTCTCTGCGCCTCTGGTGCTTTAGTCACCAGCCTGTCCCCACTCCATCCCTTGGACTTCCAGCTATCACCTGTGTCGCCGTCTTGTGACACTCCATGACTTATGGCAGAAGAAGCCCAGATAACTTGGGCCCTGAGATCAGCGGAGTGGGGCCCTGGGGCTTTCCAGACGTGCTTGCTATGCTGTAGGGAGGAGACTACAGGCTGGGTGGGCCACCTCGACTCATGAGTGTTTTGGGGCACCTAGGGAACCACTAGAACTTCCAGCAAAAGCCACCTGGGAGGGGTAGCCCAACCTCCCCGTGTAACCAAGGAGACAACCAAGGTCTGGGAGGGCAGAGGAGGAGCCCAAGGCCTGCTTTTGTCCCACCTCCTCCCACGCGACTCTGACCTCAGCCGGGTGGGCAGTTGCTGGTACAGTGGCCAACACAGACCCGTCCCTCCCAGAGAGGTGGATGGGAGGCTGGTGAGGGGTTACCCTTCCCCTCAGAACGTGGCACAGAAGGGCAGGGAAGCATAAAAGCTCAGCCAGCTCACTCTGTAGGCCTCAGCAGATGAAGTGCCCGGGGGCCTGGGGTGGAGCTGGCAGGAAAGTCCCTGTCATGCGTCACTCTGTCATATACCCCACCCTTGAACTTCCCTTAAGCGTCTTCTCTCCCTGTCATCGGCCTCAGCAAGGACTCAATCACTGGTCAAAAAGTTCCTCGAGATGCTTTCCACTGAGTCCCAAGAACTGAGCATCTCTGAAGGGCCATGATGGGGTTTCCTCTTGGTTTCTCCCTTTCCCCATGTCCACTGAATTATTGGTGCACTGAATTATTCCTGAACAAAGGAAACTTCGATACATTTTTTAAACTTGGGTACATGTTTTATTGAGATACAGAAAGTGTGTTAGTTGCTCAGTCATGTCCAACTCGTTGCAACCCCATGGACTGTAGCCTGCCAGGCTCCTCTGTCCATGGAATTCTCCACGAAAGAATACTGGAGTAGATAGCCATTCCCTTCTCCAGAGTATCTTCCCAACCCGAGGATCGAAGCTGGATCTCCTGCATTGCAGGCAGGTTCTTTACCATCGGAGTTATCAGGGAAGCCCATTATTGAGGTATACCATAATAATATAGTGACTGCACACGTTATCAGTGTAGAGTTTGACGAATTGTACACACATAGCTACCACACCCAGATCAAGATATAGAACATTTCCAGAATTCCAGAAGGCTCCTTGTACCACCTTCCCACTCACCTGATCCCAAAAGTAACTGCTGATTTCTCTGACTTTAGAAGAGTTTTACCTTCTCTTGTACTTCTTAAAGATGGAATCATCCAGTACACACTCTGGCTTTTTTTCCTCTTTTTTGCTCAATATGTCTGTGAGATTCACCCATGAAGCAGTATGTATCAGTAGTTGGCTCTTTTTTATTGCTGGGTGGTACTCCATTGCATAGATGTACCACAGTGTGGGTATCTATTTCACTGTTAATGGGCATTGGGGTTGTTCCAAGTTTGAGGCTCTTATGAATGTTCAAATAAAGTATTTGTACAGATGGAAATTCTCATTTCTCTTGAATATATGTCTAGAAGTGGAATTTTTCTTGAGTCATAGGTTCAGTTCAGTTCAGTCGCTCAGTCGTGTCTGACGTTTGCGACCCCATGAATCGCAGCACACCAGGCCTCCCTGTCCATCACAGAACTCCCAGAGTTCACTCAGACTCATGTCCATCGAGTCAGTGATGCCATCCAGCCATCTCATCCTCTGTCGTCCCCTTCTCCTCCTGCTCCCAATCCCTCCCAGCATCAGAGTCTTTTCCAATGAGTCAACTCTTCACATGAGGTGGCCAAAGTACTGGAGTTTCAGCTTTAGCATCATTCCTTCCAAAGAAATCCCAGGGCTGATCTCCTTCAGAATGGACTGGTTGGATCTCCTTGCAGTCCAAGGGACTCTCAAGAGTCTTCTCCAACACCACAGTTCAAAAGCATCCATTCTTTGGTGCTCAGCTTTCTTCACAGTCCAACTCTCACATCCATACACGACCACTGGAAAAACCATAGCCTTGACTAGACGGACCTTTGTTGGCAAAGTAATGTCTCTGCTTTTGAATATGCTATCTAAGGTGGTCATAACTTTCCTTCCAAGGAGTAAGCATCTTTTAATTTCATGGCTGCAGTCAACATCTGCAGTGATTTTGGAGCCCAAAAAAATAAAGTCTGACACTGTTTCCATTGTTTCCCCATCTATTTCCCATGAAGTGATGGGACCAGATGCCATGATCTTAGTTTTCTGAATGTTGAGTCATAGGTTAGCATATTTTTAACTTTAGTAGATAACTGCCAAACAGTTTCCTGAAATGATTGCACCCATTTACATTCCCAATAACAATGCATGAAAGTTCCAGCTATGCCACATCCCCACTCTTTTAATTCTAGCCATCCAAATGGCTATATAATGCTATCTCACTAGGGCTTTAAAACATTTCAGTTCAGTTCAGTCACTCAGTCGTGTCTGACTCTCTGCAACCCCATGGACTGCAGCACGCCAGGCTTCCCTGTCCATCATCAACTCCCAGAGTTTACTCAAACTCATGTCCATTGAGTCGGTGATGCCACCCAACCATCTCATCCTCTGTCGTCCCCTTCTCCTCCTGCCTTCAATCTTGCCCAGTATCAGGATCTTTCAAATGAGCCAGTTCTTCTCATCAGGTGGCCAAAGTATTGGAGTTTCAGCTTCAGCATCAGTCCTTCCAATGAATATTCAGGACTGATTTCCTTTATGATGGACTGGTTAAAACATTTGCTTTCCCCAGTGGCACCCCACTCCAGTACTCTTGCCTGGAAAATCCCATGGATGGAGGAGCCTGGTGGGCTGCAGTCCATGGGGTTGCTGAGAGTCGGACACGACTGAACGACTTCACTTTCACTTTTCACTTTCACGCATTGGAGAAGGAAATGGCAACCCACTCCAGTGTTCTTGCCTGGAGAATCCCAGGGATGGGGGAGCCTGGTGGGCTGTCGTCTATGGGGTCGCGCAGAGTTGGACACGACTGAAGCGACTTAGCAGTAGCAATTACTTATGATAATAACTTACGATAAGCTTTTCATATGCTTATGGGTTATTTGGATATGCTTTTTTGGTGTGAAATACCTATTCAAGTCTTTTGACCACTGTTTATTGGCCTGTTTGCCTTTTTGCATTGATTTATAGGAGTTCTTATCTCCTGTGAATATCTTCTCCCAGTTCATGGCTTCACTTCTTTACTTCTTTTTGAATTCTGTTTTTTTTTCTTCCTGTTCTATTGCGGTGTAAGAGACACAAGAGCACTGTGTAAGTTCAAGGTGTACGGCATAATGATGTGACTTGCCTACATCATGAAATGATGACCACAGTAAGTTTAGTGAATGTCCATCATCTCATACAGATATGGCTTCACTTCTCTACTGCATGTTCTTAATATGCCTTTTGTTGAACAGAAGTTACTACTGTTAGTGAAGTCTAAGCTATCCATCTCTTCTCTTGTGTTTGGTGCTTTTTACATCCTCTAAGAAATCGCTGAGAAGCCCGGGTTTCGTGCTGGCAAGAGTCATGCAGCTTCCATTCTGGCCTCCTCCCAGGGCAGGATTCAGACAGTTATTACTCACCCAACCCTGTCTGTGAAGCCAGCTGTTTATCAGTTTGTCCACCTGCCTATCCATCCACCCACCTGCTCACCCCCCTATCCATCCATCTATCCATCCATCGATCTTGCCCACATTTATTGCCATCACCATGAGCTGAGTGATGACATGTAGTTACAGGATGGGATGGTGATGGAGTTAGAGATGAACAAGACCCCCAAGGAGCTTATGATCTGGTGGGAAAAATACAACCCACATGAAGTCCTTGACAGGTTCCTGCTTATCCTCCTACCATCCTAAAATCTGCAGCTTTCATTCATTCCTCTCTGAAACTCCCATTGATTTGTCTTTGTTCTGTGACCTCTTCTAATATCTAACCCCTTCTAATATCTGTAGATAGTCCTGTTCCTACAAATACGAGCTACAAATAGCAAAGGTGATTCTCACCTCTCACATTTTAGGTACTTGGCCTTTATTGATAAGGCGTGAGATGGTCAACAGCCCTGGCCCACCGTTGGCTTAAATTCTGCTTGTGACTGGCTTGTACTCAGAGAAGTGTCCCCCTGTTGAGGGGCGGGGGTGGTCAGAAGGAGACACCTTCACCAGGGCTGACTAGCCAGCATGGATATTTGAAGGCTGGCCCTGTGGGACCAGCAGGTGGCCTAACCTGGCAGCAGAGAGGTAGGCAGTGGACCCAAGCAGGAGTTCAACCATCTGATGGAGCTGACCAAGAAGGAAATGGGGACTGGGGCTGGGGGTACAAGCTGTCGTGTAGAAGGGTGGTCTCCTTCCTGACTGAAAGGAGTGGCTTCCAGCTCTCTGCTGCTGGTCTCAAGTTGCGCTGGGGACTTGGGCCAGTAGTGAGGAGGGTGGAGAAACTGTACCCTTCCTGGGGGGCCTTCATCTAACCTCTAGCCACTGACTTGGCAAATATATATCATCTCCCCAAGCCAAGCATCTGACTGGCTCCCTCCCTGACCTCTTTCTGGAGAAGTGGCTCAAAACCAACAAAAACAAAGAAGAGCCTGTTGTCCTTGGCCCCAGCCAGCCCGGTCTTGGTCACTTCTCTGTGATCTGACCGCCCAGAATCCATGCATGCCTGGCTGCCATCCTGACTGCATAGCACCTGCCCTCCCAACAACACTGGCCCTTTGTCGAAGGAGATGGCTTGTGGGGACAGCCCTGGGGAGAGGAACAGCTGAGCAGACCAAGCTGGTGCCACACAGGACAGGGGGGCTTCAGCAAACAAGGCGTCCTAGAGAGTGGCCTGTGGGGCTGGGGAAGGACCAGGCAGTAAGTCCAACCACAGTGCCTGATGAGACTGAAACAAGATTCAAGGATGGGAGGGTGAGCAACCCCCGAGCCTTGGCCATAGGACCCTCCCCAGACACACACCTGCCGCCACGCAGACTCCTCTCTCTCCCTCCCCTACCTCTCTGCTGAGCCCAGCCCTCACGGTGACTCTGCCAGGTCTGGCTCAGGGGTGACTGGACCAGCCTCTCTGATCCCTCGATAGGCAAAGAGAGCCCAAGGGTGGCCCTTCTATTCATTGTTTGCTCAGAGCTTAGGGGTGACAGGTACCCCCTGAAGTCAGCCCCTTGTGGGCTCTATGGCTGGGATGATTGAGAGGCAGATCTGAGCTGAAAAGAAAGTCATTTCCACCCTTTCTTTGTGCCAGGCATGGTGTCAAGGGCTTGACCTGCAGCATCTCATCAGACCTCACAACAACTTTCAGAGGGTCAGACTCAACTTGTAATAGGGTTACATCCCCATAAACACATCTTAAGTTGAAAATCCTGAGTCAAAAATGCATTTAATACACATAACCTGCCAAGCATCAGAGCTTAACCTAGCCTACTTTAAACATAAGTAGATCACTTACATTGGACTACAGTTGAGGAAAATGATCTAACACTAAACCTATTTTATAATAAACTGTTGAATTGCTCATGTACTTTCTTTCTTTCTTTTTTTTTTTGGCCATGCCACATGACTTGTGGGATCTTAGTTCCCCAGCCAGGGATTGAACCTAGGCCAGGGACAGCCCTGTGATACTGACATGCAGTCTTAGGAGCACAGCCTGACAGTCCACCAATTTTCCAAGCTCATTTAATATCTGGAATTTTTGTTATATAAGTTTAGGCCCCTTCCAGTCTAACTACTATCTGCTAACCTTTTGTACTAAAATTCAGGGACAATGGAGATTAATTCTGAGATTAGGCCAAGTCAAGTCAAATACAGGCTTAGCCACTTAATGCGAGGAAGACCCTGTAACATCAGACAGCTTATATAACCTCTATTAGTTTTGGAGACCTCCAAAAAGGAGCTCTTTATAACTGCTTTATAAAGATCAGTTAACACTAGTACCTGTTCCTAAGGGCCGTGGAGGATTAAGAAGTAATATAGGGCATTCCTTGGCAGTCCAGTGGTTGGGACTTCATGCTCTCCCTGTCAAAGGCCCAGGTTCAATCCCTGGTCAAGGAACTAAGATCCCACAAGCCACATGGCTCAGCCAAAATAGGAAGAAAGAATGTAAATTCTTACCATGTGCAATTATATTGAGTGTGCAGTAAATGATAACTATTCTTACTGTTATCAAGCATCTAAGACTATAGTGCTTATTTTATTTGGAAGAAAAAACAAAACTTGCCATCATTGGTAGGCAATCTTGATTATGTAGAGGGTAGGCAGTGTTAATTCGAAGGGAATTTATTCAACTGGAAGAGGAAGAAATATAAATGTTAGTAAGTAGAGACTGAGGGTAAAGCCAATAGATTCAAGAAAATCACACAGGTCAACAGGAGAAACAAACCAACCAAAGGCAGGGATGGGGATGCAGAATTGCAGGCTCTTTGCCTCCTGGCAGCCACAGAGTAGAGCCCAGAGCTCAGATGAGGTTGGCCCAAGCAGCCCCTTAGTCTTGGCAGAGGCTCAAGTCCCACTTTTAGGGAATGTGGCAATGAGGCCCTGTCCTTAGGATATTGTTATCCTTAGTATAACAATACCAACCAGGGCTGGCCAACACAGGTGGGAGTGAGTGTGCACGATGGCTGACCTGAGCTGGCTTGGGAAGCTCTTGAGTCCTGCTGAGGGCTCCTTTTCCTGTTGACTCTGTGTGAATAACTGTACATTGTGTGTTTATACATCACTCACCTGTGCAAGTGGACGCCATCTCCAGCAGGGCTGAAAACCAATGGTGCATTCTCTATGGCAAGAAGACCCAGCCAGAGGGGGGCCAATGCAAGCTTTGGAGTCAGCCAGACCTGGGCAAGTCCTGCTCAGCCACCTGGTATCCGTGCGGCTTGGGTAAGTCACTGGCTTGGAGCTGTCCTCACCATGCGCAGACAGGAGCCTCTCCCTTGTGGAGTTATCACAAGGATAGATGGGATTGCAGATCAAAACCGCCAAGCACAGTGTCAGGCTAGCTGGAAGAAAGGCTGCAATAAAGGGATGCTATTTGGTATGATCCACCTAAGAGGTGCCACTTGGAACCCACCAGTTCCTGAAGGAAGACACATAGCCAAGGCGAATGGGGAAGAATGCCAGTCTCCACTTGACACTTGAGGGACCTTGGAGAAATTGCTTACCCTCTGTGGACACCCATTCTTTCATCTGTAAACAGTTAATCCCCCAGTTAGCAGGTTCCTCCTGAGGATGGGGTGATGTCTAGAAAGTGCTTAGTGCAAAGCCCTGCACCAAGTTATTAAGAAGTACTGTCCTTTCTCTGAGGCCACTGGAATGCCATGGCTAATCCCTAGCTCAGGCCTTCTTGCCAATGGCTTCCTTACACCTTCCCCTCTCTCTCAGGCTCCACGTGTTCTCCTTCAGAGGAATGAGACAACAATAGCAGCCCAGCCCACATGGTCACCAAGACCCATCAGGCCATCTCTTAGGGCCAGTTGTCGCCAACTGGGCCCTGAGGTCTCTGCCAAGAGTGGCTGAAGACACAAGCCTGCTGAGATGGCAGGTTAGCGTGGAGCTGTGTGTGGAGCGATGGGATAGGAGCTGGGTTTAAAGGGCCCTGGCTACGGGTTTCATCTATCTATTAGTTATCTGTGCTGCATAACACGTGACCCAACACTGAGGAGCTTAAAGGAACAAGCATCTTATTGTGTCAGGGTTCCTGTAGGTCAGAGGTCTGGGCATGGTTTAGCTGGGTCTCCTGGCTCAAGTTCTCTCAGGAGGTGGTAGTCAAGGCACCAGCTGGGCGGCAGTCACCCCAAGGCTCTACGGGACCTGCAGGATCCACTTCCAAGCTGGCTCACATGGCTGCTGGCTGCCTGCAGAAGATGCATGTCCAAGTCTCTCCTGTAGTGGCTGGCCAGTTTGGGTTCCTCACCACCGGGGCCTCCACGGGCTGCCTGAGTGTGTTAAAGGGCAGCTGCTGAGGAGAGATGGAGAGAGCGAGCCCAAGGCGGGAAGCACAGTCTCCTTGTTGCCTAATCTTGGAAGAGGCACCCCATCACTTTTGCCCTATTCTGTTCACTAGGAGGAAGTTGTTATGTCCAGCCCACATCCAAGATGGGGCAACGCCAGGCTGGGACTACTGGGGCATCACTGGGGACCATCTTAGAGACCGCCTGACTCACTGGGGGTGGGCTCAGGGAAAGATGCCATCATAACTTTGTATTTGTTTATTTACCTGGCCGCCCTGGTCTTACCTGCAGCATATGAGATCTAGTTCCCTAACAGGGATTGAACCCAGGCCCCCTGCATTGGAAGCTTGGAGTCTTAGCCACATAACCGTTTCATAGGGTGGAAAGAGCCTAAACTCAGTGACCCTGGCTCAAGGGCTGGCTCCTCGGTATAGCCTTAGGCTGTCTGCCACTTTGCTATTTACAGCTCCGGTTTCCTCTTCTACCAGGTGAGATAACAGTCCAGCCCAGCTGACCTCACAAGTTGTGATGTGGATCAAAAGACACACGGTCTTATGAATATACTTAAGCAAGCCTCCAAATATTACACACCAGTTGGTGTGACGATGGTGTTCTTACATTATTAAAGGGAGTATTGGGTCAGCAGTAGTAAAAATCTACCCACAAAAAAATCCATCTATCAGGGACTTCCCTGGTGGTCCCGTGGCTAAGACTCCACACTCCCAATGTAGGGGCCCAGGTTTGATCCCTGGTTGAAGAACTAGATCCCACATACTCTGACTAAGGCCCAGCAAAACCAAATAAAAATAATAAACATATATGTTTTTAAATCCATCCATAAAAATATCCACTCACAGGAGTGCACCTTAGGGTACATATCCATAGGGCACCACATCATTCACTCAAAGCCAGCCTTCCCACCTTGACCGAGTCCTCAGCTGGCCTAGGTCAGGCAGTGTGCATTCATTCATTCATTCATTCACAGAGGCCCTCATGTTCAATGCCCCTCACCAGCTCCCTAATATGAACAGTTCTGTGACGCAGACATTAGTAACCCCACAGACCACCTAGAAGAAACAGGAGCTATTCTGTATCTTGAGGGTAAAGCTCAGACCCCGCATTTAGTAGGAGCCCTGAAAACATGTCTGCTGAGTGAATCTTGCAGAAAGAGCCCCGGTAAGTGTGAAGAGAGGTGTTTGACCACAGTCCCAGTACTTCGAGGCTGTGTGACCAGAGGCAAGTTCCTTTCCCTCTCTGAACTTCAGGTCTCTCATCTACACAGTAGAGATCAGAGCTTGCAAACTACAGGGCCAGAGGCCCCAGCCAGGGTATGAATATGCTGTTTAGGGCTTATTCAGGGTTTAATTTTATTTTAAAATGAGTTTCCAATATATAAGAGTTGGGAGATTTCCATAAAACCCAAAGTTTTCAGTTTTTATTGAAAAATGAGATCTGACTACACTAGACCCATTGTATACATACAATAATTGACCGGCTGGGGTAGGAGCTGCCCTTTAACTGTGCTGTTTGGACACAGTGCCGCCTCCACTTTCTCCCTATAGCCTTGCCCAGCATGCCTCACCCTGAGGTGTCACTGCCTGGCCTCGACAGGTATCTGAGCTTGCAACCCCAGATGTCAGCATAATCTGACAGCTCTTTGGCTCTGTGAGGCCTAAAGATGGCTTTACAGGATCCCTGAGTGATGAAAACCATTGACACCCTGGATAAGAAGCCACTTGGGCTGAGCAGAGAGAAACTGCTGTTTCTGAGGATGACACAGAGTCTATAAATAGCCTCAGAGCCAGATGAGTGGTAACACCTACCCAGTCTCACCTGGGTGGGGATTGGGCATGTTTCAGTCCATGGCTCAGTCCAGGGACAGTCCCTGCTCCTGATGCCGACTGAGGTCAGCACAGGAAGAAATGATTTCACAGCTGAGCCTGTGGAGCAGGTGGAATTTTCTCTGGCTCAGGCAAGAGGCAGTGATGATGTTTGATTTTCCAAAGAGGATAGAAGGTATAACACAGTGGGATGAAGTATTGCACCATCCGTGGTTTCCCAGTGCTATTCAACAACGTGAGACCTCAGCCTGGCCTTCAGGATTCTCCGTGACCGCCACGCCTCATCCCCTGCCAGGCTTTCAGCTCATGGTTAATACTGGAGCCTTTCCTTGAAGGTGGCCTGACTTCTCCCAGTTCTGGGCTGGCCTTGGCTCATTTCCTTTCTGGAATCTCCTCTCTGCATCTTTTTGTCTCTGTCCCTCAAATGCAGTTGTCTCCAGGCTGACCCCCCAGACAGAAACCATCTTCCTTGTCCCCTGAGTTCCACGGCCCCCTGCCTAACTCCTTAGTTTCTCTCTTGCTGTGTCATCTGTCCAAGGTTGGTCTCTCTTGCTCTCCCCACTCTGTCCCAACTACCAGCTCCTTGATAATCACGACAAATGCAAACCCTGATTTCAGGGTCAGACTCCTTCCAGCTTTGTCCTTGGGCAACTCCTCGCCCAACACTTTGGGCCTTGCTTCCCCATCTAGGCAATGGAACTGCTTCTCAGGCTGTGATGAGGGCGAGGCAAGGGCTTTGGAAATTAAGGAGGTTACACAAATGAAGGCAGCTCTTCCCTGGCACTGGACTCTCATACTCCATTGAGAGAGAGTCCCTCCAGGAGCCAGCTTGAGAGACAACGGGGGACTGAGAATACACTTGGTTAGCTGAGAGCTATATGAGCCCAGGGCCTGGAACTGAAATGTAAGGTGATTCTTCTCTTCCTCTTTGGAATCTGCAGAATGCACTGATATAGGGGAGGATGTGGGAGACGTGTTGAGGGCCCACATAGGGCAGGGAGCAAGCTGGCTTCCTAAGCAAAGCCTATTCTATTTCAAGGCACAATCACAAAAGAGGAGATGCTATTCCTCAGGACAGAGTGAGGCCCTGTCCTGGACTGGGACCTGGAGAGCATCTGGGCTCCAGGATGCAGCCGGAGTATCACTGAGTGACCAGGCTCCTCCTGGGCCAGAAATAGAGAAGAGGACTGTGGACTTCCAGAAAAGGGCCAAGCCAGCACTCCCATGCGGCTAGGACCCTCTGCTCTGCCCTCATGAATTGCCTTATGTCAGCATTTTGCTGCCTGACCTCTTCCCAGGAGTCATTTCAGGGTCTGGGACAGGTCAATTTAGAGTTTAAGTTCATCTGACTCCAAGGCACAAATCCCACCCTCTTCTCTGCCCACTCAGAACTCTGAGCCCCTGCAGCTGAGGCCCACCACTGTCTGAGCAAAAACCATCCACGCTCTGTCCACCGCTGATGCTCATGGCACAGCACTTAATAGCTGACAAACCCCCTTACTCTTGTTCCTTTTATTCTTGGGACAGACCTGGAAGACAAGAAGGGGAGAGATTAGAATCACACACTATTCTTCAGAGCGGTCTGGGAGGACTGGCCCTGGCTGGCGGCAAGGGACTTCCTGGTTCGCTGACCTCTGGGCAGTGCCTTCCTCTCTCCCAGCCTCAGTCATACATCTTGGGAATTGCAGATGTTGGCTCAGATGCTCTCTCAAGTCCCCTGCCGGTCACTTATTTCCTGTGGGCCTCCCATGCCCATAGGCTTCTGTGAAGCCCACCTCAGCATGTAGGCTAGATTCCCCCTCACTGTGGTTCCTCACTCTCAGTTCCCCTTCCCATCCTGCCTTCTCGCTTTTCCTTGGACTGGCCCCTGTGCTATGTTACCTGCAGATGCAGTTTTGGGGGCAGGATTGGGGGCAGGAGGGGAGCTAGCAGCCATCTGTCCTGGTTACTGGCATTCAGGACTATCTGGGGGTCAGGGAGGGGGAGTCAGACCCAGTCCTGGCGGAGGGCTGGGGGTCTGGTAAGAGCATGACAGGCCCAGGCTGAGTCTGGAAGAGGGACTGGTTTCTGGAAGTATCTGGAGACAAGCCCAGGCTTGGACAAGGAGCCCTGTGTTCACAATGGGAGGAGTCTGCCTGTCTCCTCCTGTCACCTCTCATTCTAATTCAACCTCTCGATTCCAACTTTCTTTGACTCTCAGTTGCCACAGTCTCTCTTGGTCTGTCTGTCCATTTGCAGGGCCTATGATAGGGCGAGGGACAGTGAACACAAAAACCTCAAAGGCAGACTTCTGTTATATTCAAAGAAAAACATATGGAGGCTCCTATTTTTGAGTTAATCACGTTTTAGCATTTACCCCTTCTTTTCATCTATTGGGACCCTCACAAAATAGAACCGGCCTCCCTTGGCAAAGTCGCGTCTGTCCCTCAGGTCTCCAGCCCTGGTTGGGGTGTGTTCAGACTTCACGCCCCACCGCCCCTCCAGCCGGGGTGCGCTGCCAGCTGGGAACAGCAGGGGGAGCCCGCGAACAGGTTGGAGGAGGCGGGATGGAGGCGGGGCCGCGAGGCCGGCTGGGCCAATAAAGGCTGCGGTGCGCGGCAGCTGCTGACTGCCCTCTGGGCACTAGTGACCCGGCCTTCCGTCCTCTCCATTCGCCGGTTGATCTCTAGCTCGGACCCGCGCGCCCATGATGCTGGCGCTCCGCTGCGGACCCCGCCTGCTCGGCCTGCTCTCCGGCCCGCGCTCAGCGCACCTGCGCCTCCCGACGGTCCGCGCTTGCAGCAGCGGCAGCGGCTCCCACGGCTCGTCCTCTTCCTCCGGGAACCCGCTCGTGTACCTGGACGTGGGCGCTGACGGGCAGCCGCTCGGCCGCGTGGTGCTGGAGGTGAGACCACCGAACCGGACCGCTCTGGACTGGGTGTGGGGGACGGTCCCGGAAGAGCCTTGGACCGCGGGCCGGCGCTGTGCCTGGCTCACTGGGTGACCTTGCTTCCTGCCCCCGGGCTCTGGGCCTCGGTTTCCCCATCTCTTAAGAAGGGGCATCGGACTGGTCTCTCCAGGCCTCCCCTTCGGATCTTTGAACTAGTGGAGGCGGGAGGGAAGGCGCGTGTGGAGGAGAAAGCTCAAGGTCAGATCGTAGGCTAGGAGGGTCCGCCCCGCTGGCCGGCCGCGGAGGGGCTCCGAGACTTCACCGGGTGGGCGCCTAGGCCCGAGCTTCGAGGTGGGTGTCAGGGGCTCGGGGGTCGGGGCGGCGGGCCGGCGGGGAGCTCACGTGTTGGCCCTTGCAGAAGGCGGAGCCGGCCTCAGCCCCGCCCCCCGCTATCGGGCTGTCCCGAGAGCTAAGGTGGTTTTGGGCCGCCTCCTCTCCCAGCAGTTCGGGCTGGCCTGGCCGCAAGCTCCAGTCACCAGACAGACGTGGCATAGACCTCCTGGGGTCAGGGCATTGTGCTTAGAGCTCTTTGCCCCAACTCCAACCCCAGCCACTTTCCCAATGTGACACAGTGCCTGCCCCAGCTCTTTGGGCCTTTTTGAAAAACAAAGCAAGAAACCTACATAGTCCAGAAAGTAACAGAGGAGAAGCTTGGGTGTAGCCTTCAAGCCCATTTTGAACAAAGGGGTCTTAGTTAAACTTCGGTTTCCTGTTCTGGAAAATGGAGAGCACCCGTTTATTTTAAAGGTTAGACACCAGGGTGGCTCTTGCAACTGGGAGGCAAGAAGCAGGCTTGGGTGGGGCTCCAGCCTTCCCTTTCCCCCACCCTCCTGCCTCTCTCTGAGCCTCAGTTTCCCACCTGCCCACTGGGGATCTTGGACTGGCTCCCCCCGGGGGCCACCCTCTCTGGGTCTCTGATGCTTTGGGCCCAGCTGAAGCAGCTCTGTCAGTTCGGCCCCCAGAAGAAGGCCAGGGTGGTGTTGTCATCTCTTCTGACAGATTGGGAAATCGAGGCTGCCCCTCCCAACCTGCAATTCAGGAAGCATCTGGCAGAAACGATTGCTTAGGTGGCCTCCCACGGAGGGTTAAGAATGACAGGAATGGTGCTTTCCCTGGCTCCTGGACCATGAAGGGGGTTGGGTCCTTCCTTCACCTGCCTCTGGACTGAGCCTGTCTTCCCTCTCCTTTCCCTGCAGCTGAAGGCAGATGTCGTCCCAAAGACAGCAGGTAAGACGGGGACCGGGGCCTTCTGAGTCTGGGCCACATGGAAGAGAGAGGGGCATAGTGAGGTGGGTGGGATGGTGAGAGGAGTCTGGGCGGAGACCTATGGCCAGATTGGAGTACACCACCACATGTGCTCAGCTGCTGGGGACCTTGGAGCAGCCTCTGACCCTCTCTGAGCCTCTTGGTGGAGGCTGGACTTACTTGGACTCTCTGCCGCACTGACCCGGTGCTACTCCTGCCACAGTGCTCAGATGCTGAGGTCAGGGCACAGGACCACTTGTCCCAAATCACACCGTCAGCAGAGACCCCGGGGCAGGGGTCTTTCCATGTCCTGGGTGTGGGTGGGTAGAGAGGGTGCCGGCTGGAACCAGCTGTGGCCCCTGCACTGAGGCCTGGCCCTGCTGACCTGCTTTTTTCCTTCACCACACGCCCTCCCCCCTCCCCTCCCCCAGAGAACTTCAGAGCCCTGTGCACCGGGGAGAAGGGCTTCGGATACAAAGGGTCCACCTTCCACAGAGTGATTCCGTCCTTCATGTGCCAGGTATGGTGGGCCTCTTCCTGCCTCGACTTCTTCTTCTGTAGGTAGCATACTGACGGGGCCACCTTGGAGTGTGCTTGTGCCTGGAGAGTACTGGAAGGAGGGCAGCCGCGGCCATTTGCTCAGCCTGTCCTCTCCTTCTGAGAGTCTGGAGCTTGTCCTGGCAGCCATAGTGCCTTCCCTGCCCCAGGAGCTAAGCAACAGGACAAGCAGCAGGTCGGCCCTGCCTGGCAGCGCCGGGAGAGTGGAGCGGCGGAGGGAGAATGGCATCGGGGTGTGGATGTGCTGGGGGTTTTGGAGTAACAGCGTGTTCGGTCTCTGCCCACAGCCCCCACTGTGTCCCACTGAGCACTCGGCATAAGAGATAAGGAGGAAGGGGAGGAGGGAGGCCAGGCACAGACAAGAACACACAGGTCCAGACTTGGAGCCTGTCTCCAGCCTAGGGTGCTTTTCCCGGTTAAATGCATTTGCTCTTTAGTCATGTGTTCGGCCTCTTTTCAGAAGCATTAGCTTTGCTGTGTTAGAAGTTTTGTGGGTAGGTATGGCAGGTGAGAATTTCTGCTGGTGCCAGGGCCTGAGCCATGCTAAGGGTTGTCCTGTGTTAGGTCAGACCCTGCTAAGACAGGGGCTTATGTCTGAGGCCAGCAGGCCTAGAGGCAGGAGCATGGCTGTCATGACCTCTTTGAAGTCCTTTCAGCTGGGATTTCTGCCCCCCAGTTCCCTCTACCCTGACCTGGTGGCTGTTGTCACATCATGGTGAGTGGCATGGGTTGGGGCTGGGCCTGCTGACATGTTGAACATGAGGAATGCAGCGATTGGCGGGGGTTGTGGTTGTGGGACAGGCCTGGCCACAGCCCATGGCTCTCAGCTGCAGAGGCCCCCAGCTCTGCCTGAGGCTGTAGACTGAGCAGGAGCTGAAGCGGATGTCCAAGCTGGGCTAGGGTCTTCCTCTCACCACAGCAGGCAAGGGCAGGGACTCCAAAGCTGGCGGGCTCTTGGAAGCACGGGATGGTGGGACGGGGCACCAGGAGGCCCGGTCCTCTCTGGGGACACCTTATTGGCATTTGTGGATGCTTCAAAAGCAGGGCTGGTCAGGTCATCCCTCTCACCCGAGGAGGTCATCTCAGGAAAACAGCAATATGATGGTGGCTGGGGGTTGGGGCTGGCAGACCCTGGGCTCTTCTGTCTGTGGGGCCCTGTGGCAGCCTTGGGCAAGCTTTGAGGAAGACCACTGGCCCTGGGTGGACTTTGTCCTGGGCCGGGTGAAAAGGAGATGCTGGGACAGGAACGGGGGCTCAGTGGAGGGACCTGGCTCTGTGCCAGCTACCCACAGACCACACTGGGGGGCAGGGGCTCCTGGCCTCCTCCTTGTTTACCCTCCAAGAGTTGTGGGTAGAAAATTCTAGGTCACTTAAGAAGCAGCTCCAAATGGCCGAGAAGTTTTAAGGATCATTTAAAATCTCACTCAGACAAAAATGAATCATTCGGAAACCAGGGTAGTTATTGGGGCAGAAAGTATGAAATCTTTATTTTGTTGCTGCTTATGCTCCCTAGCGTTATATTAGCCCTTCTATCATCGGGTGTTTTCTGACCCCTTTGCCTGAGGGCTCCCCGCTGGGTGGGCCCTGGGGGCTGTGGGCTGGGGGCTGTGCCCAGCGTGGGAGTGGCACCCCTCTGCCACCTCTAGTGGCGACAGTCATCCAGCGCTCCGTGCTCGCAGGCCGGCGACTTCACCAACCACAACGGCACGGGGGGAAAGTCCATCTATGGAAGCCGCTTCCCTGACGAGAACTTCAAACTGAAGCACGAGGGGCCGGGTGAGTAAGGCTGTCAGTCCCCACCTGGGCATGTGCCCTGAGCTGTGAGCCTGGCGCTGCCACCCCAGCAGGCCTGGAGGCTGCAGCCTCATGGCTCCACATCCAGGGCACACCTTCCTTCCTTCAGTGTGAAGGGTGGGCTTGTTGGATTGTCCCAGAGGCTTTTTCATCCCGAGCGTTCAGTTTCAAAAACAAACCTTTCTTTGACCACCGTTCTTTGAGAGCCGTTAAGCAAAGCCCTAGCTTTGTGTTACCTTTAGGACCCAACGTGCGATGTGGAAAAAGCTAGAGTTCAGGGCTGGAGGTCCCGGCCCTGCTCTACCACTGAGAGCTCCCAGGAGGCCCTTCCCTCCTATGTCGTCAAGGCGGACAGGCCCTGGGTGGCTGTGTGCTCTGGGCTTGGCTCTCTCTTCTGAGCCCCAAGTATCTTCAGCCTCAAGCATCCTTCCTGTGGTTTGCGTCATCCGTGCTGGAACAGCTCCCAGGTGAGATGCCTCCTGGGCAGCCTGGTCACCCCGCGTGTTTTTGCAGGCGTCCTGTCCATGGCCAACGCGGGCCCCAACACCAACGGCTCCCAGTTCTTCATTTGCACCATAAAGACAGACTGGTGAGTTGCTGGCTCCTGGTCCAGGCCCTCTGGGTAGCAGGGGTGGCCTTGAGCTGGAGGGGGAGGATAGTCTGAGGCCAAACTCTCCGCTCTGGGGCAGTAGCCCTCGCCCGGCTGAGTGTGTAAGAGGAGAAAGTCCCTGAAAGGGTTGAGGAAGAATTTGGGTTATTTTGCAACTCTGTCTTTTATCAGGCTTCTCATTGTTGCTGTAGCTGGAATTTCTCAGTGTTCTGAGCATGCACATGCGCACACACACGTACACACAGGAAAGAATTCTTTTACCAAATGCATTGGGGAAATGCTGCAGAACTTATCAGGCCTCAGGATGGCCTGTGGCAGAAGCTTGCTCACTTGGTTTAACCTGCCGTTTCCCAGCTTATTTAACCTTGGGCTGCACCTCGGAAAATGCTGCAGTAGACAGCATTTGGATATCACACCGGATTTCTCATCAGGCGTTAGCACCAGTCTGTGGCAGCCACCAGCGCCCCCGGAACCCTCATTCCCATTGCTCTTGTATTTTAGGGATGTCTTCCCAGGTCAGTTTCCCACTACCTAATCAGTTTTCTCTACCCAGAGTCCCATGTGTCCTCACCCGGGGGCATCTCAGTGGGGTGAGGGGACAACAGCTGGCCTGGAGCTAAGACTTAATAAAGCCCATTTCCAAGGACTTTAGGGAGACCCAGGTGGTGGCAGATACTAGTGGTCTGTAGCCTCTGAGCCAGAAGGGACACGGATATTGGAGTGGGCAGGTTATTGCTGGCCCTGCCTACCTTCCTTCCGTGAAAGCCCCTAGTGGATCCTAAAGTGTAACCAGTCTTGGTTGGTGGCCCTGAACTGAGCTGCCTTTTAGATCCTCGGGACTCTTTCAGACTGAGAGCTGCTTGGGACTCGAGTAGGTTCACCATACATATCATGTTGGCTCTCACCTCAGAATTCCTGATTGTTAAGGCAGTTCCATAAGGGCCTTCCCTGGTGCTCCAGTGGTTAAGAGTCCACCTTCTGATGCAGGGGGTACAGGTTTGATCATTGGTCAGGGAGTTCATATCCCACATGCCTCGTGTCCAAAAAAAAACCCAAAAAACATAAATAAACCCCAGAAACAATATTGTAACAAATTCAATAAAGACTTCAAAAATGGTCTACATCAAAAAAAACAATTAAAATGATTCCATTTTACACAGACTTATTTCTTCAGAATAGTTCAATATCCCATCATCTCCCTGTGCAGGATGAGAACAATTCACTCTTTGTAGGTGAGGTTCCCAGGATTCAGGGCGAGTGGCCTGGGCTAAGGTCACACAGCAGGTAAGGCAGAACACAGCCTGGGAGGGGGCCACCCTCTGTTGTGTGCTGGGGGACTCAGCAAGGCTCCGTACGGGACCTGTGAGGGGCTGGGCCAGCTTTTCGGTCTGAGCTCCTTTCAGAACCGCTGTTTTCAGTAAATAGTTCCACGACCAAGGGACTGTGACCCCGGGGGACATTGCAGCACTCTCATTTCTGCTTACCTGGCTCACCTCTCCTCCCAGGCTGGATGGCAAACATGTTGTGTTTGGCCATGTGAAAGAGGGCATGGACGTCGTGAAGAAAATAGAATCTTTCGGCTCCAAGAGTGGGAAGACATCCAAGAAGATCGTCATCACAGACTGCGGCCAGTTGAGTTGACCCCGTGTGCTTTCAGGAGGCCTCTCAGGAATGTCAGACCCCACAGGGCCCACCGGGCAGCTTCCCCAGTGCCCTCCCTTCCCCAGCGCCCCGTTTCTGGACACCCATCGTGGACACAGTATCACCACTCCTTGTAGGCATCGCCTGTGACCACCCGGCTCAAGTTCACCTGTGCCTCGGGCACAGATGATGGGTTAGCTTTGAAGGCGGTTTCTGCCTTTTCTTTGACCACAGGGGAAAGCCAGTTGCTGTAAAGGGCTGTCATCTCTGTTTAATATTGTCTTTCTGATCGGAATAATTTCACTGGACCCCCTGGAGCTGAAGCTGTGACAGTAACTACTCCAGGCTGTGGTGCGACCTGAGTTGGGGGCACAGGCCACAGACCTACAGAGCGTGGCCTTTGGAGCACACTCCAGGCCTTTGTGATGGTCCCGCAGCCGAGGCCTTTAATCCCAGCCACTGTGAATCCCGTTGGTCTGCTGCTCTTGTATTTGGAGAGAGCCCGTGCGGGTGGAAGCAGCTGAACCGGGGGACAGACCCACTGCAAGCTGTGCCTTGTCAATGTGAATTCCCAGGTTGAAAATAGCAATAACCTGTAAGTACTATGTGCTCTGGAAGGAAGTCAAAGTGTATTTTCCTGGTGGGCTTTGATTTGTTTTTCTTGTGTGTTTAATAAATTAAATCTATTGATTATGTACACAATATACTTTTGGAAAATTTCTTTATGTTCACCTTAAATGTGAAAATAAATCCTATTTTCTATAAAAGACTGTCTGGTGTCCATGCCTTTAGCAAGCACTGTCTGTAACACAAGTGTCTGGAGCCAGCGTTTATTGTTAACTGCCATCACTCCGTGCTCTGAGCAGGGCCTTTACGTGAACTTGCGTCCACCAGCAACCTCTTAGGGTATTCTTGTCATCCTGTTCAACAGGAGAGGAAACAGGCTCAGACAAACTGTCAGCACCCACAGCCCACCCGAGAGCCCTGGTGTGCCTCTGGCTGACTGAGCCTCAGTTTTGCTCAGCAGAGTAATGGGATAACAGTGCCCAGCACACAGGGCGGTGAAGGTTGGACATGATCTGTGGAAAGTGCACAGCACAGGCCCTGGCATGTGGTCTGGAGGGGCAAGGGCACCATTTCTGGTGTGTCTGGGTCTTAGAAAAGAAGGAGCTCTGATTATGTCAGACTAGATGTGGACTTTATTTCCCTCTGTGCCATTTAAATTTGGAGTTAAATGACAGGTGTTTCTAAATTCGCATGGGGGGCAGATTGAGGGGTGGGAGGAGAGTAAGAACTTCCTTAAACAGCCAAGGGAGGACAGTCTGAATAATAGAAGAATCACAAGATGATTGGCATTGCCTCACCTTGGAGTTCCCTGAGTGTGATGGTGTGTGGTCCCAGATCCTTGTAGTCATTCTCAGCTCACTGTGGCTGGACTTTCTATAGTGGCTCAGCAGCAAATAATCCTCCTGGCAATGCAGGAGACTTGGGTTCAATTCCTGGGCTGGGAAAATCCTCTGCAGAAGGAAATGGCAACCCATTCCAGTATTCTTGCTAGGATAATCACATGGACAGAGGAGCCTGGTGGGCATGACTTAGCAACTAAAAGCAAAAAATAAGTAGAGGATTTGGATCATTAGAGTCATGGAGAGTTTCTGTGAAGTCAGTTCAGCTACATGGGTTGGGAACTCGGCTCACCTAGTAGTTTTCAAACAGCTCTCAAAGAGCCTTGAAGCGTCCTCCGACATGAGCACGGGCCCCTGAACCTCCCTTCAATCATTCAGTTGCTAAGTCGTGTCCGACTCTGCAACCCCATGGACTGCAGCATGCCAAGCTTCCCTGTCCTTCACTATCTCCTGGAGTTTACTCAAACTCATGTCCATTGAGTTGGTGATACCATCCAACCGTTTCATCCTCTGTCAACCCCTTCTCCTCCTGCCCTCAATCTTTCCCAGCATCAGGGTCTTATCCAATGAGGGGGCTCTTCACATCAGGTGGTCTTTCAACCATAGATACCCTCTTATGTTTTCTAAAAGGGATTTCATTTGAAGTGTGGGGTCTTGAGCCAAGTATCAATAACAGTTATTGGTCAGTCCATCCAGCGTTTTACAGATGGGTAAACTGAGGCTGCCAGAGTGGTTATGGTTGCCAAGGTGACTTCCTGAGTCAGTTGGCAGAGCAGGGGCTAGAATCCTGGACCTGACAGACCAGAGGGCTTTCCATGGGAGGCGTTTCCACAGACTCCTTTGTCTTCAGATCACACACATTCAGAGCTCTTTGAATTTCTTAGGTCAAAGCCAAGATTTTGGTCCCTGTGGTTTCCTCTTGACCTCTGGGGATTCTGGGAGGAGGCAGGGGTGCTGTTGACAAGTGTGAGGGCCACCTCCTTGAGGTGTGACCACTAGACCCCTGATGACTTCTGAGGAGTCGCAGGGTCACAGAGCCTGTGGGGCACGTGTTCAGTTCACAGAGCATTTCCTTTTTGACGAGGAGGAAGCATGTGTGTGTGTACGGGTGTGTGTGTGCCTCCCATGCAGAGGAGTCTGGTGTGGTGTAGGGGAACAAAGTATTCAGGAATTTCCTAAAAACAGATTTCCCAAAGGTGGGACTATTCCCTATATTTCTTTTCCTAGAACTCTTGCACGAGGGCCCGAATTGGTCTTACTATACAAAGCAGAGCCTACGCAACAGACAAATTAGGATACTGACTTGTTACTGACGCACAGCGCGGCATGCATGAAGGAAACGGTGAGTCATACACGTGCTCGCACAGATGGACTCATATGTGGATGTCATGTAAACACAAGGTGTCTAAATACCTGAAATAGCAGTTTTTTGAGACAACACAGGAGAGCTTTTCAAACTGACTTCATTGAACCTTTAAACCATGAAATTTTTGTACCTTGTTTTACATCCCTGGATATGTTCCAGTGCCTCCTGGCTTATAGTCTATGAGAACTTGAATAGAATTAGTATTCTGCTGTTGTGTGAAAATTGTATAAATCTTACTTACGTTGAATTGGTTCATAGTGCTTTTCAGGTCTACTATTTCCTCCTACTTTCTATTTATTCTATTAATTTTTAAGAGTTTGATATTGAAACTCCAACTAAAAAAGCCTTAATTTATCTACTTAAAAATATTTTAATATATAGTAGAACTATATGTAACTTTGTATTCTCCAGGTGTCCTGTAAATATGTTATAATGCTTTCATAATTTAAAAACTAAAAAAAATTATAAAATCTAAAAAAAAAAAAGACTTCATTGAGGTATAATTTACCTGCAGTAAAATTCACACATTTTAACTGTATAGATCAATGACTTGACAAATTCATACACTGAGTAATCGCCACCTAATTAAATTAAAGAACATATCTCCATGAAGAGATGGAAAGCTTCCATCTCTCCAGAAAGCTACCTCTGTGCCTGCTCCCAGGAACCAGTGATTCTGTCTCTGTGGATATGTTTTACCTGTTCTAGAACTTGGCGGAAACGGAATCCTACAAGATTTGCTTTTTGTGTCTGACTTCTTTCGAGTACCAAGTATGAGGATGTGGGATAATTTAACACACTGCTGGGCTTTATAGAATGTTGCTCTATGAAAAGGAATATCAGTCAGTGCTCCCAAGGTCTGGTAAGGTCTAAAGCGATGCTTCTCCTAGGAATCATGCGGTGCTGGGAACGCATGCAGATTCCCAGGCCATGGCTGAGACCTGTGGAATACCAGTCTCTGAGGGTGGAATCTAGGTCTCTGAATTTTCAGATAACAATTCAACTAAAGTTTGAGAATTTGAGTGTAGGCGAGAGGGGGCGAGACGGAAAAGGGAGGCCACCAGACCACTAGAGTCACGGCTGACTTGTGAGACATTATTCACTGCGTGCTCCGGGAAGCTGGGGTAAGACCCTCCGCCTCTGAAAGATGCTTCGCTTGAGTTTCCAGGTGGACACTCTTGGGTGATGGGTAGGTCAGCCTGTTCAGCCAAGCTTTGTGGGGACTGGTGGCTTGGGTGGGCCCAGACAGGAGAAAATTTCTCAGTGAACAGCTTTTGGAGGCCACGAGTCAGATCTGTGTCTGAGGTCCACTGGAATAGGGTGAATAGAGAAAGTCTTGGTTCCATGCTGAGTGTTCTGATGGCTCCATATATCTGCTAATATACTGGAAAAAACACTGAATTATATACTTCAGGTGGAGGAATTGTATGACACGTGAACAATATTACAATAAATCTGCTTAAAAATATGTGATGTAAAGTCTCAGAATTCTTTGGGTGTGCAAGCTGTTTCTCTGAAGTCCTGTCCCTCTGGAAAATGCTGAGATTTGAGCTGGTGATGGAGGTCTTGGTTGGTCTTGGGTATTACCTTTCAAAGCACCCATCCATGGTGAAGTCTGTTCTCAGACACAGAAGGGTGGGCTACTTGCACAAGCAAGGGAGGAATGGAGTGGCTGGAGGGTTCAAGTGGTTAGTTTCATTTGGGCCCAAACAGATGTCCCCATCACAAACTTCAGGATCTGGTTCCTTTCCACTGATGCCCTTCACATGAAAGCCTTAGCGAGACTGTGAATTCAAACGATACTGTAATTCAACTGATTACACAGTTGAATTTTTGTTTGAGTGATGTCAGTCCATTTGTATAAGAAATGAAAGATGTTTTCGAGTTGTCATGGAGGTTTCTGGTTCTCAGACCTTAACATAAGCCGAGAATTAAAGGACATGTTTGTCATTTTCTTTGGGTAAACAATCAAGCGTGCTCAAAATAATTCTCCCCACAGTGTCGTCCTTATGGTCATGGAGACTGCCATGACCGTCATGTGTGCAGCCGGCTCCCCAAGGCACGTGCTTCTCTCGTCACTTAACCACAGGTGACAGCACTATGGTGTCACTGCATGCCACGCATCACCATGATTCCACTTCCTGTTGTTCAGCCGTGCCTTCAAGCCCAAGCGCACAGCTAAACAAATCTCTAACTACCGTCTTTGTAGGGTTATCTCCTAGGATCACCGCAGTGTCGATGCATTGGTCAGGGTCCAGACAGAATATAGAAACAACACAGTGATTCTAACACGGAAAGTTTAATATGAAAAATTGTTAACCACACATGGGTTTGCCTAACAAAGTGTCTCTCTAGTGCCCTCTGCTGATAGTGTGTGTGTGTGTGTGTGTGTGTGTGTGTGTGTGTTGCTCAGTCATGTTCTACTCTTTCCCACCCTGTGGACTGTAGCCCTCTAGGCTCCTCAGTCCCATGAGATTCTCCAGGCAAGAATACTGGAATGAGTTGCCATTTCCTTCTCCAGGATATCTTCCCGACCCAGGATAGAACCCGGGTCTCCTGCATTGCAGGCAGATTCTTTAATGTCTGAGCCACCAGGGGAGCCCCTCTACTAATAAAGGTTAATATAATTTCAGGCGGCAAGAAACAATGGTTACAGTGTCACAAACAGGGTATTGAAAGGAAGATTTCCGGTTAAAAGACAAGGAAATTGTAAGGGGTGGCATTGCTTTCTTATCCAATCTGACAAACTCTGCCATTCAATTAAAAGTTAAGGTCACTTATATTCAACTTAATTATCAATATATAAATTGACCTCCTTTCTATTTATTTTATCTTTGTCCCATCTGGTTTTTGTCCCCTCCTTACCTTCTTTTGGATTGAGTTTTTCCTCCCAAATGATTTCATTCTACCTCCACTATTGACGGATTAGACTTAGTTCTTCATTTTGTATTTTCAGTGGTTTCTCTAGGATTTATAATATGTAGCTTAATTTATCACAGATTACCTGTAAATAATATTGTGTAAGAATTACACATATGTAATTCTTACATATGTGTAAGAATTGCTAGCCTTAATGGCAACTTCATGTTTAAGATTTTGAGGAACATCAAACTGTTTTCTAGAGTGGCTAGAAAATTTTATATTCTCACAAGCAATGCATAAGCATTTTGATTTCTCCATGGCCTCACCAGCACTTCTTATTATTCATCTTTCTGAGTCTTGACGTCAAAGTAGTATTTCATTTAGGTTTTGATTTTCATACCCCCAGTGACTAATGATGTTGAGCATCTTCTCGTGTGTTTATGGACCCTTTGGACATCTTCTTTGAAGAAATGTCTATTCAGATATTTGTTGATTTTTAAGTTGGATTATTTGTCTTTTTATCATTGAGTTGTAAGAGCTCCTTATTTGTTTTAGATAAAAGTCCTGACCCTAGATCTTCCTACTGTACCAAACAGATAGGTAATTAAGAAAAAAAAATTGACTTTTAAAAACAAGAACACCCATGCTGTTCAATAGGGAATTGATAAATACATTACCTAAAAAAAGAGTGCCATCAGCTGTTAGTCAAACGAAACAGATTTCTGTGCTAGCAGAGAAAGGTGATGGTGAGAACAAGGCAGGTTATGGAACAGCATGTCGAGTATAACCCGGTGTGTGTGTGCGTACATTACAGATACAAATATTTTTACAAGCAAAAAGTCTAGGGAAGGTTAGGGCCAAACTCGACAGTGGTGTCTCTGGAGGAAATTGGGCTGCTAAGAATTTTCACATCTTCCTATTTTCGTATTCTTTCCATTTCACATTGCGTATGTATTATTTTTATAATCAAGAAGGAAAACTCAGATATTACCACTTGACAGTTTTACTCAAGCAAAGTTGCACGAGGCCTGGGTAGTACTGAGCTGGAGTAGTTGGGACTCATCTGGGGTTTGAGAGCAAAAAGATAAATCTCCTTTAGTCCCCTGTGAAGGCTTGCAGCCGGCAGGGAATCGCAGTTCTCAGACTTAACCACCAGGAGGCACCAGGGGACCAGCCGATTCCTGCAAGAGGAAAGGGGGCGAATTTTGAACTGCTAGGGATATTGGGGGAGAGAGATCTGGGCCAAACTGTTTGAAGCAGTCTCCACTGTGGGGTTGGGATGGGTCAGGTTTCCAGAGAGAGGAAGACCAGTTATGTGCTCGGCAAAATCACTTGCTGCAGCGCAAGAGGGAAACTCAGGCAGAAGCTCAGTCAGAGCGCAACAGGGTGTGGGTGTCTGGGGAGGGTGCGGGGAGGGTCTACAGTCCAAGGACCAGACAGAATCACATCCTGTCCTGGGGCAAAGCCTCATCTGCCGCCTGGTTGGTATAAAATTTTCAGAAGGCCTGGCTCAAGATGCTGAGAGGTGTAATAGGAGGCAAAAGACAGAGAGGGAATCATGAGGAGTCGGGGGAGGATGGCATTTCAAGGGCAGCACAGGCCCAGGGGACTGTCACCCCCTCCATGACTGGCGCAGTAGCTAAAAAACGCTTAAGCATGTCCCAGGTGTTTAATCATGACAATGACCCTCAGCTGGGGGACAGGCAGTCTCACTTCCATTTTACAAGAGAGGAACCTGGGGTTTGGGGTGGGGGAGGCAACTCGCTCGGCTCAGAACGACAGCTGATGAATAGTGAAGCTGCAGTTCTGCATCTAGCCCATCTGACCCCAGAGTCCTTGCCAGGATGAAGTGAGGGGGTGCTGAAATGGAGGTCACAGCAGATACCACACTCCCAGACATACAAGGCAGGATCTGGATCCTAAATTGCCCCACAGGCTGCAGTAGCTGGGTGCAGAGGGGTGGCGGGTGCTGGGCCCTGACTTCTGGGGGTGACCAGAGGAGGGGGGCGGTGTTGGGCAGGTGGGAGAGGAGGATGCTACTCAGCTCCCAGCATGGAGGGCTTGGCGTGGACCTTCACTTCCAGGACCAAGAGGGAGCATGTGGACGGGGAATGGGCATGAAGACAGGGCTCCAGTGGTGGGAGGGCTGAGGAGAGGGGGCAGGGGAGGGCCAGAATGGGTGATCGTGCAAGGAGAGAAGGCACAGGTGCTGGCCTGGCTCTCCTGGAGGTAGTGGAGGTAGCAGCAGGGCTCCCCTTGCAACTGGGAAAGAGGCCCCCAGGGAGGTTTTCAAGAGGGTTGGAAGGGGGTGGAGACCTCCTGGGGGCTTGCGTTCTGTGTTGAGTGGCTTGGCTCCAGTTCTATCTTCTGCCCAGGTTTGCAGTAACCACCGCGGCAGCTGCACTAGCTGGTTATCGGCTCTAGACGACCACAGGAAGGCTGACGGGCTCGGCCGGGCAGGTGCGAGGGGCCCAGAGACCTGGGGGCTGAGGCAGGCCGGCCCCATGCCTGGCTGCCTTGGGTGGCGGCACAGCTGCCAGAGGCAGGGACTCAACCCTGGCCTGACACGCCCCTGGCGCTGAGGGATGGGAAGGGGTCTGGGAAGGGCAGCAGAGGCTCGGCTGCCATCAGCCGTGTGATCCTGGACAAGTCCGTCAACCTCTCTGGACCTTGGCTTCTTCTTCTGTGAATGGGGCTCATCCTAGCACCCAGCTCACGGAGTCGTGGCAAAGACCAAGACTGAGATGCACATGCTGATCACGAAGCCCAGCAGCTGGCACGTGGATGTTGGGCAGACCTCACGCATTCATTCCACACTTAACCCCCGGGTGAGCCAGGTCTCACCAGTGCTGCAGCTACACAGCCTGTGGGGGGCATGGTGCTGAATGAGGGCAGGGACAGGTCTGGAGGCCCTGCCCCTACGATGCCCATGCACCTCCTTGGTCCAGCTGCCCTGAGCTCATCTCCTGCCAGGAGTGGAACATGAAGTAGAGAGTGCAGGGCAGTGGATCTCCAGGGTCCCGGACCCTCACTAGGACATGGTCACCATTTTGTCAGTCTCGCTTCAGCAACCGCCGTCTATATTCTGGATTATTTGAGAACAAAGCCAAAGCCTGGGCACCGTCTCGCTTCACCTTCGACACGCGTGTCTAGCAGATGAGGTCACTTTTTGCACAACCCTCATCATAGGCCACTTTTCACACGACCCACTTTTCACAGGGCCCTCGTCACACCTGGCAAGCCGAGATTTCGCTCCACTGTTCACGATACGAGGACAGGCTATGGTCAGTGCGTTGGACCCCTGTTTGGGGCTTGACTTCTCTCACCCACTGGATGGTACCAGAGACCCCTGGCTCATGGCAGGGAGGTACAGCCTGTGGGGAAGGTGGCAGAGTCACATGAAGTCCATGGCCCTCTGGCCGGGAGTTTCCTCCTCTCTAAAAGTGACCCTTGGCTAACAGGAGTCAGGGATAGGGGCTGCCCTTGGGGCCCCCCTCAGGACTCCCAATGGGCTGCAGCCGTGCATGTTTGTGGTATGTGTGTGTAAATGTGTCTGAGAGTGTGTGAGTGCACGTGTGTCAGTGTGTGGATATGTGTTAGTGCAAGCAAGTGCAAAGAGGTATGTGAATGTGTGTGTGTGTGAGAGAGATGGGGAACCACGAGCCCAAGCCTCTAACCATTCTGCAGAAACGTGGAGAGGTGTGAGGAGGGGCCTTTGTGCCCGAGGACAGGCTGTTCCTGGCTCCAGCCAAAGTTCCAAGAACAACCAAAAGCCTGCCTCCGGCTGCGGGAGCGCTTCCCCAGTCATCACCACATCCATGTCAGCTTCTCTTGCCCCGTCTCCCCTCCCAACACTATGTGGGAGGCAGGCCAGGGAGCAGCTGGGGTGGCCTTTGGATGCCCGACCTTAGGTTGTGGGGAGCTGGGATCCAGCTGTCTGGGAGTAGGCAGGACCTGACTCCCCACCCAGGTCATCACGGGGCCCAGCCCTGGCTCACCCCTAGTCATTTGCTGAAGGCCTGAGCAGGCTGGTGGAAAGGCACTTGGAGTCTGGCTGGAATCAGAAAAAGCACACGGCGTGGAGATGGAAGGACCCGTCTGCCAGTCTGGGGCATCGGGGCCATCCCTAGGCCTCAGTTTCCCCACCTGCCATAGTGTTCTCTGCCCTGGCTCCTGCCTTGACCGTTAGGAGAACATATGAGCCCCGAGGGACAGGAGAGACGTGTGCCTGTGGCCAGGGCCCAGGGCAGAAGCCGCATGGCAGCGGGAGCCAGTGAGAGGAGGTACACTCGGCACAGAGCGCCCTCTGCAGCCTGCGGTCGGTCCCGCGTGCCCCAGCTCATAGATAAGGACATGGGGGCTCCACGCATGTGTTTCAAGAAGAGGGTGGTGCTAGGAGCCTTGTCTGGGCCCCACGAGGGTCCCCTGAGCCCCCAAGACCTTTGGTGCTGAGGTGGTGGTGGGATGGTTGAGCTCATATTCTCCCCAAGCAACTCCATGCTGGGGAACTGGCTAGTTTCCCTTCCCTGTGTCTGGTGTCTTACACCAAGGCCTTCACAGGCTGGAGCTGCCCGCTCCCCAAACCACCTCTGCCCTGGAGCCCTCCTCGCCCACCTCTGCAGCTGTGAGCACAGCACGCTGCTCCAGGCAGAGCCCCACCTCTGCCTCTGAAACACTGCACCAGGAGGTGAGATCTCAGGGTTCAAATCCTGCTCTGCCCCCCAAGTGGCCTCAAGTGAGCCCTTTTCTCTGAAGGCCTCAACTAGGGGTGTGAGGGTGGCGGAGGACACCAAGGGGAGAGAGGCAGGGATGGGTCAGAGCTGGGCCCTCCCATCTGGGTCCACTGACGCCCCTTTCTACTGTGGACTCCGCTCTCTCTACTCTCGGCTGCCAGCTGCTTCTGGACGTGGACATTAAGTCTAACCGGAAATCCTTCCTGTCCAGGGGAATTACTGGTTTCCACAGCTCCAGGAGATGTCGAAATGCAGGCTGTGCTTGCCTTGGATTTGTTTTCTTTCCACAGAAAACAAAGCAAAACAAATACACGGGCACGTGCACACGACACATAAGGGCAGAAAATCGAATGGTAGCCCTGACTCCTCAGGCCCAGGATGGGGTCGCTCAGCGAGTGAACAAGAGAATCAGGTTCCTGGGTTGGAGGCCTGGTGTCCCCGTGGACACCCTGTGTGACCTTTGGCCTGAGCCACAGACAGTGGGAGCAAGCGATCCACAGTGCTGGCCCCCTACCCGCCGCCCAGCTGCCAAGCTGTGTGCAGGGCCTTGTGTTCACTGGGCTGACTTATCCACACAACATCCCCATGGAAGCCACGGCTCAGAGAGGCCAGGGGAACTGCTCAGGGTCACCCAGCTGGGAGACAGGACTGATCTGGAAGCCAGCACGACAGGGCACAGGGCCACTGAGATGGACGGGCTCCGAGTCCTCAGACCTGTACTGGGAGCGCAGCCCTCCCTGGGCTGCAGGGGGAGATGCCCTCTTTGGGGGGCTTATTCTCTTCCTCGCCCACTCTTCTGGACTGGGTCCCCTCTCTGCTCACTGCTTGGCTGCAATGACACCCACCTGCCCTGCCCGTCATTTCACAAAGCCTGAGGCCAGGCACCCAGAAGTGAATTCTTTCTTTGCGCCAATAAAGGGAAAGGGCTTGATAGATTTCAGGATTCACTGTGCACCCCAAAGAAGGCAAGGGATCCTGCTTCGGGAGTCGGGGACCTCTGTTCCTGCCTCTTCCCCACACTTCCCCGTCTATGTTCCCTGATCCCAAGGACTTACATCTTGTTTTCTCTGCTCCATCTCAGAGGCTGCAGTCTGGAGGCATGGACTGGCCCATAGATATTTCGTTTGGCTATTTAATAAACTAGTTGCCAAAATTTAAAAATTTGAAAATTCCACGTAACAACCTGGACTTCTAGTCTCCCCTACGACCCACTTCCCACCACACCCCAGGTGGTGTATTCTTGGCAGCAAGTGCATGGAGCTGAGGATGGGGTGGCCAGCGGGGAGGTGGAGCCCCTTGCCCACGGTCTCATTCCCATCCCCATCAGCCCCATGGGACCATAAGGCCCATTTCCAAGCCTGGTGCTTCTCAAGCATGCATGTGGGACTGATCAGGGACTCTAAGAACCTCAGGGAACCCAAGTCGGTGTCTCAGCATCTCTGGGGTGGGACCAATCCTCCCGTAGGTGATTCTGGTGAGCAGTCGGGTTGAGAACCACAAGCGCGCTGACCCTGAGTGGAGGGGCTCCGTATACAGGTGGTTCCTTAAGGCTCACTTGGCTGTGGCTCCAGGCTCTGTGAGCCATGGCCCTCGGTGAGAGCCCCATGTCGAGAAAGCCCAGCCTGGTCCTTGCTCAGAAGGGCCCTCTGTTTCCTCTCCCAGGGACTTTCCAGGAGGTCCTGGACACTTGAGTCTGCTCACTGTGGGATACTCAGCATCTGAGGCCCAAATCCCGGGCTTGGAGAGAAGGCCAAATGGGAGCTGCAGCGGAGGCCTGGGGCTGCCGTCTCTGAGGAAGATTCACTCCTATATATGGTCACCGGGAGCCCCATTGCAGAGCGAGCCATGACCTAATGTCCCGACAATCTCGCCCAGTCTGGGGCCCTGCCTGGGAAGGGCCCTCGCCCCGGAGAATGTCTGCCTGGGGACAGAGGGGCTGGGAGGAGGCGAATGCTCGGGGTAGAGACAAGGTGAGACAAGACATCCCAGACACTCAGAGACCAGAGGGGCGGCCCCAAGGCCCCCACCCCTCGTGGCCTCCTGCGTCTGTGAAAATGTCCAGCTCCCCACTGATGCTCTGTGTAGACAAGGAAACCCAGGAGCCTCTCTTGCTTTTAAAAGTTCTTTTAATAGAGCATGAAAAGGCTATATCTCTATAGGCAGGCCGTATACAGATTCTCCAAGAATAAGGCACACGACGGAATGCCATCCCAAGGGCGTCCCTCAGGAGAGGTTGGGAGGCTTCTCCACGCACCCTCCGAGCTGGCCCACGGGTTCTGTTTGTCTTTTTAGCTGGACACACACATATTAACAGATACAGATACCGACAGGGTCACCACACAGGAGTGGAGGAGGTTGAACGGTGAAGTTGACAACAGAGAGCGGTGAGCTCCCGAAAGACCGGACGCCTCCCAAACGTCAGGGTTAGTTGTCGCTCTGGGCTATGATGTAGTGATGCTGGATTTAAAATTTGTTCCAAGTAGATTCAAGTCCGTTAGATGCTGGAGGGCAGGTCTCAGGGCTCTGGGAGACAAATCCAAGTTCAAAGAGCATAGGGCCCTGAGGCATGGCTCAGATGGCAAAGCTCCAAAGAGGGAGGTTGGAGAAATCCCCCTCCTGCTTCCTCTTCCCTCCCTGGGCCCTGCTGACTGGGAGCCCTGGACCAGGCCAAGGAGGCCATCTTTGGAGCTGGCCGACTTATGGAGGGGCTACGTACATGTTGCCTCCTCCTAACCTGGCTCACTTCCACCCCCCACAAGATTAATAACCATGATAACTAGATAATAATAAGAAGGTGCAAGAGAATGGATTCTAATGCTGTGCTATCCTCAGCTGAAGAGGCTCAAAGGGTTCACCATTCCCTTTTTCACTAAGTATCTAATAACAGCTTCCCTTACAAAAAGTAATGCTTTCCCAAATACACATATGTATAAATACAGGACAGGAACACATGAATAAGTCTAAGCACTTGAATAATATGCTGGCTACCTAATACTGATATTTTCATCCAAGGAAAACAACAGAGAATAACAATAATATGGCTTAAAGAATTGCAAAGATTTTTTTTTCCTCATCAGAATTATGTACCAACTTCATATAATATTCTATGTAGACAATATTTCCTTCTTAATGTAATTCAGTTGCAGACTTTTTACAGACCAAAGCATAGTAAAAAAAAAAAAAAAAAAAAAAAAAACCAAACCAAAAAAAAACAAAAACAAAAACAAAACAGGAAAAAGAGAAAAGTTCTCACCATAAATATTTTCTTGCAGCTCGACCAGAAGGTTTGCAAAATATACTTCCAGAAATCTTCCTTTGATATTCTATTGCCCTCCTGAAAGCTCTGAAGTTTTGAAAATGCCTCTCTTTTTGTTTAACCTCAAAAATCAAGCAATCGTATTTTTCTTTTTCTTTTTTTTTTCTTAAAAAAAGCCCTCAAATATATACAGACAAAAATCACTGTGAAGTTTTCGGGAGAAGGTAACAAATTCAGTGTTGTGAGAAAAATTGGAAACCATGCAGAAATTTTAACATCCATGAATTTTCGTTTCAAAATACACACATAGTATTTTTTTCTTAAAAAAAAAAACACAAAAGGAATTCTGTGTCAAGTATAACTCAAAATAAATACAAATTCACAAGTAGAACTATCGAATACTTCATATGGGGTAAACACCGTTCTCTCCCAACTGGATCTCTAGACCTACTAACTGCAAGCGATTGTCCCTTTTGAATGTACTACAACCACACACTTTCTTGTCTCCTAGGCACCCAGGCCCTCTGAGCACTTAATTCTCACAGCACCAGCCTGGACAGCAGTGGTTCTCGCTGAGCCCAGAGAGCTCCCCAATCAGCCCAACAGTACCGGAGGCCTGGTGCACAAGGGCAGCCTCGGGCAAGGCCCAGCCCCGCTGGCCGGCTCTGTACAGATGGTGGGGTGCGGTGGCTGCCAGCTGGACAAGCCCACTGGAAAGGTCAGTTTGGGGTGATATCCCTTCCCCTCTTGACCTGTGGAACGCCCTGGCCTCGTGGGGTCTGGAGCCTGGGTTCTTTCTAGGATGTGGGCTTCCCCCACAGCTGCAGCCCAGGCACTCTGAGACCAAGGTCCCCCCATGGGGCTAGGTCCCTGGAAGTGTTGAGCCTGGTCCACACAGCAGAGACCAGCGCAACGTCCACCACAACAAATGTTGTCATTAGCAGGGCACTGGTATGGCTGACAGTAACAGCTTCCCTCCGGGAAGGAGAGCCCTGGCCCAGGGTGACTCTGGCTCACCAACACGGTGGAGCAGGCAGGGAGCAGCCGGGAGGGCCTCTTCAGTGGTGGGCGGTGAGCGTGCTCTCAGCCAGGAACACACACTCTGTCCCTGTGGCCGGAAGGAGGCGGCTATGGGGCTCAGGCTGGAGCAAATACTCTCTTCTTAAGTGCTCAGAGGACATGGCCTCCCCCACAAACCTGCCCTGCAGCCCTCCGGCTGCACACACACTCACTCCATCTCTTTGTCTCACTCCCTGGACCCCTGATAAACACTTCGCTGTAACTCCTCAGTTGTACAAAGCATTTTCATTTGAAAACAAAAGGCGACCGGACACAGGTTGGGTGTCCTTGAGCCGTGGTAAACACTGAATTTCAGGCCCATTTCATGGTCTGATTTTTTTTTCCCCCCACAGAGGCATAATGTTGGGGCAAAAATCAAGTGACTCAGCTCTGACAAGCCAGCTCCCCTCCCCCCACCCCGGGAGAAAGGAAGGGTGACATAACAATAAAAATAGGGCTTCTCACTGGGGAGAGAACAAAGAGGAAGGTGATCCCTCCCGCTTGCTGGGACAGCATGGCCCTGGCCAGTGTGAGCGCCAAGAAGCCTCCCTGTCCCCTGGGGAGGTAGGAATCATCAACCCGGCTTTGCAAATGAGAGGTTCTGTAGCTTGTACTGGGGTTGCCTATGTAAGGGGGCACTTCTTCATGTTTGCAGGGTAGGGGACAACAGGAAGAGCTGGGGTTTCACTTATTAAGTGACTGACTGACTCCCGTGGCATACAGGATAGTGGGTATACAGGACCTGGAAACCCTCTCCAAATAAAGCTCTCTGCTCTAGGAGACGGTGTATAGCCAGGACGAACCCCAGGACATCAGAACACCTCTCTGCTGTCATTCTCTCATGGGACGAGTGGGGAAATGGAGAGATGAGAATCCTTCCCAAGACTCCATAGGGCATCACTGGCGGGGCTAGCATTAGAACCTGGGGCTTGGATCTTCCAGGCCTGTGTACTTCCTGCCAGAGTGGCTCCATTGCTGGGTTCTACAGCCTCCATCCGAGGGTGGCCCCCCAGCAAGGGTGGGAGGGGAAGACGGAGGGAAGGTAACGGGACCAACAAAATCTAAGCAATAGGGGAAGTATGTGGCGGGGGTCGGGGGGTGGGGGGGTGGAGGCGCGGCCTGACATGCACCAGGTCACACCTTGAAACACTCTCCAACATTCAGTGCCTCCCCGTCCCTGACCCCTGGGTTTGTGGGGGGTGGGGTGCAGCACCCAGGTGCCAAGCCAGTGACGTTAGAGGTGGTCCGATTTGGGGCTCAAAGTGGCAGGGGGCAGAAGTGCCCACTCCCCAGCAGCTGCTAGGACAGGTGTCAGCTCACCATGAGTGCTGACTTGGAAAACTGGGGCTTTGCAAGAGTGGCTTTTCACACAGGCCCAACTGGAAGGTTCTGGGTGGGAGAAGGCGGCCTGGCTGGTCTTGGGGAGACAGTCCCCTGCAGGCTCTAGGATTCACAGTAAATTTAGTGCACTTGTGGCCAATACAAGGCTGCTCACCCCAAAGGGAGTCTCAGAGAAGAGCCTGTGGGGGACACTAAGGACTCTGTGGGTCCTGTGTGCTGACCTCTGCTCGCCCCGACCCCTTCACACAGACCCACATCCACTGTAGGGAGTCTCAGAGACTCAGCCTTCTGGGGGCACATAGCGACATCAGTAACACTGTCAACATACATGAGCCAAGAACCTAAGAGCCCACCCCCCTAGACCTGTCAGCCTGCGAGGACACCCCCGCACACACACGGGGGACACACGGGGGTGGCGTCTTCTCTGGCGGGCGGGAGGGTGGCGCGGCAAGGCCGGCGGCCAGGTCATTGCACACGCCGGCAGTAGTAGCCCAGCACCTTGCACTTCTCGCACAGATGCTGGGGGTGCTCCTTGCTCTGGTCGGACACATCCAGGCCATCAGGTTTCTCCAGGGGTCTCTGCAGAGAGGAAGGAGGAAGCGAGCCCAAGGGTGGGGAGGAGGAGGGTGGAGAGAAAGAAACACCCAAGTAGGGGGAGTGAGACAGATGTGGAGAGAGGACAGGCAGACAGGAGGAAGGTGACAGAGACACAGGGAGGGCGCACAGAGAGAGCACATCAACCTGTAATCAGAGTTTGCTTCCCAAAGCGCCCAGGACCCTTCCTGCCTCTCACCTGCCGCAGGTAACACACGTGTCCTGCGAACTGAAGGGCACAGGCCGAGGCCTTGAGCTGGGAGCAGGGCTGTGGGAGGGCGTCTTGTACCCAGAGCCCCAGGTCTAGACCGCCTTTGCCCACCACCTCCCAACCCCCAGCCCCAGCCAGCACTCTCTGAGCCGCCGCCACCTGAAGCTCACAAGTGGTGCACAGATTTGATCCCGCTGAAGAAAGGAGGCCCAGCTCAAGGGAGGCCCGAGCTACATCCCCTGCTTCCCAGCACACACTGCTCCTTCCCAGGCCGCTTGTCATCCCCACACCTGGTCCTGTGGCCTCAAGACTCAAGGGGAGTTGAGGGCATTCTCTGGTGGTCCAGGGCTTAGGATTTGGCGCTTTCCCTATGGGGGGCCAGGGTCAATGTCTGGTTGGGGAATTAAGATCCTGCAAGCCATGTGGTGCAGCAAAAAAAAAAAAAAAAAAAAAAAAAGACTCAAGAGTTCAGCCATGAAAAGGAACAGGTCTGAGTCAGCTGAAGTGAGGTGAATGAACCCAGAGCCTGTTATACAGAGTGAAGTAAGTCAGAAAGAGAAAAACAAGTATCACATATTAACACATATATATGGAATCTAGAAAAATGCACCTATTTGCAGGGCAGGAATAGAGATGCAGATACAGAGAATGGACTTGTGAACACAGCAGGGTAGGGTGAACTGAGAGTAACGCTAACATATATACACTGCATTGTGTACAACAGTCAGCTAGTGGGAAGCTTCTGCACAGCACAGGGAGCTCAGCTTGGTGCTCTGTGATCAGCTAGAGGAGCAGGCAGCAGGCCGTGGGAGGGAAGCTCAAGAGGGAGTGGATCTGTGTACATACATAGCTGATTCATGCTGCTGCACAGGAGAAACCAACACAACATTGCAAAGCAACTGCCCTCCAATTTAAAGTAAATTTAAACATAGAGTTTAACCTGGATGGGGTCATGGCATTTCAGGCTTCGGGTAAGCAAGTCCTTAGCTCTATGAGGTCAGTAGGCAGTGTTCTGATTCATTCTGCACTCCTGGGCCTGGTACAGTGCCTGCCCTATTTATGGAAGACTGAGGTCCAGAGAGAGGAGGTGACTTGTCAGACCTCTGATGCTGCTCACTCACAGTGTGACCTCACAGAACCTCAGTTTCCACATCTGTTAAGTGGGCCATTTTTGCAGCTTGTTTACAGGGAGGAGTCAGGTGTCTAGATGTTTGTAAACTGAGGGGTGTTCAGCACGTAAAAGCACATTTCTGTTACACGGGGGGCTTCCCTGCTCCCTCTGGTATTCTCAAAAGCTAGCTTGTTTCTCTGGAAAACATATGGAGGCTATTAAGCAGACGTTTTCTTGGCTGGCAGCTGTAGCCCCAGCCCAGAACCCCCACCTGTAGCAAGGTCCCCTGTACAGGACTCGGAGGGGACTCAAAGGAAGCTGGTCAGGACCAGATGGCAGCCACATGCCAAGGAGAGGGGCAGGAACTGCAGGCAGGTGTGGGCCCAGGGAGCCTTGGTGCCCGTGACCAGGACCCAGGATGGTCCTGGAGGGAAGCTGAGTGTGAGCGCTGCCTCTGGGCAGGCTGCAGACTGCTCAAAAGGAGCACACCAGCTCGTCTGACTAATTATGCAGTGCCTGGCCTGCAGCTGACACTCAGAGCAGGTGGGGAGCGGACACGTCCGAGGGCTCTGGGAGGTGACGGCCTGTGGGTGGGCAGGGTCCTGATGTAGGGTCATAAAAAGTCATTTCCGTGCTTCTAGGCCTACAGCTACATCGGGAAGACATAGAAACAGGGCAGGAGCCTTGCCCTCACCCAAGAAACTTTCAGATGACCAGCTTTCCTGCCCAGGGGAGAGGAGAAAAAGTCTGTCTTCATGTCAGGCTTGGGCTCATACTACCTATGAGCTGTGTGACCTCTCAAAAGTCACTTAACCTCTCTGGGCCTCAATTTTTTCCATTTCTGTTGTTGTTTAATCTCTACATCATGTCTGATTCTTTTGCGACCCATGGACTGTAGTCTGCCAGGCTCCTCTGTCCACGGGATTTCCCAGGCAAGAATACTGGAGTGGGTCTCCATTTCCTTCTCCAGGAGATCTTCCTGACCCAGGGACTGAACCCACATCTCCTACATTGGCAGGTGGGTTCTTTATCACTGAGCCACCAGGAAGTCCCCTTTCTCATCTATACAATAGGCTAATAAAGGTACCTGACTTCCCTGGTGGCTCAGATGGTAAAGCGTCTGTCTACAATGCGGGAGACCTGGGTTCAATCCCTGGGTTGGGAAGATCCCCTGGAGAAGAAAATGGCAATCCACTCCAGTACTACTGCCTGGAAAATCCCATGGACAGAGGAGCCTGGTAGGCTACAGTCCATGGGGTCCCAAAGAGTTGGACACGACTGAGCGACTTCACTTTCACTTTCACTTTCAATAAGGGTACCTACTTGATAGGGTTGTTGTGAAGAGTAGATAAGTTAATATATGCAAGGTTACTAGAACAGTGCCTAGTACATAAAGAGCAAACTGTCTATTAGTATTAATATCATGCATCATTGCTATTGTTATGTAGAAGGGGGCAGGCTGAGAACAGGAGAACCAGCTGAACCCCTGGGGAAACGCACTTGCAACATCCTGGCCATTCCAGCCCCTCGGCTGTGACCTGTCAGCGCTCCTTCCCCCCATGGGTCCTGGCTCAGCCCTGCCCAGGCGCTGGGTGGAGGAGGTGGGGAAGCTGTCAAGGCAACTCCCCTCTGCAGAGGGAAAACAGTCAGCAGCTGGGACTGATCACCCCAGGGCCACCCCCACCCCCCGCAGGGAGGCAAAGCCCATTCTTGTTTTCTTCTCCTGGAGGGCAGGGCCGGCAGGGGGAAGCCACAGCTGGAGTCTGACGGGAAACAGATGTAGTGGGGAGCAGGGAGAGGGGAAGTGGAGAGTTCTCAAGAGATGGATACCGACAGGTCAGAGCTCAGGGGAGTAGGAGAAATAAAGCAGCCCCTTTCCACCACGGGGGCCGGGGAGAGTATGGGGGGACAGATGCTCCAAGCCCCTCTTCTCAGTTCTTCAAAGGCTCCTGACTGCTGGGGGGCCTGGCAGGGCCATCACCCACTCTGTCCTGCCCCCAGCTTGCCACTTCCCTGAGGAAGAAGAGCCCTGTGACAGGAAACTGGGGAGTAAAGCAAGGGCAGACCTGGGTCCCAGGCCCCCTTGACTGGCTGAGTGACCTCACTCAAGTCCCTTCTTCTCTCTGGGTCTCAGTCTCCCTGATGCACACAGTAGGTGCTCAACAAACAAGCACAGAATGACTGGGAGAGGGAAGAGCAGAGCCACACATGCTCCGAAGATTCTCCTGCATTTGGTCCGGAGACTCTGGTCCGGAGGTGGTGATCAGGGAGGCGGTGCTTGCACTGAGCTTTCAGGTTGGAGACGGTGAAACAGATGAGGCTGCTGCCAGTCTGGGGACGGCGGGTACAGCCCTGGCCTCTTGGAAGGGGTGCCAAGGCAATACAGGGGCGGGGTCAAGGAGGCTGGAGCCACTGCAGGGAGTTGGGCCCCGGTGGACTTGGGTGCATGGACCGGGCCCCTCTGCTTAGGTCACGGGCTGTGAGAGTCATTGGGACTGAGCGTCCCAGACCGCCAGCACAGACTCCAGCAGCATACATCTGAGTTCTGGCAGGAACTGGCCTGTGCCCAACTCCTGCCCCAGCCAGCTGGCCTGACCCGCGCTTGTGCTCCCCCACCCTCCCCTCCACGGGTCCCCTGCAGGTGTTCTCGGCTAGCCCCACCCTTCATGAGTTTCAGCTTCTCTACTGAGCTTGGGTGAGCCGCTTATGCCCTTTGCCTCAGTTTCCTCCCCTGTAAAATGGGGATACAATAGAGCTGACCTCCTGGGATGGCTGAGAGGATAAAGGGATAAAACACGCAGAGGAGTGCCTGCCCACTGCACACTGCTGTCAGGATCTTCCCGAGTCTCCAGCGGCTGAGGCTGATCTGCAGCCTGGCCTCCTCCCTCCTGCGCTGGGAGCCCAGGGGTGTGCTCCAGCCCACCCAGTTCAAGGAGGGCGGTGCTAGGCCCGCCTGGCCTCAGGACCGGGCTCCAAAGACAGGTGCAAATTCAATTCCAAGGCCCCACGTCTATGTGGGGGCCTTGGAAAGGCCACATGACTTCTCAAGATTGCACGCTCACTCCCAGTGAAGCAGGATGAACAGGACACCTGGTCTGTGGGCAGAGCACACAGGAAGGGTGTACAAGGGTTCAGCAGATGGCACCCAGAGCACGGCCACACCTGTGAGTCAGGCCAGGAATTCTCTGAACGCCAGTAGGTAACCCTGTCTGATGGACTCCCATCCCTTGGGTTGGAGAGGAAGCTCCTGGAAGGCCTGGCAGCACCCTGACCTTCATCTTCCTTTAGAACCTACACAGACCAGTCAAGCAGTCCCCAATGGAGTGTGTCCAGCGAGGGAAAGAAGGAATCCCTCTGACAGCACTGGCCATGCCCCAGGGCCCTGGGTGCGTGTGCTGGTGCTTGGACATTACAGGAGGTGGTTTTGGACTAGGGTCCCAGACCTGCTTAGGAATTGCCAGGAAGACCTCGGGAGCCTGGATGCTGAGGATTGTTTACCCTGCTTGCCTTCAGCCCCATCCTTGATGTGCTCCAATGTGCATGCCACGTGTCCTGTGCCCCCGCTACTGGGTCACCAAGCCTGTGTTGGTGCCCCAGGGCCTCAGGGTCTCCCTCGGTGTCATTAGGCCTGGATCAGGCCCCTGCACTAAGGAGCCCCTCATCCGCTGGGCTGTGTGGCCAGCTCCCTATCTATTTGCCTGGGAGCCACAGGGTGGGTGCTGGGAACCATGGAACCCTGGGGGACAGAGCCTGCACACAGCGACAACGGAGGCCTGCACAAGAGTCATAAAATCACAGAATAGTTCAGCCACGAGAGCGCTCCTGGACAACTCCCAGACCTCCTAGTAGGACAAAGACCAAATTCTGGGTCACAGTCTCTGAGCCAGCCCCTCCCTCCAAACTCCCTCCAAACTCTGCTTCCCTCCTCGGCTCCTCCAGGCTCCTCTCCACTTTGCACGTGCTCTTCCCACTCCCACGCCAGTCTAGTCCCCTTGGTCTGCCGACCCTCCATGGCCCCTTCAGAGCTCAGCCTGACACTACTGCCTCAGAGGAGCCTCCCCCACCCTTTGGCTTCCCTTTCCCTGTGCCCTCCTCCACCCTCTGCTCCTGCCATCCTCAGGGAAGACTCGCCCTACCCCCAGCTCCTCAGTATCCGACTCCCTCACCAACCCTAACCTTCTCTCCCACCACCCCTTGGCCACACCCTGGACCTGGTCTTCAGAAACCCGCTCTCATGGCAGCTCTCAGCTCCTCCCCTGAACCCAGACCTGGGCCACCTCTCCATCAGGGCTCCTCTGGCTTCCTTTCCTGACCAACTAGCTGATGCGTCCGGACCAGGCATTTCCAACAGCACACTTTTCCAAATATGCCCCAAACTCGGCCCTCTTCCCTCTGAAACACTCTCCTGGCACACCTCGGCCCTGAGCCTGTGCGGTGTCTGGCTTGCACCTGCGTGCAGCGAACACTGCTGGGCACAGCGCAGAACTGAGCTGACGGCTTTGGTGACAGGTATAGTCTCAAAGCTCCCCTGGGCTTGGATGCTGCTGCCCAGTCTGGTCATGTTCCCCTGGTAGACCCGCTTCCGCCCTCATCCTTCAGCAAGCCCACCATACCCCTTCTCACCCTGGCTTTTGGCTGAAAACTTGGCGTCCCACTTCACTGAGAAGACAGAAGCCTTGGAAGTGAAGCCCCCTTCTCTGCTCCATGTCCCTCCCCAGGCATCCCCCTCTCTCCCTCCTGGGCTGACCATATGGCAGCCTCTTGTCCCGGTATCACCAGCCTTTTACTTTCTTCTGGGCCACCCTCATTTACCCTTAACATGCTGCAGGCTCTCACCATATAACATCGATCTCAATGGCCTGTCTCTACTCCAGCTATGGTCCCATTTCTCTGCTTCTCTCCACAATCAATGCCCTTTGAAAAAGTGGACAGTGAAGGTATTTCCTCTGCAGCCTGGCCCAGGGAACCTATGCCACCAGGGCCACCATCCTGGCCAACAGATTCCCTTGTGAATCAATATCTTCACTCTGCTTATGCCTGACTTGCAGGGTGTTGGCTTTAGTGGTTCTTAGACCTGGATTGCAGCTCAAAAAAATCCTCCAGGTAAAAGTGATTCCACACCAAAAGCTTCGGGACCATCTCCTTGCTACCAAACCTCAAGGGTCCTTCTCCGTGGTCATGACAGCTGACAGCTCAGCAGCAGCCATCGCCTGAGGCTGGGAACGATGCTCCCTCCCGCCTCGGGGACTCCCTGCTTTGTGGCCTTCTTCACCGGATGCTCTTCCTTCATTTGACTTCTGAATGCTGGGACTCCACAGCACATGGTCTGGGGAATCCCTTCTCTACTTTGTCCACATTCTCCAGGGAATCTTATCATTCCCTAAATGCCTTTAGGCCAGTGGTACCCAATTATCAGTAACCACCTTGAATTCTTAGATGAACTTCAGAAAAACAAACCCAACTGCTTTCTTGACATCTTGACCTGGATTTTCAGGAACATCTCAAATGTAACATGTAACAGAGGTCTCTTGCCTTTATCTAGAACACCTATGTCCCACCCCAAACTGCCCCCAGCCCAGACTGCCCACCGTGGTCATGACCACCTCCACTCACTCGGGAGCTCAAGCCAGAGTGTGACTGTTTTCCTGGATTCCTGGCCTCCCCTCACCGTCCACATCCAGTCCCGTGGCACTCTGTGTCAGACCCAGGTGCTGACCCACAGACTTCCTATGGCTTGCCTGGCACTATTGCCATGGCCTTCCTACTGGTCTCCCCATGCCTCCCAGACCTTCTAGACCAATCTCTACACACAACCAGAGTAATCACCTGTAAATGAAGCTGTTTCTTGGTGTTACCCTGTTGGGTCCCCCAAATTCCTCTGGAACTGTCCCATTTAGCTCTCCTATTCCTCCCACCCAACACTCCTGATCCTTCACTGAGCTCTGAGCCCTGAGTAGCCCAAGTCCAACAGCCTCAGGGCATTTGCACGTGCTCTACCCGCTTCCCGGGATGGCCATCCACCCTCTCGTGACAGGTGTAGCTTCTCTCCCTCCTTCAGGTGCCAGAGTAAATGCCGCCTGCTCTCTGCAGCTGCAGAGTGGGGCCTCCCTGGGGCGGCCCACCTCGCCCCTCCCGGGAGGGCAGCGGGCCCTTGGCCACCAGCCCTGTTGCGCAGTCCCAGGCACCCAGCAGCTGCCTTGTGTGCAGGCGCCCCTGGGCCAATGAACCAGTGAAGGGCGCTTTTCTACGGCATTCCGCTGCCCTCTTATCGCTCTTTGTGTCACAGTCGCACCCCCAGTTCATTACTTTCAAAATTCACTTGGGTCTGTGGTCTCAGGGTCTTGGTACAGTTGCCCCTTTATCACTCCTTCCCTGCCTGGGAAAACAGGCCCTCTCTCTCTCCAACCACCCCCAGCTCCCATTTCCGATGAGACAAGGAAAGGAAAGGGCTCACTTGGATAGATGTGGTCTCATCACCATCGTATGAAGGAGCAAACTGAAGCTCAGTAAGGGAAAAGGTAATCCTCTTCTATCTGTTCTAGATAAAGACCCTGGAATACACCCCGCCTGCTCCCCTGTGCCTCCTCCCACTCGGAAGGCTCCTCTGCTCCCACCTGCTCCCCTGTTCCTTCTCCCACTCCGTCCCCCGCCTGCCCCCTGCCCCCGCCTGCTCCCTGCCCCCGCCCCTCACCTGCTTGTGCGGGTACACGTTAATGTGGCACTTGATGCACTCCTGCCCCATGTTGGCCCAGGAGTTGCCGCTCATCCATTTTCTCTTGCACTTGGGACACTTGTACTCGCCGAAGCAGCGCTTTTTGCCCTGGTACGGGGTCAGACCCTCGCCTTTGGGGCGTGCCTAGAGGACAGGAAGCAAACACAAGGGATTGGGGTCCACCCGGCCAAAATAATGCCCCACCGGGCTCCCACGGTCTGTCCCTTCAGCCTTCATGCCCTGCGTCCCCAGGTGCGGACACGGGGACACCTTTTGTCCCAGGTCTGGAGGACACCAGTCACCCCAGAGCACACGTGGGAATCCCAAGGCGGGGAGACTCACACGGGAATGAAGAACGGAGCTGGTGGTGGGTTTTTAGAGTGAAGAAAGCAAGTACTTCCTGGTGGAGAGGAATTACTCCTTTAACACCGCAGTCATGAAGGGGCAGCTGGCAGTCACATACCTACCGACACATGACCCAGAGTGGTGTGGTTTAAATGGTCACTGAAGGGGCAACGTAGGCAGAACGGCACCTCGAAAGCAGTGAGAGTGTGTCTCTCCTCAGCCCTGCTCCCAGCCACCTGCTCCCTTACTCGGCAGCTGTGTTAATTTCTTTTAGACCACCCCAAAGATGGGCTCTCCATTTTCAAATGCATACAGCATATACATTCCTAAAGGAGACCAATCCTGGGTGTTCATTGGAAGGACTGATGCTGAGACTGAAACTCCAATACTTCTGGCACCTCATGTGAAGAGTTGACTCATTGGAAAAGACCCTGATGCTGGGAGGGATTGGGGGCAGGAGGAGAAGGGGACGACAGAGGATGAGATGGCTGGATGGCATCACCGACTCGATGCACATGAGTCTGGGTGAACTCCAGGAGTTGGTGATGGACCGGGAGGCCTGGCGTGCTGCGATTCATGGGGTCGCAAAGAGTCGGACACCACTGAGCGACTGAACTGAACTGAACTGAACAGCACATACATATGTATGCACATCCTTTCTTTTCCCTCACTCATACAGAGACAGATTATAAACTTGGTTCTGCGTCTTCCCTTTCTCACTTAATAATAATCCTAGACATATATATATATATAAAGTATTTCCCCCCGATCAATCAGTACAAACCGAGCTACTGTTCTGTGCTGTTAAGAGTAGCATAGTATGCAACTCTGTGCAAGTTTTATGGTGCTTTCTCATCACTACCACAGCTGTCTAGATTGTTTCTACTCTTCTATTACACGCAGCGCTGCAATGAATAACTTTGCATATATAAATGTGTGCGTGTAGATGGTAAAGAATCTGCCTGCAATGCAGGAGACCCAGGTTCAATCCCTGGGTTGGGAAAATCCCCTGGAAAAAGGAATGGCAACCCACTCCAGTATTCCTGCCTGGAGAATTCAATTCCATGGACACACCATGGGGTCACAAAGAGTTGGACACAACTGAGCAACTAACACTTCCATGTGTGTGTATATAATTTTGCACATATGAGAGTACGTTTGCCCAATACGTTCCTAAAAGTGAAATTGCTGGGTGCATGGGTGTGTGCACTTTTCATTTTTAAGGATGACAGTTACCATTAGCTTCCTTTCCCCACCCCCAGCTGCAGTTGTATCAACTTAACATTCCAACTCCTCATCAATAGTTTTCATCATTGCTAATCTAGGAGGCAGACTTCTCAGAGTAGCTTTGACTTGTATGATATGTACTATAAACAAGAGAGAATTTTTACATTTAAGAATCATTTGTGTTTCCTTTGTGATTCTTTTTTCCTGCTGGGGTTTGATATTTTTCTTGTTGATTTGCAACTGTACTTTATATATTAAAGAAACTAGCTCTCTCCTACATGTTTTTTTTTTTAAAGCATTTTTACTGAGATACTATTTATATAGCTTATATATATATTTATATAATAATACATATATAGCTAATATTTCACCCATTTAATGTGTACAGGTCAATGGGTTTTGCTATATTCGCAGTTATACAACCATCCCTACAGTCTAATTTTAGAACATTCTTTGCTACTCCCCCACAGAAACTCTGCATTCATTAACAGTCATTCAATGTCCAACCCCCACTTCCTCATCCCACCTAGGCCCAGGAAACCACTAATTTAACTTTCTCACTATAGGTTTCCTGTTCTTGGCATCTCAGGTAAGTAGATCATAGAATAATTGCCCTCTTGTGTCTGGCTTCTCTCACTCAGTGTGATGTTCATCCACATTACAGCATGTATCAGGACTTCATTCCTTTTTGGTGCCAAATAATATCCCATTAGGGCTTCTCAGGTGGCTCAGTTGTAAAGAATCTGCCTGCCAAGCACGAGACACAGGTTCGACGCAGGGAGCGCAGGTTCGATCCCTGGCTGGGGACCTGGGATCTCACGCGCCGCGGGGCAGCTAGGCCTGCGTGCCGCAGTGGCCGCGTCCACACACTCTGGAGCCAGCACAGCGCAACTAGAGAGCTTGTGTACGGCAGCTAGACGGAGCCACACGATGCAGCGAGCATCCTGCATGCTGCAGCTGAGACCTGACGCTGCCAGATAAAAGCAAGAAGTATTTTAAAAAAGAAGTACTGTGCTGTGAGACAGTCTGCTTCCATAGTAATGCTCCCTTGGGTATTTGTTTGTTTCCAAAGTAGAGCATAAAGGTCAAGAACACAGACTCTGGATCCAAACCCTGTTTGTGATCCTGGGCAAGTTACTTCACAAGATTAGTGACAGGAACGACCACAAAAGCCTGTTCCGAGGACTAAGTGAGGCAGAACACTTAGAACAATGCCTGGCAAATAAAACAGGAGTATTTGTCAGTATTATTTACTAATGTAGAGCAATAGCAGCATATAAAATTATAACTTCTTCCTCCGGTAATCATGTCTTTTTCGCCCAGGCACCATTACCACCATTTGGTGACAGCCTCCTAGAATTACAGACAGAATCCTAAAAAGGGACATACATGCCGAATGCATAAACCTGAACTCAGAACGTGGCAGCGCCGCAGGGTCTTCTGGGCCCACTGCCTTATGTCTTTTGGACCCTTACTGGCCTTCCTGGCAGCCGTGATATCCTGGGGAGAAACTCCGCCTGAGCTCCGAGGCAGGGCTGACTCTCAGCACTGATCAGATTCAGGGGAGAGACCAGTTATGCAGGAAGGAGCGCTCCGTGTGCGGTCAAGGCCCAGGGTCCAGTCAGTGTGCAGTAGAGAGGCCACCTTATGACTCTGAAGACGCTCTGAGTTGTGCTGGTCTCAAGATAGGGACAGTGCAGTGAGCCCTCCAACCGCTTCTGGGGGCACCTTTTCTACCTGGTTCCTGGTGCCCACAACTTCCACAGCCTCCCTTCTCCAGTAATGCTGAAATAAGAGACTAGATGAACTCAGTCTCGTGGTCCTTGTTCTTAAAGTGAAAGTTGCTCAGTCGTGTCTGACTCTTCGCGACCTCATGGACTATACAGTCCATGGAATTCTCCAGGCCAGATAACAGGAGTGGGTATCTGTTGCCTTCTCCAGCGGATCTTCCTGACCCAAGGATCGAACCAGGGTCTCCTGCATTGCAGGCGGATTCTTCACCAACTGAGATATCAGGGAAGCCCAGAAGTGAAAGTGAAAGTCACCCAGTTGTGTCCAATTTTTTGCAAACCTGTGGACTGTAGCCTGCTCTGCTCATGGAATTCTCCAGGCAAGAATACTGGAGTGGGTAGCCGTTCCCTCCTCCAGGGGATCTTCCCAACCCACGGATTGAACCCAGGTCTTCCACATTGCAGGTGGATTCTTTACCATCTGAGCCACCAGGGAAGCCCTTGAAAGGATCTACATTTCACAGGGGAACTGGGATAGGCATGGGGTGCCGCACCAATGGTAGGATTCCAGACTCCTTGGTTGAAGTGGGAAATGAGGTTCTTCACCAGCCAGACCCACCCTGAGATCTGGTTCTGCAGGCCTCTTGGTTCAGAGATTGATGGGACCTGGCACCCGACCTCATACAGCTGGGGCCAAGGGCAGGGGTCAAGGTGTCAGATGTGGGAGTCGAGGTATCCTGGGGCCCTCCGCAGCACAGAGCGTGAGGATTGGGGCAGGATTGACAATGCAGTGCCCCCAAAGTCTCTGCTTCAGAAATGAACAAGAAGGAAAGCTACACAAATAAAGAAGATACTGCGTGTGCACCAAAGGAAGAAGCAGGAAGATGAGAGAAGAGCAAGGGGTAAGTCGGGAAGTATTGCCACACTGTGTAATCAGAAAACCAGCCATTCCAGAGCCTTCTATCAGGGACTGTGAGTGGCCAGGCAGGTCCCAGGGACAGGGGCTTCTGCCGGACCAACACACCATTCCCACACAACTGTCACCAGGCCAAGCACCAGGAGGGCCAGCTCGGACTCCCCACCATATAGGACGTGGCTCAGATCTCAGATTTCAGGACCAGATGCTAGCAATGACATATTCTGTCTCTACCTGGGACTGTCTGGGGGACCTTCAGCAAATCATACAACCTCTCTCTGCCTTGGTTTCCACAACCAGAAACCTGGGATGATGATAATGGGCCAGCCTTCCCAGGGCTACTGGAGGAATTTGATGCATTCATACTGATAAAGGTCTTAGCTCAGCAGATGGACATTGCAAGTGCTCAGTAACCATTAGTGATTTCAGTAGCATTCACTTCTGAACCTTGTACAGGGAGAGGGAGCAGGTATGTTCCAAGTGATGTGGAGACCGGGGCTGAGACTACTGAGCATAAACTGTAAGAGGGAAGTCCTACAGATGAGAGGAAAGCCTAGGGAGAGGCTGGGCTCACCATCCCCGAGTTGCGGTTGAGCAGGGAGGGGGCAAGCAAAAGATGAACAGCACTAGGTGTCTTCACCTGCTGGAATCCTCAGAAAGAGAGCCAAGAAAAGTACAGAAAGGCTGTGAAAGCTCTGTGGATGCTGTGGAGAGGACAAAGAGGGAAGAGAACGGGTTTTTACAAAGCACCACCTGTGGGCTAGGCTTTGTGCTCATGGCTCCACGGCCTGTTCAGCTCCCATTTAACTCTTCCCATAATCCTATGGGGCAGGGAATATCATCGACCCTCTTAACAGATGGTGAAACTGGGGCATGTGGAAGGACTGGCCAAAGAGCTTCCAGAGTACAAGGGCAGGAGGTCAGGCTCAGCAGGCTTTCCCACATGCCTACAGTTAACTCGCCCTTTCTGTCTATCATTCCCAAGTGCGTCCGCACCGTGAAGCAGAGGCCTGCGCTCAGGAGGAGAAATCCCCCAGGCCTCCAGCTCAGCCTAGCCCATTGGCTTTGCTCTCCTGTGGGTCAGAGGGGGAGAGATGACCTGTAGGGCAGGGACAGGGAGGCAGGGGATGGAGAGGAAGGCAGGTCAGCAGGCAGCTCTGGGTGGACAGCAGCCACTTCCCGGAAGGGCTCAAACCCATTGTGGCTGTGCTTACGACGAGGGCAGGGCCAAAGGGAGTAGGAATTTTGGATGGGACAAAGACTTCCCTACCCCCAACACTTCCCCCCGCCGCCTCTCCTCCCAGAAAGGCACGGCCTCTGCTCATAAACGTCAGTATGAGCAGTGACTGCTGACAGCCTCGCAGGGGCCGCCACCCACCCCGGCTGGGAAGGAGGCCAAGACTGACTGGGCTCTCCTGACCTGGGCCCCTGCCACGTTCCCCTCTGGGAGATCACATGCGCCAGGAGCCCAGGCAAAGCTCAGTGGGGCTCAGGAGCCAGCCCTCTTAGCACAGACAGGGCCCACTAAGGACCAAAGAAGCCAAAGGACTTGCTCAAGGACACACAGCCAATCAGGGACTGAGCTGAGACGACAGATCAGATCCTCTGACCTCCAGACCAAGCTAGAATCAGCATGGAGGGCAGCCTGGGAAGTGAGAGATGGTGGTTGGCATGGAGGTGGGAGGGAGAACTTGTGCCAGGGAGCAGCCAGGGCAAAGCTGGGCAGAGGGTAGGGGGTGGGGAGTCATCCAGGCATGCCAGAAGCTTGGGGAGAGATGCAGATGATGCTGACACTACCTGGGCACTTCCTGGGGGTGGCTCAGTGTTTTCTTTCCAACAGCTCATGACATTTCCTGTGTGGTCGACCAATAGGTAGTGAGCTCCCTGTCACTAGGGGTATTCAAGCAGTGACTGGGTGAACAACTCTCAGGGACACTGCCAAGGGCACTTTTGCCCTGGTCAGACAGTGGGCCCACTGCTGGGGGTGGAGGCCGAAGAGGAACATTTCCTACTGCATTTCCATAGTGCAACTCAGTGGTACAGTTTCAAGCTTGAGAAGATGTCCATTCCTTCTCCCCAGCAAATCTATATCTGGGTGACCATTCTAAGGAAATAAAAGATCAGAGATGCAGACTACAGGGAAGTTCAAAGATGACCATCGCATCACTGTTTATAATAGTGACAAGCTGGAAAAAGCTAATGCCCTGGTTCCCTACATGATGCTACACCCGTTGGACAAATGACAACAAAACCATTAAAACATTTATGAGGATTTCTTAAAAAGGGTTTGGGAAAACATTTTATAAGAAAGCAGGATAAGCAATCAAATATAGTCTGCTCCCAGAGTAAAACTGTAAAAAGAAAAGATGTGTGCAACAAGAGGGCAGGAGGGAAATCAGTCAGAAACGTTCAGAGGTTGCCTCTATGAGACAGGATGCTGCTGCTGCTAAGTCGCTTCAGTCGTGTCGACTCTGTGCGACCCCATAGACGGCAGCCCACCAGGCTTCCCGTCCCTGGGATTCTCCAGGCAAGAACACTGGAGTGGGTTGCCATTTCCTTCTCCAATGCGTGAAAGTGAAGTCGCTCAGTCGTGTCCGACTCTAGCGACCCCATGGACTGCAGCCTACCAGGCTGGCTCTGCTCTAATTACTTGTCTCAAACGAGTAGGTAGGTATTACTTTAATAGAGAAAATGAGGGCCCTGACTTGCAGGCCCCTCCTTCCCACAAGGGGGCGCCCTGCACTTTCCCAAGGTGGTGAACCAGCGATGGCAGCTCGGTCCACACTTGGCCTCTTGGGCCTGGGTGTGGGGCAATGGTCAGCCTCTGGCTGCTGGGTCTGTTGGAACACATGTGTTCACACAGCTGCCCTGCCCTCAGCCATGGTGTGAGCTTCCCACCCCCTCTACCCCATTTGCTCCCTCAATTCTGAGAACAGCTAGAATCACCCACACCTGTCACGTAACATAAGCGTCTGGCTGGTCACTCTGCCCATCAGTTTCCCTGCCCCTGCTTCCTGAAGTCCCACCAGGAGTGAGTCAGGCTTCAGGGTGAAGCTTGTTTTCCTCTCGGCCTCTTTTGGATTGAGTTTTTTGCAGGGAGATGACATCATCACCTTTGGTCGCTCGAAGGAGAGCATCGCAGGGACCCTGGGTCTGGAGGAGGCAGTGAGCTGGGGTGATGAGGACCTGAGGCTGTGCCCTGCACATGACTACTCCACGCTGGCTTCTGTCCCAGGAGGTACAGCCTCTGTTCTCAGGATCACGGTTTCGGCTATGGGCCCCAGCTGCAAGGTCTCAGCTCAGCCCTGGTCATGCCACCTCTGCCTGCCCCACAGATCATCCTGTGCCCTGGTGAGCTTTGGGACAGACTGACAGCTACACTCACTAGGTGTCTCTTAGGAGCCAGGCGCTCTGTACAATCACCTGTGAGGCAAATATGCTTAGTCCCAGGGTTTGAACGAGAACACAGGCATGAAGAGGTTAAGTAACTCACCCAAAGCTATCCTGCCAGCAGGTGGGGGAGTCTGGACTTGAACCTAGACCGCTGACTCAAGCCCACTCTCTCAATTGCCCTGCACTGTGCCAGGATGGCACAAAGATGAGGAACTCACACAGCCAGGACAGTAAGAGACAGGAAAGGGTTGCTACTGCCATGGGCCCTGGCATGCTGGGTAGCCCCTGGGAGCATCCTTTCTCCTCTCTGGGCCTCAGTTTCTCCATCTCTGCTGCTGCTGCTGCTGTTGCTTCAGTTGTTTCCGACTCTGTGCGACCCCATAGATGGCAGCCCACCAGGCTCCCCCGTCCCTGGGATTCTCCAGGCAAGAACACTGAAGTGGGTTGCCATTTCCTTCTCCAATGCATGAAAGTGAAAAGTGAAAGTGAAGTCGCTCAGTCGTGTCCAACCCTTAGCGACCCCATGGACTGCAGCCTACCAGGCTCCTCCGTCCATGGGATTTTCCAGGCAAGAGTACTGGAGTGGGGTGCCATTGCCTTCTCTGTTCCCCATCTCTAGAATAAGAACTGATGCTTTCAAACTGTGGTGCTGGAGAAGACTCTTGAGAGTCCCTTGGTCAGCCTGGAGATCAAACCAGTCAATCCTAAAGGAAATCAATCCTGAACATTCATTGGAAGGACCAATGCTGAAGTTGAAGCTCCAATACTTTGGCCACCTGATGTGAAGAGCCAACTCATTCGAAAAGACCCTAATGCTGGGAAAGATTGAGGGCAGGAGAAGGGGGTGACAGAGGATGAGATGCTTGGATGGCATCGTCAACTCAATGGACATGAGTTTGAGCAAACTCTGAGAGATAGTGAGGGACAGGGAGGCCTGGTGTGCTGCAATCCGCTGGGCAGGCTTTCCTTCTTGAGGCCCATACGCACGCTGGCTCTCTCAGCCAGGGAGCACTAGGCTGGCCGCACAGTGCATCCAGCTGAGAGGAAATGGCTGAGTCGGGAGAGCAGGGGAAGGAATAAGGATCAGATGGGCTCCTTGCTGGCTCCCTGTCCCCTGTCTGCATGCTCTCTGCGGTCAAGTGGCTGAGGTGGTTCTGGCCTAGAGTAGAGAGGGAAAGAGCCCTGGGTTTGAGATGCCCTTTCCATAGATGAAGACACAGAGGCGGAAGGGCCCAGGACTCTTGGTGCAGCCTTGCTGACTCTTCCTGGAAAGCCCAAGAGGGTTCTGGGGACCCTCTCTAAGGGCTGGGGGCCTTCCCTGAAGGAGGAGCACCCCTTCCCTGGAATTTCTTCTCTCGAGCCCCCCTTTCTTAGGCCCATGGGGGCACCCCTGCCCTTGGCACTCTCTCCCCAAGCCTGGACGCATGGGGAGGAAGCAAGGGCTACGATCAGAGGCCTGGGCTCAGCTCTGGCTCTCATAGGCCCAACTTGGAATTTCAGTTTCTTCTTCTGCCAAGTGAAGGGGCTGACGTAGAGGAGCTGGAACGCCAAGATTTCATGAGCACCCACCATGTGCCAGCTGCTTGCCAACTTGTCACTCCACAGCTCTTCCATTGTATGAGAGAGCAAATGGAGGCCCAGAGAGGCCTAGCAACCTGTGCAGGGCCCCACAGCTGTGAAGCCAAGACTTGAACTTGATCTGCTACACCTCCTACCTCATGCATAGCTGCTCCTGAAACGGTTGTGAGAAAACGAGAGAACAAACCTGTTTCTAGGACCACGACCCCACCTCTGAGCACCAACCCTTGGCTACCACTGCAATTATTCATTCATTCAACTAACATTTACTGAGTACCTGCTCTGCACCAGGCTCTGTGGAACATTCCAGGAATATGGAAATAAACAGGACAGACAAGGAATGCTTGCACAGTCTGGGGCCTTCCAAAGGATCGACCCTGTGTGACCCTTTCACCAAGCATGGCCTACACCATTCACAGACACCCTCGGACATGCACTTCGAGGCTCTGGCTCAAGTCAGACTCACACCTGCAGAAACACTCTCGGACCCGCGTCCTTGGGTAGAGGCTACGCTTCACCCAGTCCTCCCAGATGACAGGCAACAGGGCCAATGCAGGACATGTGAAATGATCTCTAATCGATGCAACAGCCTTATAAAACCAGCACTCTGAACCCTACCGACAGACGAGGAAACTGAGGCTGCAGACAGGGGCAGCGGTGCCCAGAGTCACAGAATTGGGAAGCAGTGGGGCCAGGATCTGAGCTTAAGCCTGTGCAGTGCCAGGACCCACGCTGCTCTTTCCCCTGTTTTCTGTGACTCCGCTTAAGCCACCCTCCCAAGTCCCCCACGCTCATGTGTCCACACACACAGCCCGGGGAGGCTGGCAGGAGGGCTTCCTTGGCCTCTGCAGCCTGGTCGAGGCAGCTGCGGGCTCTGCGGAGGCCCCAGAGGAAGCAGGAGATCAGAGGGACAGGTGGGCTGGGCCCTGCGGCCGGCAGGCTGCCGGGAGGGAGGAAGGACACTTGCAAGAGGCCCCCTGGGTTTCCTCCCGAGCCTCAAGGGCCCCCTTGTCTGAGCACTGGCGTCCTGGCCGCCTCCCCTATGCCCCCTCCCCTTTTCTGGGTTCCTGCCGCAGCCCAGCAGGAGCCCCAAAGGCCCAGCCTCCTCGCCACCCCTCCCACCTCATTCCCAGCCCAAAGCCACCGCAAAAATGCCATCCTGATTCCACAACACTAGGGTTTGTCAAAGTGCAAGGGAACAATGACGCTTTCACAGTGCCAGGAAAAGGTCTCAGGAAAACCCTGGGGAGGGGGCACCGAGGGGGAGTGAGGAGACAGGGAGAGTGCCGAGATGGAGCAGAGGAGACAAGGGGCGGCTGAGAGGCAGAGGCCAGAGGCAGAGGCAGGCAGGAGTGGGGAGGGGGTGTGGGCTGGGAGCCAGGAGACTGCAAAGACAGGGCGGTGGGAGTGGAGGCGGGGGCAAGGAGTGACAGGCGAGGGGAGAGAGAAGCGGGGAGACAAACCGAAAGGGAAGGAGAAAACAGATACAGGATGGGCGCCCCAACGGAGGCCAAGAAGCCCCTCCAGGACCCAGAGCGGTGCAGTGGCCCCTGACACCCTTCTTACGCCTCTGGGCACTGCACCCTTAGAAGCTACCCTCCCTGCCACAGGAACCCCTCTCTCCAAATCCCACCCCAAGGCCAGGCAATTGGACTTGCTCTCAGGCAAAACTTTTTGGAAACCAGAGACTTTGTAATCACATGAACAGCCACTCCCTAAGCTATCTGTTTCCTGCTTCTGGCTTTCCTCCATCAGCAAAACCGCACGGATCAGAGCTCAGGGGCGGGAGGGGAAGGGCGGCCAGTCCAGAGGGGTGGAAAACATCCGAATCAGAGTGATTGCAAAAGGCCTGGGTTTTCCTCCCCTCCTGTGACTGCAGAGACAGCGATTGCTCGTCCTGCCGCCACCGCCACTGGTGGGTGGATGCGATGGACAGAAGGTCTGCAACCACTGTGTGGTTGGCAGAGAGCTGGATGCTGCTCTGAAAACCATTTGTTCTCCTGAGCGGGTTCCCAGAGCCTGGTGCATCTCTGTTTGGGTGGTCCATTTGCCTGGCAAACCCTTTCTTCAGACTGTGCCCCTCCCCTGTGGTGGCCACAACCCGGGTCCAGCCAGGCAGAGTCGCCCTCAGGTGCTTTAATGGCCACGTCAGGCTTGGGAGCCCCCAGGACCTGCAGGATGGAGGCAAAACACTCAAGACTTTCAGACTCTTCCCCATGTGGCCCAGCTGACCTCACCTTTGTCGCTGCTGCTCCCTCCTGTAGCTGCTGCTGCTAAGTCGCTTCAGTCGTGTCCAACTCTGTGCGACCCCATAGACGGCAGCCCACCAGGCTCCCCCGTCCCTGGGATTCTCCAGGCAAGAACACTGGGAGTGGGTTGCCATTTCCTTCTCCAATGCATGAAAGTGAAAAGTGAAAGTGAAGTCGCTCAGTCGTGTCCGACCCTCAGCGACCCCATGGACTGCAGCCTTCCAGGCTCCTCTGCCCATGGGATTTTCCAGGCAAGAGTACTGGAGTGGGTTGCCATTGCCTTCTCTGGCTGCTCCCTCCTACCAAACTTCTATTCCAACAACAACGAAATCATTTCCTGCAAATAACTCACCCCCCTCTGCCCTCACACCTTTGCTCTTGCTATTCCCTGCCCCCACCCCCCAAACCTTCTACACCTGGTGGATGCTCCTGTACTTAAGGCCAAACTCCAAGGCCACTCCGTCTGGCCTCCCACTCCCAGACAGAGTTAACTGCCCTCCTTGGGGTGTGCATGCCACTCGAGTCCCAGGCTTGAGCCTTAGCACAGAGCCCTTCTGCTGCCTCCCTCAGAGAAGCCCTGGCTCCCCAAACTCCCAGGGGACTTTGTGGTCTGCACCACTCGCTTGGCTGCGGGTCATGTCCCGCCCTGACCCGGCCTCTGGCATGCCAGGGATGATCTGGCATGCCAGAGATTTCATCCTGAATTTAAAGAACTTTTTGAAAACTGCCGTTTCTTTCGTCTAGTTTCCCAGTAGTCTCTGAGTGCGCTGGGACCACGAGGGGCTCTTGAAGCACCTGGGTGGGGCTCAGGCCACATCAACAACTGGAGGGGACAGAGGTGTGGGCAATGCTGGTGATGGGTGAGGTGATGGGTGTGGGTCCGGGTGGGGGTCCCGCAGGCAGAAGCCTCCTCCCAGGACGCCCCCTCCTGGGCTGTGCTGAGCTCTCTGGAGGGCCACCTCGGGACACCAGCACCATCTCTACAGATTGTCTGGCCCTCGTCTGCATCTGAGGGCATCCCTGGCGAGGTCTGGCCACACGCGACCTGGCTAGATGTGGCTGTAACCAGCCCAGCTCCACCTGGCTGGAGGGAGGCTCTGCACCAGTGCAGGGGCAGGAAGGCATGTGGGTAAGAGGTGATGGCCTCAGCCTACAGTGATGCTTTGGGTGTGAGGGTCACAGCCCTGGGAGGGGAGGACAGGGGAACTCAGCTCAAAATAGCAGTGGGGGAAGGGTGTGGAGGGTGGCCAAGAGCCAGAAAAGAAATCTGATCTGCCCTGGCCAATGAAACGCTGACGTCAGCAGTTCGGGGCCACTCTGGCAGGAGCCAGGTCTGGGGCTCCCAGGCGGCCTGGTGAGAACTTGCAGGCCCGACTTCCAGCCTCGGCTCTGTACTGACATCAGTCGCTCCTCTCTCTGGGTCTCCATCTCCTGACCTGATCCCGAGGGGTAGAAAGAGAAGAGAGCTGTCCACCTCTGAGAACTTTCCTCAGGTGAGTGTTGGCGCTTGAGATGCTTGGGAGATGGCAACAACCACGGGGAGGAACGGAGCGCCAGCATGGGCCACGCACTTGGCTTGTAGGTGGCTTCATTGTGGCCTTGTTTCCAGATGAGGAAACAGAGGCCCAGAGAGGTTAAGTCACCTGTCCAAGGTCACAAAGCAAGTAAGTGGCAGGCCTTCAACCCCAGTCTCTCTGGCAGTATCCAGTTCCCTCACGGCCGAATGAGGGCCACGTGGCTGCAGACAGGTTTCAGGGTCATCTGTGACAACTGTCCCTGGGCAGAGCAGGGGTTAAAGAGGCTCCTGGAAGCCATGCCAGACGTCTGCCAGCCTTTACTGTGGTTCCACGGTGATGGTTGGTATTAAAATCAGAGAATGGGCCGTGGAGAGGAGGGTGCATGTACGTGTAAATGCACGTGTGCTTGTGTGCATAGAGGCGTACGTGTACCTCTCATGCTCGCTGCGGGGCAGCAGACCACGGCACAGATCTTCCCGTTGTGGGGCCTGGCAGAGGAAGAGCTGCCCTTACATGACTTTTCTAGGTGGTCACAGGGAGGAAGCAAGCTATTTGCCACCCCCACAGTCCAGGCTGCAGCTGACATTGCTTTTTCTCCCAGAGGCAGGGAAAGCTGACGAAACTGTCCCTCCCCCACCGTCTCCAAAAGCAAGGGTGCTCAGTGCAGTGGGCTCTGTAGCAGCCAGGATGATGGAGCCATACTGTCTGGCCTCAGATGGTCCATCCTCCTCCCTGGGCCCAGCTGTTAAAACTCTTACGGCTCCTGCCATAAGCAGTTACCTCCACCAGCCATTCCGTCTTCACTATAACCTTTACAGATGAGAAATCCAAGGCACAGACAAGTTGGGAGATTTGCCTGGGATCACACAGCCAGGAAGCAGCAGAGCTGGGATCCAAACTCAGGTCTGGTTGACTCCCACGGCAGCACACAGACCTCTGCTATGGTCTCCAGCACCAACCTTCTGGGGCGGCCCCACGTGACAATAAGCCTGATCCTTGTAAGAAGGCAACAGTTACTTGCCTTCTCTGTGCCTCTGTATCCTGAGCTGTAGAATAGGCATGAGGGAACGGGGAGGTGTGGAAAAGACCTGTATCTGATCCATGCTCCTACTCTAACAGACTGTTATCAGAATCATCTGAAACAGCAGTTTCCAAAGTGGGTTCCTGGACTGCAGCATCACCTGGGAACTGGGTAGAGATGCTGAGATGGGAGGGGAGGGATATGTACCCATTACAGGAGGAGGCTGGCTGGTGGTACTCATTCTCACATTATCTCTGCACACCAGTGGGACTGGTGTGCACACTCTGCATACCTCGTCTCCCCATAAAATCCCATGGGAAGCTGCACTTCTCCCTGGAAGCTTTCCTTGACTACTCCTCTTGCAGGCACCACTCTGGTCTCAACACCTTCTGCAGCTCATCTCGTGTCTTCTGCGGCCAGATCCAGGCAGCACCGGAGCCCACTGCACTCCCATGAAGGCACACGCCCCTTCACCAGGGTTCTGAACCTGCCCCTTTAAAGTGCTGATGGTGGTGTGAGCCAGGTGTGGAACCTGCCCTCATGGGGCATCTGTCCCAGAAGAGCTCAGGTGTGGGAGCTGGGCTGACTCTGCTGTGTGTTATCTGTCTTATTTAATCAGCACAGTAATCCCACCATGCACAGTGTAGGAATATCCATCCACTTTCCTCACCAGGAAACCAAGGTTCATTTCCAAAACCACAGAGCTGCGAAGTCTGTGTGCCATCTTTCTGACTCCCGACGCCTAAGCTCTTATTTCTGGAGCACAGGGTGTTATCCACCTCAAGCTGCGTCAGAGCCACCTGGGGCTGTCATCACACTGGCCACTGCCCATCCTTAGAGCTTTGGAATCGACAGGTCTTGGCTGGGCCTGAGAATCCGCATCTCTACCCGTTCCCAGGTGATGCTGACGCTGTGGGTCCAGGGACCCACTTTGGGAACCGCTGTTTTAGATGATTCTGATAACAGTCTGTTAGAGTAGGAACATGGATCAGATACTGTCTTTTCCACACCTCCCCATTCCCTCATGCCCATTCTACAGTCAGAATACAAGAGGCACAGAGAAGGCAAGTAACTAGCCCAAGCCATACAGGAAACTAGGCTCAGAGCTGGGAATGGAGCCCAGGGCTCCTCACCCCAGCAGTTGGTCTGGATGCAGGACAGTGAGGCTGCGAGGCAAAACAGAACAACCGCCTCGGGTGAGGAGAAGAGCCATCTCTTTAAAAGTGGGACTGGTGGTGGAGGTGGAGGCGGGGTGCTGGGGGAGGGCTGGCCTGCTCTCCTGGCCCAGCCCCAAACCTGTGACTCCTCGGCATCTGGAAACCATCACGAGGAACAATGGAGGGAACAGGGGGCCTGGCTGCTCGGGGGCTCCGGCCCCGACTGTTCAGGAAAGCAAAGGAACCGGGGCCCTGCAGCCATCTCCCGCCCCCACCTCCATCACCGCTGTTTGCTTTGGCTTCTGCACACACAGCTCCCAAGGGGCCCGGCTGTCAGGAAAAGTCAGCCCCTGAACTATAGACATGGGGGCTGGTGGCCAGGTTGGGTGCCCAGAAGCGGGCCAGAAGTCAGGAGACTCCGCCCACTCAGCTCCAGCTCCGTGAGCAACACTCCTGTATTACTGTAGCTCTGGGGGGTCGGGGGGAGGCCTCAGTTTCCCCACAGGAAGTTCAGGTACCACCTGGGCTGGCTGATTACCATGTACTGGCATAGATCTGACCAGCCTGGTACCTGGGTCGACTTGTTGCCCCGAGGGGCCCGCTTGTCCTCTGCAGGCCAGTGGGGGCCAAGCAGCCAGCCATGGAGTGGGAAAGGGATGCGGACTGCGTACATTTAACCCGCCTGCCGTCAGCTCTTATGCTCATGCCCTCAGCAACACACGTGTACTGAGCATCTGCTGTCCACAAGGCACTGGAGCAGAGTGATTAAGAAGACAGATGTAACCCCAGACCCCTGAACTTACAGCCAGGTAGGAAGGAAAAAAAACAAGTATCTCATTCAATAATCACAGCTGTGATGAGAGCCATGAAGGAATGGCATGCTACAACAGAGGCAACTAACAGAGAGGGAAACAGCCACTGTGGGGTCTGTCCCAGCCTCTGGGGTTTTGCAACTTAGACTCAAGGTGGGTGTTTCTTTCCTAAATTTTCGTACAGTTTTAGAGATTATTTTCCATTTACAGTTATTACAAAACATTGGTTATATTCCCTGTGTCGTACAACACATCCTTGAGCCTATCTGATATCCAATACTTTATACCTTCCACCCCCCACCCCTATATCACCCCCCAACCCCGCCACTGGTAAGTACTAGTTTTTTCTCTATATCTGTGAGTCTGCTCCTTTGTTATATTCACTAGTTTGTGGTATTTTTTAGATTCTACTTATATTTAGATGACACAAGTGATATTATACAGTACTTGTCTTTCTCTGTTCAACTTCGTTCACTTAGTATAATACTCTCTAAGTCCATCCATGTCACTTCCAAGGGCAAATTTTCATTCTTATGAAACGGTTGAGTGGTATTCCATTGTGTGGGTGTGTGTGTATATATATATATATATATATATATAGGTGTATACATATATATTCCATATTTTCTTTATCTATTCATCTGTTGATGGGCATTTAGGGTGCTTTCATACCTTGGTAATTGTAAATAATGTGCTAGAACACTGCGATGCATATATCTTTTGGAATTAGTGTATTTGTGTTTTTCAGGTATATATCCAAGAGTGGAACTGCTGGGTTATATGGTAGCTCTATTTTTAGTTTTTTGAGAAATCTCCATACTGTTTTCCACAGTGGCTGAACCAGTTGGTATTTGAAGGTGGGTGTTTCTTTACACACCCACCCCTACCCAGCCCCAACATGCTGCCACCAACATGCTCTCTGCCCTGGGACAAGGCCCTTCCTTGTCTGTGTCTCAGTTTCCCTTCTGTCAATGAGAGCATGGCAGGAGAGAAAGCAAATACCTCATCTTGTGTGTCCAATTACTTGCCATCAATGTACTGTGTTAAGAAAGATTCTGCAGCAGCATCCTAGCTTGATAGGCAAGAATAGTGTAACTTTGGTGACTTCTGCCTTGTCATGGCCGTGGGCTGGGGGTGACAGGTACACGTGACTTGTGTTGGCATTCTAGGCCTAGGTGATCCCTGAAAATCCTTCCAGTGCAAATGTTCCACGAGAAGACAGCACATGGCTGAGAAGCAGACAGGGGTTGAGTCTGGCAGGGCATGAGCCTTGGCTTGCCACAACGCAGAAGCCATTGCTTCTTCCCACCTCTGGACCTATAACAGATGCTAGTCTCACCCTGCCTATGCCTATGGCTGTGTGATCTTGTGATTCTGGCTGAAGAAACACTTCAGAAGGGTGACTCCTCTTCTAGGAAGCCTTCCTGATCAGCCTTCCTGGCAGACTGTGCCACCGCACCCCCAGCACTAAGGATGCTCCACTTAGCCTGTGTGCCTGCTTTCTCCGCCCCAGCCCTCTCCCCAGGGACAGAGACCATGTAGATTCCTCTCTGATCCCCAGGCCCAGCATGGTTCTGGCACAGAGCAGGGAGCCTCTGGGGAGGAGGCGAAAGACAAAGTGACCATTTTGGAAATGACGCTCATCCTGAAATAAGTAGCCAGAGGAGCAAGTCAGGAGGGCTGGGGAGGCGTGGGGAGGGGGTAGCAACGGGCTGGTGACTTCCTGCACAAGCATGCCGGCGACGTTCCTGGTCCTCAGTGTGGCTATTGTCCCTGCTGGTCCAGAGAGCAGGCTCAATGGGGCCTCTGTCCCTCCTCGGGCAGGCCGGCCGGCTTGGTGGCGTCCCACCCGGGCAGCTGGGAGGCAAGGGCCGACGCTTCCTGTCCCCGCCACAAGTGTTCCGAGGGGCAGGGAGAGGGGAGGGGGACCCTCCAGACAAGCACCCATCTATGTCCCCTAGGGGAGGGCTGCCCAGCTGGGGGAGGAGGCGGGAGAAGCACTGGGACGCGCTCACCCCTGTGCTGCTGCCTCTGTCCTCCCGACCAGCTCTCCCTCTGAGCTGGAGCTGCTGGCAGAGCCACTCTGGCCCTCTTGCTCTTCCTCGAACAGGCCAAGCGCGTCCTTGCCCCATCTCAGGGCCTCTGCTCTTCCTGTTTCCAGGCCAGGAGGGCCCCTCTCCCGCATCTCCCCACCATTCATTCCCTGCTTCATCTGTCTCTATTCAGGCTGCCGCTGCCACAGAGACTGTCCCAGACAAGCCTGTCTGAACATGACCTAACACCACAGCACGTCCGTTTGCACCTAGATCTTTACTGTAGGTCATTCTGCACAGGCTGAGCGGTATTCTTTCCTTGTCTTTCCTGTTCATTATGGCAGATGAGAATTCTACCACCTTTTTTTCCTTTTTCTTTTCCCTTTTTAAAAAACTTTTGGGCCATGCCACATGGCATGCAGGATCTTAGTTCCCAGACCAGGGTTCAAACCCACAGCCCATGCACAGGAAGCACAGAGTCCTAAGCACTGGACTGCCAGGGAGGTCCCTCCTGTTCACTATGGACTGTCCCCAGTGCCTGGGGCACATAACAGGTGCTCCATAAAAACATGCTGAATGAACAGAGAAAAGTAACACACCTGAATATCAGTGCACACACCAAGAGATGTGCTATGGGGGAACAGAGTCCTGTGTTTTGGGAGGATATGACAGGGTGGCTGGGGCAGAGGCTGGGGAAAGTACAGCAAGAGCCAGGTGAAGCTAAAGTAGAGAAGGATCCATGTGGACCAGGTAGCATGTACAAGGGCTGGGACGGCAGGAAGCACAGAGGGCTTAGGGCTTGGAGGCCAGTCCACACCAGGCCCCGGGACAATGCTCCAGAGCCAGATTTTAGGTGGGGGTCACGGGAAGCTAGGGAAAGAGTTAAAATCAGGGGTGGCAAGGTCAGTCTGGCATTTCAGGAAGTCTAGCTGGGTTTGCTGCTAAGTCACTTCAGTCGTGTCCAACTCTGTGCGACCCCATAGACGGCAGCCCACCAGGCTCCCCCATCCATGGAATTTTCCAGGCAAGAGTACTGGAGTGGGGTGCCATTGCCTTCTCCAGCTGGGTTTAGAGAATGAATTGAATTGGGGTGTGGGCAAAACATGAGAGGACCCCCTGGGGGCTGCGGCCACATGGCTGGTGAGAGGCGGCGGTGGTGTGGTCTGAGAGGAGTGGCAGGGAGGAGAAAGGTGAAGGGATGCCAGAGACAGACAGGAAGCACAGTCAGGGTCCGGGGTAGCCCTGGGGAAGGGCAAACCAGGGATCAAGCCTCAGCCATGCTGCCTGGCTGTGGGGCTTGGGCCAGGCCCCCTCTGTTGGCTGGTGACCGCGCTAACTCTGGCTGGGGCCGGGCAGGGCCGGGGGAGTCGATGCAGCGCCTTGAGGCTGACAGTGACAGATGGAAGGAGGACTGGCCGCCACAGGGCAGCCGGTGGCAGTGATGGCTGGGGCAGCCTCGTGGTGATTATCTGCTGGGCTCCTGCCCAGGGGCCTGCCCTCAGGAGTCAGGAGTTGCCCATAAACCTGTCACCTGAGCCTGTACAAGCTGCCCTTGGGGGGAGGGTGTGCCCCAAAGCTGATGTGGAGAGGGGATCAGATACCCTGGTGTGATGCTGCAATTATACACACACACACACACACACATATGCGTGCACGCGCGCGCGCGCACACACACACACACACACACTCTCCTGCAGGTGAGCAAAAGGCTCTCATTCCAGGAAGGGCCAAGCTAGAAACAGCCAGGCCGTGAGTACCACAAGCACTCAGTCCCAAGGCTTGTCTACAGTTCTGAGTTGCCTGCTAGGCCCCGGAGCAATTCTTCAGAGCCCAGAAGGAAGAGTTGATGGAAGAAGTGTTGAGTCTTAAAAAGGGAGAAAACTCAGGAGGAAGGGGAAGAAGGTGGATTCAGAGGGAAAGATGCCCCAGGCCCTCCATGGTCCAGCCACGCAGTGTGCACAGCAGGGGATTAGCAAGGTCTCTGGGGCAGGGAGGGGACTTCCAGCATTGCACAGCCTATAAGGGGCAGGACAGGGCTCAGACCTCCCTGATCCAAGTCCAGTGCTGGGGGAAAGCCTGAGGCTAGGGCGGAGAATGAAGAGTAGGGGGCACTTCCAGAAGCTCTTCCAGCACCTCCTCAGCTCTGGGACCTGACTATGCTCCCTGAGAGGGTCTCTCAGCCCCAGAAAAGCACCTGACACCAGCCTCGTCCCCAGGAGGATATATCTCCTCCCCAGGGGTGGCACCAGGGCAGCACTCAGTACAGGCACCCACGGCAAGCTCCCCAGAAGCCCACTGTCCTGGTCCCTGAAGCCCACCCACACGTGCTCCTTATGGGTCCCAGACCATCTCTCCCATCCCTGCCTCACTCCCAGCATCCCGGAAGATCAGAATCACGGGAGTGGAAGGAAGAACGTGGGAAAGACTGGCATGTGGAAGCTGTGGAGAAAAGCCTCCTTATTCTGCCCACAAAAGGGCGCTGAGCTTGGGTCCCGAACTGGGCCTGGACGGGCACATGTCTGCAGACACACAGGTGCACACGCAGCGCCCTAAGGAACAACACACACGGGTATTCCTCTGGGGTACACACCTGGGGAGTTGCCAGCTCCATTTTAAGTCCACCGACAGGGAAGCATGTGGTCAAGATGGCCTTACACCTGCCTGGGGCCCAAGGGAGGCAGTTCACAGCCCATAGACCTGGCAGCTCCCGGGGGCTCGGCAGCAGCAGAGCCTCTGTGGGCTCATATGAACTGGGTGCTGCAGAGGGGAATGCGTGCAGCATGCACACTTGGAGCTCCGGATATTAGTGCCATGCATGTGACTGCACAGAACCCTCCACTCTGGACCCATCCCCACAAGCTACTGTGGACTGGGGGGAGCCCCAGGGCTGGGCAGCATGGGCAGCTCAAAGAGTTTCTGAAAACCATCAACATAAACGCATGGAAAACTGGGAGAATTATCCTGAAGGAAGAAAAAACTGCAACCACTCATCTCTCCTGGAAGATGTCTTTCTAGTCCCTGGCCACCATTTATCCCACGACCCCACATCTTCTCAGCCAGTTGAGCCCAAAGTGAAAGAGCCCTGGCTGTGCAGCTCTGAGACCTGGGTTTGAGTCTTGGCTCTGTCATTCCTGGCAACAGGAGCTTTGGGAGGTTTCTAAAGCTCCCTGAGCCTCAGTTTCCCATTGCTCAAGTGGGAATCATAATATCTATCCACTGGGGAGTTGAGAGGATTTCCTGAACTCATGTATGCAGAGTGCCTGGCATGCGTGCATGCGTGTTAAGTCACTTCAGTCGTGTCTGATTCTTTGCAACCCCGTGGACTGTAGCCGCCAGGCTCCTCTGTCCATGGGGATTCTCCAGGCAAGAATACTGGAGTGGGTTGCCATGCCCTCCTCTGGGGTATCTTCCCAACCCAAGGATCGAATCTGTGTCTCTTATATCTCCTGTGTTGGCATGCGGGTTCTTTACCACTAGCGCCACCTGGGAAGACAGAGTGCTTGGCACATAGTTGGAACTCAGTAATTGGTAGACTTCATCACCCTCCTCATCATTATTTGGACACATAAAACTTCACATGTCCAAAATTTACATTCATATTTTTTCCCTTCTATCTTGCCAACTTTCTGAAAACCCAGAAAAGTCTCTGGAATCCCAAATTTCATCCTTTCAGCAAATATAAATAAACTCACTCAGTCTCCCTCAACAAACACGAGTTATTGGTCAGACCTGGGCTCTTTGCTGAGGGCAAGGAGCCGGCAGGGTGTGAGGCTGGCCTCTGTCCCCTCCGATCACGTCAGGTTTTCCCATATAGGATCTCACGTCATCCTCACAGTGACTGGGAGTTGCGATACATGGGCCCCAGCATGGAAAGGCCCGGAGAGGAGAAGGGACTTTCTCAAGGTCACAAAGCGAGGGAGTGGCAGGACCGCCAGTCCAGGACCCCAGCTGTCTCTCTGCCTCCCGGTCTCTGAGCCAGCCCTGCGCTGGTGGGTGTGGTACTGCTCCCAGGGCAGTGAAACGGAAGATGGCGTGGTCCGGCCAGCACAGAACAGCCAGGGGTGGGGGGTTACAGGGCACGGGGAGAACCACTCTTGGGTCTGGCAAAATCCACCGGGCTACAGGCTGTGAATATGACATCCTGAATCTCAAGACTGGTCCCTGTCACCTCTGGGTGCTGTGACAGGTTGACGAGTCTGTGCAGAAAGCAAGGCCTGGGAAGGACTAGACGGAAAATACATGCAGGAACCGGACACTTAGTGAGGAGGAATGGGCTTGGACACAAGCTCTACCAGGCAAGTTGCTTCCTTGTTCTGGGCCTCAGTTTTCCCATCTGGAATCAGGGTGCATGTGTCTAGAGATGCTTTAGATGTGATAGACTCTAAAGTCTGAGCCACAGCTGTTCCCCCGGGAACTGACCACTCTGCTGTGGGATGGGGTTAATGCACTGAGTGAACAGGAGATGCTGCTACATGTCTAACCCACAGCCCTTCCTGCTGCATGGTCAAACATGCCCCTCATCCCTGCTCTACCTTCCACTCCTCTATTGTAGCTATGGAGCAAGAGCCAGAGCAGAGAGAGAGCTCTGTGGGGTCTCTTCTCTCCCCACCCCCCACTCTTCCCCTAGAGAGGCCGTGCGGGCCGAGCAGGGGAGGGGGCACTTGTCCAAGCTTACACAATCAGCACCCTGTCTGGTGGAGACAAAGGCCAGGCTCTGGGCCTTGGCGGCCAACTGCCCGGATGGAATGACAGATCACAGAGCTGCTGAATTTAGAATTTTTTTTTAATGTTAGCTTAGATTCTGAATCTCTAAAATTCTGAAGAATTATGTGTTAGAATCACAGACATGCAGAATCTTCATCTCAAAGAATAAGAATAACAGCATGGTGAAACAGAAATGCAGAGTTCAGAATCCCACAGCTGAGACATGGAATGATTGTAGGAACCTCAGACTCTTAACAAACTCAGACCAACCAAGTGTCAGAATCATCCCGTGTGGGAAGCCTCATTTCCCAGAATAATAAAATGTGGGAATCGCAGGATCTCAGAAACCCAGGACTGAACGTCACACAGGGTTGCAAGTAGGAACTCCTGGAATGTTCATTTCAATCTCACGGAACCACCTAATCTTGCCTCCCCAAGACCTCAGAAGGACGAATATGGTTTTGCTTACCTGAAGGGCCCTCCGACACACCTACCTGAGCTCCACTTTGGACCTGGGCAAAAGTGTATCAGAATCACCTGGAGAGCTGAAAACATGCCCATGGCCAGGCTGATCCTGGGTCTATTGAGTCAGAATGTTCAGCATCAAACAAACAAAAACATCCTGAGGTGATTCTACTGTGAAGCCCCAGTTGAGAAGCACTGATGTGGTAAGCCTCACTGCCTTATTCCAGACAGGGTAACAGAGAGTGCAAGTAGCTGGCTGCAGAGACCACTCAGCAGTGGTCCCTGGTCTCTACAGCAAGGTCATGCCCCTCAGGTTGTGTTCTAACTCCGCCTGGACATTGTTGGCTCCAGGGACTCTGTTCCCAACTCTCTGTGTCTGCCTCAGAGCTACCCTGCTCCAGGGGTGTCCCCAGTGGTCTTGGGGGCCAAGCAGGCTGGGACAGAAACTGCTAGGCTCACAAAGCCAGCCCCTCCCTCCCTGCTCCCAACCCCTCACACTCAAAGTCGTCCAGGTGGTATCCACCCGAGTCGGAGGAGTACCGTGGAGGTCATCAAGGTCAATCCCCAGCCTCCGGGAGGCCTGTAATGCAGGGGTGTCCCAGGCATGGGGAGTCAGAGGACAGGGGTCAGAGGACAGGGGTCCCCCACTGCATTAGCTTGCTAAGTGGCCTTAGATAAGTCACTTGACCTCTCTAAGCAAAAATGGTCTCAAGGACAGGAAACTTCTGGAAATCCTTTCTTCCTCTGCCTTTTGACCCCACCCAACAGCAGCAGCAGCAACATGGCCACACATTTAATCGAACGGATGCCCTCAGCAGCCTTTGCCACACTGTCCTCAATCTTTATTATGTCTAATGTGAAACACTCCTGCTGCAGTGTTAGCCCTCCTGCATGAAGATGGAGCCTATCTGGCCACAAATGCCCTCTACTTGCTCAGAGGAAACCCCCAGAGCCATCCCGCAGCCCACCTGAGGGTGCCCCTGTTGCAGGTCTGGCTGGCCTTGCTGACTCTGGTGGGAGCTAACCTCCCAAACAAATGATGAAGAGGTGGCACTCCTCAGGGGCCGCCGGAGCAGCAGAGGCCGACAGAGCCGACTGATGATTGCAGTTTCAATCGGATGTGCTCACAGCTCCTAAGCCGTCTAGCAGGGCAGGGATCCTGCTGGGCCAGAGTGTTTCCTCCAACGAGATGGAGATTTCCCGCCAGGCCATGGAAAGAAAACCCAAAAGGCAGTCTCCAGGAATGGGGAAGTAGGAGCCCAGATAGTCCCGAGACCAGTGTTTCCCAAATATTAACATCCCCACCAGCCACCTGGGAGCTTGTGAAAACACCCACACTGATTCAGTAGGTCTGGGGTGGGGCCCAAGTCTCCACATTTCTGATAAGCTCCTGCTGCTGCTGCTGCTGGTCCATGGACCATTCTTTGAGAAGCAAACCTCTAGATGTTCATAAATAAAAATCTTTCTATTCCTAAGAATTCTCTACTTTTGTCAGGCATTCATTTCCAGCTCTGTCAGCTCATAAGAGCCACAAAGCAGCCCTGAGGGGCAGAAAGGATGCAGATCATTGGATTCACTGCACAGAAGGGAAAACCGAGGTGAAGCAAGGGCATGGGGCTTGTTCAAGGTCACCCATCTGGTTACCATTGTTGTTTAGTCACTAAGTCATGTCCAACTCTTTGCAACCCTATGGACTGTAGCCCACCAGACTCCTCTGTCCGTGGGATCCTCCAGGCAAGATTACTGGAGTGGGTTGCCATTTCCTTTGCCAGGGGATCTTCCCGACCCAGGGACTGAACCTGTGTCTTTTGCAGTCACTCCTCTAAACTCCTTCTCCGTGGCTGTTCAGAACCACACACACCTTGGCAACGAGCGCACTGACCCAGCGGCTCCCTGTCCTGCCTTCTACTCAGCTGTGTCAGCCTGGAGGTAGAGGCCAGCTCCTGTGCTCTGAAGTTTTCTGGGGATCTCCAGGGCCCCTCACTGAACTGTGCTGGCTATTGATCTGGCTCCCAGTGGCCTCAGCTGATGGACCAGAGGGTTAGGAATCAGTCAGGCTTACTGAGCTTAAACCCACACCCTGCCCTTGGCTTCTGGGTGACTCTGGGAGGATTCCTTGACATCTTTGAGGACACGGATGATGTGCCAGGACTCAGCACGCTCCCTGGTACCTGCAGGGTGCTCAGCCAGCATTCACTGCCTGCCTTCCTTTCCTTCCCCACCTCCCAGCTGAGTCTTGTGCATTTCTCCCTTCCTCCCTCACACATTTATTACAGCACAGCCTCTGAAGCAAGACTGCTGATTGGACTGGAGCTGAGCAGTGTGACCCTGAGCAAGTCACGTACTGTCTCTCTGACTCAGTTTCCTCCTCCGGCCAATGGGGATGATAGGAGCCCACAGAGGGCTGGTGTGAGGATTAAATGGGTCAATACATGTGAAGGGCTTAGAGCAGAGCCTAGGACACAGCAAACGCTCCCTGCACCTGTCAGCTACCATACTGTCCACAGCATCTCCACACGATGGCCTGGCTGTGCGGCAGGTGCCATGGCAGATGCTGGGGGCACAGTGAGAAGCAGCATTGCCATTAGTGATTTCACGGACTCCTGCCCATGCCTGCCCCCACCCCAGATCACAGGCAGAAGAGAAGACCAAGATACTAGGCTGGTTGTGCAAGGGTCCTTTGGGAACACAGAGGAAGGAAGGACCGGTGGACGGGAGGGCTTAGAAGGCCTGGGAGGGGAGGAGATAACAGCCCTGCTTAAGCATCATACTTAATACCAAAGAGTGAGGGGAGTTCGGGCTTCTGTCCGCTTTTACCCTTTGTCATCATGCTTACCGCCTTGGGGACATGCCTCTTCTCACCGCCTCCTCATACATTCAACTCCTGCACAAAGCCTCCCTCTCTGGCCAAAGTCAAGGAAGCACCGGGATGCAAGGCAGGGAGAAAGCCAAGGGGCGGGGGGGGGGGGGGCGGGGGGGGAGGTGGCAGGGACACTCTCGCCCGCAGCTTGATTATTGCCTGGGCCAGAGCACAGCAGGTGTACAGCATGTCCTGGAGGATGGGTCTATTCTCATGGGCAGAGAGGGCCAGTGGCAAAGGTGGGCTCCTGGGGTCAGAGAGACTTGGCTTGATCCTAATCATCTGTGGAACCAAGGGCAAGTTGCCTAACCTCTCTGTGCTACTTTGTTACAAAATAAAAGAAGGAAGGGAGAGAGGAGGGAAAGATGAAGTGGGAGAAGAAGGTGGCCAGATGGACTGCAGACACAGTGCAGGCTAGTATGAGCATCCTAGGAGATCATGAGGTGGTGGCACTTTGCAGGCTGGGTATGAGGACGGGCACATTTCTCTAGGCCTTCCACCCCACTCCATGGGCACTCCTTCCTTGCATTTGTTGCCTGATTTCTCTGTAGCCCAAACCTTAGATGTGGGAGGGGGTGGTGAGAGAAAGGAGGCCCAGATCTTAAAAGCAAGCCAAGTCAATGGTATCAAGTCCTGGCAACCAGAGACAGAGCCACCTCCTACCCCAGATAAAGCCATGGGGTCCAGACTCCATCCTGAGGGGCTACCCAGATGCAATGGGAAGGGAAACTGCTACTATCAAAACGTGCCTCCGAGAACCCCCAGCAGATGAAGGCAGAGTCCGTGGCAACCTCCAGGCTCACACTCACACTAGGAGCATATGCACTCTTACTCATTCACCCCTAATTAGGAGCATATGCACTCTTACTCATTTCAACACACACTCTGTGAGCGCCTGCTGTATGCAGGACCTGTGCTCAGCCGCTCACTGGGTAGTGGGGCAAATGGTATGACTTTACAGTTTTCTAATTGGGTTTGTCTGCCCCTACTCATTGTTCCTGGAGCTCACAGAAGCCCTGATTGATGGGCTTCATGGCTTGACCCTGCTTCAAGCACTCAGGGGTCGTGAAGGCTCATGGGCAGAGTCGACTTGGCTAAAGTGGACCAGCTATTGAGGCTTGGGATAAGAACTCAAGGCTTTCGACCCCAAAGCCCAGGTCCTCTTGCCAGCCATGCAGACACAGACCCTACCTGTGGTGGGCCCCCCAGGAAGCAGGAGAGACGGTCATGTGAGAATGGGCTCCCGGCTAGGCAAAGCTCAGCAAGACAGAGTAGGAGCAAGGTGGGAGGGTGAGGGGCACAGGGGCTTCTCCACAGGAAAGGGCACAATTGTGCTGGGCTTGGAGGGAAGGGTGGAGCAAATGAGAGCAAAGTACCAGCTGAGGGCACAGCACAGGCAAAGCCCTGGGATGGGAGGGGGTTAGGAGAATTCAAATGGCAAACAGCCAGGGCCACCTCCTGGGGGGCCCAATTGGGGCCACACTCCAGGGCAGGGCACCAAGCCCACAACGAGGGGGCATCATCTGTCCTCCAAGGATAAGGTGGGGAGGCAGACAGGTGAGAAGCCATGGGAGGCCTTAGAACCAGGCTCTGGATGGGGTTGCAAATCCTGAAAAGTGGGATTGTAGAGAAGAGCTGGTGGGCCTGCGTTGCTGGGGAAGGGGTCTTCACGGAGGTGAGTTTAAGCTGGGCCCGGAAAGGGGGCAGGAAGGAGATGTTAGGGAAAGGACTGCAGGCTCGGGGGCTCCTTGGGCACCGTTCACCTGTGTGTGTGGTTGAGCAGCCTGGCTGGGACAGGGCAGGAAAAAGAGAAGGTTTCGGGGACCACGGCATCTTAGGCTGCCTCTCACCCACTGCATATCAACTCTACAAAGCCAGGCTCGTGGAGCCTCCCTTTACAAATAAGAGCAGATAAGGCTCAGGGAGGCCCAGCAGCCCAGCAAGTAATGCTAACAAGAGCTGCCATTGAGCACTCGTGGGATGCCAAGCACTGGAATAGCTAGCCCATTTCCCAATATCTTGCAAATGGGTAAGCCCACCTCACAGATGGTTGGGTGATGCTGTGTAATACAATGACAGAGCTGGGAAAGGGCAAGAGTGAGCTCTGAGCCCAGCTCAGGGAGACTCAGAGGGTGGTCCCTTTGAGCATAGAGGAAAGGGGAAATCAGAGAGGGCTGCCTGGAGGAGGTGACATCAGCAAGCTAATCAGCTCAAGAATATAATCACTCTGCTCCAGCCCTCCATTCCCTGGGCCTTGAAGGTGGTTAAAGGACCAGGGACAAGTTCTGGCTCCCAGGCTCTGCCATCACCCCTGTCCCTCAGGGACCAGAGATAGAGAACTGAGGTGAGGCCAGCTGACACGGCGAGATTCCTCGGGGCCTTGAGTCACTCTTTGCGATCCATTTAAAAGAAGAACTGGCAGCAGAGGATGTGAAACTGCCCCTCTCAGACTCTTTCTTGCCAGGCTTGGGGCAGCAGGAAGGATGTAAAAGTGGTTGTCCCGTGAGCCCCCACACGCTGTCCGTCCATCCCTCCCACTTGTCTTTGCCAGGGTAAGCACTTGGCGGGGCCGTCCCTCTGCCTGGCCAGAGGGCAGCTGACAACCCATAGGTGGCACTTGACACCTTCTAGCCGTGGCTCATCATCCCTCCTCCCACTCTGTCCACCCTGGACAGAGTGGAGCCTCCGGGACCCAGTTCATAACCTTTCATCCCTCAAGCCAACCTGCCAGTCCCAAAGTCATCAGAGCCTGTCCCAGTCACCCTCCCAAGCCTCCTGGGAAAGCCCAGGCTCATCACATGGCCTTCCTGCAGCCCACCCTGGAGGCAGCCTGTCCTGTAGGGTAACAATGGGATAGGAGGACCAGAGACCCCTCTGATGACCCCATAGCTTTAAAACACTGTTTTAGACCTCTGGGACTTCACAAACAAGTTTGGAGCAGTTGAATTGAGGCATTGCAATCATGATGGTCATTAACACAGCTACAACAGTTAACACGGTGCATATGAAGTATTCTCCGTCAAGCACTTCAGATAAAATAACTCATTCATTCTCACAACATCTTGTGAGCTAGGTTTCTATCATCTTCACTTTACTGAGGAGGGAACTGAAGCCTAGAGACCTTTAATTGATTTTCCCAAAGGCACACAGCTAGTCCGAGGCACTGCTGGAGGTTGAACCCCAGTGGGCTGGCTTAAAGGCTCTGCTTGGAACCACCACACCAGAAAATGAGGGCCTTGGAAGGGGAGGAAGGAAAGACTCGAGGCCACAATACAGGGTTTGGGGGACCACCCCAAAATTAGCAGGCACTACACCATCCCTATGAACACCCGTCCCAGCTAACATTCTCCAAGCACTCACGACATCCCAGGTTCTGTGTGGAGCTCTGGAGTATCAAGCCCAGGCACCAAGATTAGGAGGAAGCCTGTGAAATGATGCCTGCTGCGTGCAATGCAAGCCACCTTCCTGAGCCCAGTCCTTCCACACTGGAATCACAAAGTGACCTTGTGTGTCCACCCTCTTTCCTTCTCTCTCCCCTCCTGCCCTTCCTTTTTTCCTTCCTTTTCCCTCTCTCCTTCCTTTCCTCTCTCCATTGATCTTTTGTAACTTGCAGTCCTTATAGTCCTGGCCCAGCGCCATGAGAAAACGTTGGTTTCCACATCCATATATTGACGGCTCTGAACTAATCAGTGGTCCCTGCCCTGAGCTTCTGCCTGTCCCTTTCTGCCTGTTCCCTCCCCAGGCTCAGCCACTCTGGCCCCAGAGGAAACCCAGGCCTGCAGGGAGGTCAGGGCCACAATGAGAGGTTGGAAAACCCAAGCAGAAGTCAGACATGGGCTGGGGGCCACGGCCTTCCCGGCCTCCTTGGGACACCCCACAGGGACCAGCCTGATCTAGCCTGGGAAGAGGTGGAAGGGCTGGGGTCCAGGAACTGCAGAGACTGGGTGGGGAGGAGGGGATCTGAGCCAGCCTTCACTTTCCCCTTATCTCCTGCCCCTCCCCCAGCAAGACCCTGAGACTATTCACATCCCACCTCTAAGGTTTCAGCTGTTCTAGGATTCAATTCTCTGCCTGCTCTATTTTTCTTCTTCTTTTGCAATCTCCAAGAAACTCAAGCTGCCAGATGGGTGGGGGAGATGATTGTTTTCTGTCTGACATCTGGATTTCATTAGCAGCCCTGGGCATGCTGACTCAGGAATGGCAGCTCCCCTGGGCTCAGACCTTTCCCAGACCCCTCACGGTGCCTGGTCCTTGCTGGACGCAGGAGGCACAGGTGCCAACATCCTTCAGACCTCCCCCAAAGGAGTAACTAGCCCTCCCAGGAACATCTTGGGTGTGGTGGAGGCTGAGGACTTAGAGAATTTCTGCTCCCAGCTCAGCGCCTGCCTGATGGGAGGCTGCCAGCTGGGCGTGGCTGGGCGTGACCACCATGAAGGCTGCAGGAAAGGACGCTAGGTCCTGGATGGACTGACTCCATCTGTGTCCCAGTCTCCATTCCTACAGATGCACCGAGCCCTGCACTGATCCCCAATAGGAGATAAAATTTGGAGATGAGGAAAGGTGGCCCAGAGAGCAAGTGACTCATCCAAGGTTGCACAGCTGGTAAAAAGTAGAGCTGGAACTTGAACTCTGGCTTTGAGGTTACACATTTGAAGCTGTTTCCTCTGACCTCAACAAGATGTCCCTTCACTAACATCAGGGTCCTTCCTGTTGGCCTATGGACCCTAAGCCCTGTCTGAGTTTCAGAGGAAAGGTAGTATCTGGAGTTTTCACAGCATATCCATCAGAGAGGCCTGCAGTGGCCATCTAACCTAAAGCAGCCTCAGACACTCTTCAGGGAGGACACCTGTGGATCCCCTCCTCCACAGTGAAAGTGTCTGTTGCTTAGCTGTGTCTGACTCTTTGCAACCCCACGGACTGTAGCCCACCAGGTTCCTCTGTCCATGGGATTTTCCAGGCGAGAATACTGAAGAATACTGAAGAATATCCTTTCTCCAGGGGATATTCTTGACCCAGGAATCGAACCTGGGTCTCCTGCATTGCAGGCAGATTCTTTACCATCTGAGCCACTATTTTATGACCTTATTGGTATAAAGATAAATATTACTCAGACTGGATTCACTATTATACACTTACTATTACTCATTTTTTTCCTTCTGGTTTTAAGATAAATGAAAATTAGTATATTTTTGTGGGCCCCTGAGAGAACAGTGCCTCAGTATGCCTGCTGTTTCTCCCAGAGAAACTGGCCTGGCAGTCTTGGTCAAAGCACTCACATTCTGCACAGCAGTTCTTGTCATCTCATATCTCCTTCTTCTCTTACTGATTTGTGCTTATTGTCTGACTTCACCCAATTATTACATGAGCTCCAAGAGAGTGGTCCTCTTTCCTAGTTTGTTCACTATGGCATCCTCAAATGCCTGCTACACGCTTGGCACATGGTTGGTGTTCAATAAATGTCACTAAATGAATAAAGGAAGAGGAACCTATCTTCTCAGGCAAGTGTATTGAATCCCAGGTAGTGGCACCCCACTGGCCACTTCAGTGATCTAGAAGCACCTCCTTTACTGCTTGCCCCTGTTCCTCCTACCCACCTGGTCACCAGGCCCCAGGAATGCAACCTTCTCATCATGTCTAAAGTTTGTCCCCTCACCTTCAACTTTCCTTGCCCTTGCCTTGTATCCGGTCTTATCATCTCTCCATGTGCCTGGACTGGTTTGGTCTGCAGTCTTGCCTCTTCCAGCCTGGCCTCCCAACTGCCCCAGCGTGATCTTTCAAAATGCCAATATGAGTGTGTCACCTAAAACCCCTGGATGGCTTCGCCTGGCCCTCCAGATAAAGTCCAGACTGTGTAGCCTGGCACACAAATCCTCCACCACCTGCTGCAGCCATACCTCCTGCTCCTCCCCTCAGGCACCCAGAGTGCTAGCCGTCGCCAAGGGCTCGCGGTTCCCGGAAAGCAAATTCCTACTATTAACACACTTTCCTGGAAGCCTTCCCCGCTCTGGACTCAGACTCCTCCTCTCTGAGGCCTCCCATGGAGCCCCAGGCAAAGCTGGTCCCTCACTGCAAATGTTATAGCCCTGATCACCCTGAACGGTCAACAGCATTTCTGTTGTCCACACTGTGCCACGGTGGACAAAGGTCAAGCACTCGTCCAGCACAGGCCTGACGTACCGTAGGCGCTCAGGAAGCGCCGGGCGGTTGTACTGAGGGCTGGGCTGGGCTCTGTCCTGGACAGATTGTGTGTCCTGAACACAGATGTGGCACTTAGTCAAGGCCCCACCACATACACACATACCATACAGGCAAATGTGGAAGACACAGAGCAGGTCCCGCCACACTGGTGTGCAGAAGCCAACACGAGACACACGGGTGACCCTGAGGGCAGGCCCAACAGAGAGCACGCATGACTCCCCTACAGCCACCTGGAGTTTCTGCGGGCACCACAGCTGGCACCCCAACCAGCCCTGGCCTCCTTGACTGCACCGGAGCAGCAAACACCCTGGGGCTGGACCAGTGGAGGACTCTGCCAGACACAAGGCCTTGGTCAGACCAGGCCTGATATGGTTTTTGTGCACGTTGTCTTGTCCCTCTTTATTTCCAGCAACCCATCTTTTTAAAGAACGCTGGCTTTCTGAGAATGATGGTGGAGATAAAAACCTGGATGCTGACGTGGGTGGCAGGGTCTCATCTGAAAAGCACACAGGCTCTGGAGTCGGGAAGGCCTGAGTTTAGATTCCAGCTTTGCTGTTCATTAGCCATATGACCTTAGGCGAGCCACCCAACTTCTGTGGGCCTTGGTTTTATCATCTGGCAATTGGCCTGATCGAGTTTTTGAGATAATTAAAGGAACTGGTACATATTACACACTAAGCTCAGAGGGAAACCCAATGCTTAGAGAATACTATTATTGCTGTTCATATTATTATTATTACCCTTGAATAGAAACCTGGAACGCTGTACACGGATAGCTACAGGGACAGATTTTTTAAAGATGATACACATTCTTGAATCCTAGTTTTCTTGGGGCAATGCTGACGTTGGCTGGAGAGAAGTTCTGGCCAGGCACAGCCTCACCCCACAAAGAGGGGTCGCCTCTCACCAGCATTGGAAATTTGTCTCCAGCACTTTCTGCCTCTGCTTTTGGGGCTCCTCTTCATACAGTGCCCAAGCCCCTTGCACCGCCCCTGGTAGCTATGAGAAGCCTTACCAGTCTAAGGAGCTGAACTCTGGACACCTCTCTCTACCCTTAAGGTTGGAAAAGAATCAGTTAACAGGTTTCCGTCCTCTGGTGCCTGTGTCCCACCACCCAGGCTGCTGGCAGCGAATGCTCTAACCACGTTTTCACTGCGACCTTTCTCTGAGCCTGGGGCTCCATGGCAGCTTCAGGACCCATGGAGGGCAGGCCTAGGGTTCTGCACGCTCCACCCCTAGTCAGACCATTTAAGACTTTAAAAGCATTTAAACCATTTAAAAGTCATTCCACAAAAAGGGAGGAGAGAAAGGAGTAGAAAAGTCATTCAAAGAAATGATGGCTGAAAACTTCCCGAATCTGATTTAAAACTTTAATCAGCACATCCAAGGAGCTCAACAGACCCAAAGCAGTATAAAGATGAAGAGATTCACAAATAGACACATCACAGTAAAACTGCTGAAAGCTAAAGAGAAAAATCTTGAAACCAGTGAGAGAAAAATGGCATGTCATTTACAATTGATTTCTGATAATAATAACTGACTCCTCATCAGAAACAATGGAGGCCAGCAAGCAGGGGATAACATATTCAAAGTGCTCAAATTAAAAAATATCTGTCAGCCAAGAATTTTATACCCAACAAAGCCATCTTTAAAAGAATGAAAGTGAGATAAAGACATTTCCAGATAATTCCTCATTGCTAGCTCACCAATCCTTCAAGAAACACTAAAGGAAGTTCTTCAGGCTGAAAACAAGTGACCCCAAAGACTAATGAAAATACACATGAAAAACAAGGCACATTGATAAGGTGATTACGTGATTGTAAAACACAGTGTAAGTGTGTACTTCTTTTCTTCTCTTAGCTAATTCAAAATATTTGTCCTATAACATATAGAAATATAGTACCTTTTCCAATAACAGCACAAAGAAGGTGGGTGGGAAAAAATGTGTCTTGAGCTAAGGAAATGACACCAAGTGGTAATTTGAATTCACAGGAATAAATGATGAGAATTCAAAATGTGAAATAAGAAGGCTAACATGAAAAAAGCAACAGATATATAATTGGTCTCATTTCTTCTTTCAGCTTCTCTAAAACACATAAAGTTAAATAAAGTAATAATTCTAACAAGCATTGTTGAGTGTGTAATATACATAGATGTAACATGTATAACAATAATGCCATCAGAACAAGGAACAAAGAATAGAACCATAAGGGAGTAATGTTTCTATTTTGGAGTTAAGTAACATTTCTCACTGGAGTTAATATAAATCTGAAGCATATTTTTATGAGATAAGGGGTTTAAGACCTGGAGCAACCACTAAGGAAATAACTAAAAAATGGTGAAAAAATACTTAAAGAAATTAGAATGTTACATTAGAAAATTATCACTTAATGCAAGAGGAAGCAGTGAAGGAGAAACAAGGGAACAAGAAGGACATGAGCAATTTCAAAAACAAAGTACAATGGCAGCTCTAAATCCAGCTATATCAATAATAGTACATATAAAAAGTGCATTAACAATAGCATTATCAATAATGTAAACGGATTAAGCAACCCAAACAAAAAGCAAGGACTGTCAGGTTGGATAAAAAGTAAATCAAGGTCTAACTATATGCTGCCTACAGGAGACACACTCTAGATCCAAAGATATGAACTGATGGAAACTAAAAGGATGGGAAAAGACATAACAGGTAAACAACAACCATGAGAAGGCAGGCTACACCAATATCAGGCTAAGTGAAAGAAAGTGAAGTCACTCAGTCGTGTCAGACTCTTTGCGACCCCATGGACTGTAGTCTACCAGGCTTCTCTGTCCATGGGATTTCCAGGCAAGAGTACAGGAGTGGGTTGCCATTTCCTTCTCCAGGGGATCTTCCTGACCCAGGGATCGAACCCAGGTCTCCTGCATTGCAGGCAGACACTTTACCCTCTGAGCCACCAAGGAAGCCCTAATATCAGGCGAAATAGACTTTAAAACAAAAAATATTAAAGAGGGACATTTTCTAATGGCAAAAGGATTACTCCATCAGGAAAATACAGCAGTTATAAACAAGCATGTGTGTGTGCTCAGTTGCTTCAGTTGTGTCTGACTCTTTGCAACCCTATGGACTGTAGCCCACCAGGCTCCTCTGTCCATGGGATTCTTCAAGTAAGAAGACTGGAGTGGGTTGCCATGCCCTCCTCCAGCGGATCTTTCTGACCCAGGGATCAAACCCATGTCTCTTGCGCCTCCTGCATTGCCAGGCAGATTCTTTACCACCAGCACCACGTGGAAAGCCCATCAGAAACACAGATGTACCTAATGGCAGAGCATCAAAATACATGCATCAGAAAGCAACAGAACTGAAGAAAAATTGTCAATTCAACAATAATAGAGATTTCAATACCCCTATTTACAATAATTTACAATATAACTAGGCTGAATGTCGACAAGGAGTCAGAAGACATGAATAACACTATAAACCAACTAGACCTAATAGACATCTGCAGAATACTCCACCCATCTGTATACTTCTCAAGCGCACAAAACTATTCTCCAGGACAGACCAAATTTTAGGCTATGAAACAAACCACAATAAATTTAAAAGCACTGAAATAATATAAAGTATGTTTTCCAACCACAATTGGATAAAATTAGAAATCATTAAAAAAGGATACTTGAGAAACTCACAAATATATGGATATTAAATAACATACTCCTAAATAACTGGTGGGTCCAAGAAGAAATCACAAAGGAAATTAGAAAATGTCCTGTGATAAATGAAAATACAACATGCCGAAATGTATGGGATGCAGCTCAGAGGAAAATTTATAGCTAAAAACACCTCCATTTAATTTTAAAAAAATGTACAATCAGTATTCTAACCTTCAACCCCAAGAAACTAGAAAAAGAGAAAACTAAACATAAAGCAAGCTGAAGAAGGGAAATAATAAAGATTAGCGTGAAGACTTGAAAGCAGGACTCAAAGATATTTGTGCATCCATGTTCAAAGCAGCATTATTCACAAGAGCCAAAAGGCAGAAACAATCCAGTTGTCCACTGATGAGTAAATGAACAAATAAAATGTGGCAGACACACAGATACACACACACACACACACAATGGAATATTACTTAGCCTTTAAAAGGGAAGGAAGTTTTTAATAAAAATATATCACAAGGCAAAAATAAAGGAAGGAAATTTTGACACATGCTATAATATGAATGAACCTCGAGGACATTATACTAAGTGAAATAAGCCAATCACAAAAGGATAAATACCGTATGATTCCACTGATACGTGGTACTTAGAGTAATGAAATTCTTAGAGACAGAAAGTATAATAATAGTTTCCAGGTGGTGGGTGAGGGGAGGAGAGAGAAGTATTGCTTCATGGGTACAGAGTTTCAGTTATGCAAGATAAAAAGAGTTCTGGGGATGGTTGATGGGGGTGGTTGCACAACAATGTGAATGTACTTAATGACACTGAACTGTGTACGCTGAAAAATGGCTAAAATAGTACATTTTATGTTATATATATTTTGCCACAATTTTTAAAAAGATTAGCATAGAAAGTAATGAAATGAGGGTAGGAAAAAAATAGAAGAAATCAACCAAACCAAAAGTTGGTTCTTTGAAAAGCTCAACAAAGTTAAGAAACCTTCAGCTAGAATGACCAAGAAAAACAGAGAAAAGACTCAAATGTTAAAAATCAGACATGATAGAGAGGGACATTATAAGATAAAATAAAATAAAAATGCTTATAAGAGAATATTATGAACAAACTTCATGCCAAGAAATTAGCTAACTTAGATGAAATGTAAAAATTCTAGAAATACAGAATCTACAGAAATTGATCCAAGACGAAATAGAAAAGCTGAATAGACCCATAACAAATAAAGAGATCCAACTGGTAATTTAAAAGAACCTACCCACAAACGAAGACCCACACTTGGATGGCTTCACAGGTAAATTCCACCAACCATTTAAAGAAGAATCAATATTAATTCCCCACAAACTCTTCCAAAAGTAAAAGCGGATGGAACCCTTCCCGAATCATGGAGCTAATAAACGTGATTACATGGACGAACCTTGAAAACAATATGTTAAGTAAAAGAATCCAGTGACAAAAAGCCACATATTATATAAATCTATTTATATGAAATGTCCAGAATAGGGAAATCTACAGACACAGAAGGTAGATTAGTGATTATTAGGAAATGGGGGACCAGAGGGTGATAGCTAAAGAGTATGAGGTTTCTTCTTCAGGCGACAAGAAAAGTTCTTTAATTGACTGAGGTGATGCTGCGCAGCTCTGTGAATATACTACAAACCATTGACTTGTCTATTATAAACAGTTGAATTATATCTCACTAAAGCTGTTCCCCAAAATAAGCATTCCACTTTTAAATATTAAAAATGCCGAGCTCTTACACAACAGTTCTTTTGAAACAAGGGTTTCCACCTGTTCCTTCATTCAGGAAGATATACTGAGCAACCTGTGTGCACCATGTGGTACCTGGGCAGACAGAGGGCTACAGAGATGAATTCAGTGCAGCACCTGGGGCTTGTGGTCAGCAGAGACGTGGGGAGCACCAGTCCTATTCCAGCCTGCTAAAATCCTTAGCCAGGCAGGTGCACTCCACATTGTGACACAAGGGAGACAGAAACAACGCTGGCCAACAGACACTGGGCACTTACTGGGAGCCAGGAACCGTGCTAAGCACTTTCCATGCATTGCTTCATTGAGTCCCCACAGCAATCCACGGTGTTAGTGTTCTCGACAGCCTCGTTTTACAAACGGTGACCCTTGTGAAGAGTAAAGGGAGGTCCTCGGGCCTGCAGGCATCCTAGACAGAGTCAGCTTTGAGACAGGGCTAGAAAAGGGCCTCTAGGGAGAACGTGAGGCTCCACAGGCTATGGCTTCTCAGCTTGGCGCAGCACAGATGCTCAAGGGAGCAGAGAGCACCGAGGCCCCAAGAGCAGGGTTCAGCCCTATCTGCAGGTGTCCTCTCCTGAGACTCGGTTTCTTCAGCTGTAAAATGGGGCTATTATTCCTACTTCGGCCACAGAGTTGAGAGCCCTGCACAAGATTAGTGAACACACTGTGTAACATATAGCACCATGCTAGGAAGCAAGAGGTACTGAGGAGAGGCACCCTCTATCCTGCACGTTGGCAAGACTCTGGCCCCATCTGGGAAAGAGCAGCGGGGGCACAAAACTCACACACACACCTCTTCGCTGTCCCTCTGCCTCAGATTCATCATCCGTTGCCTTTGGATACTGGTCACCCCTCACTCATCAACCTGCCAGCCCCACTCAAGCCCTTCTCCTGGAAGCTTTCCTGGGCTGCCCACCCAGTAGACACTCTCAGGGGCCTCTGAGGAGGTGCACCCATGCACCCATAACAGGAGGTTATTAAAAGCACTCAGCACACTAGGCAGATGTGAGTGTTAAAGGAAATGCTTGGAGAGCACTTAGCAAAGTGTCCATCTCCTCCTTAAACAGGGTGGAGTCCTGCTCCACCCTGGAGGCAGGGTGACTGAGAGCTGACAGGCCCTGTGTGTGGGGTGGTGTGGGGGGCTCAGTCAGGGAAGGCATGGGGGGCTGCTCACTGGGTGGGCCCAGGCACATCCTTGAGCACCAACCAGATCCTCAGCCACCTGCTGGCCTCTCCTCCCATCCCTAGAACCCCGGGGGCTAGGGGCCTGACCCTCTGCCAGGGTGCCCTCATGCCAAAGGTCCCTTGCTCACTGCACACATCTGCCCAGGGAGTATGGATCTGGAGGGCAGCCAGCAGTGGGTCCGGGGTGGGTGGGCCTCTCTTGGCCAGGGGCAGGGGGAGGCTGAGATCACCAGCTGAATCACCAAGGATCATAGTTCTGGGTTGGGTTTGAGGTTCTGCATTTCTAACAAGCTCTGGGCTGACACTGATGTGGAGATGGCTGGCTGTACTTGAAGGAGCAGGGACCCAAAGCGTGGCATGGCCATTCCTGAGAAGAGTGGTGATTGGCATCTCGGCCCCCCACTGGTCTTGGAGGGACCCAGCCCTGCCTGGCCACACCCTCAGCTGCCAACATCTGGAGGGCAAGACTACACGGATTTTCTGAGTTTCCAGGATTCCATTTCCATTACACGTATAAAATAAAAGTAGTACCATGCTATAAAAACAGTGGAAAGTATGAAAAAATAATAGGAAAAAAAAAATCGCTGATAATCTCATACTGTATGTAACACAACTGTTAACCTCTGTCCCCAGGATTCCAAAACCACATCTGTCGGAGTCAGGGGTCATCCGGTAAGTGGGGTCTGCCCCCAGAGCCTCACCTTGTTGCAGCAAAACACTAGGGGAGAGATGGGAGCTGTTCCTGACCCCTTTCCCACCCCAAGGGAGCAATGCCCAGCCCCCCATGCCTGAGGCCTTCGTGTGTGCGTGCTCAATTGCATCTGACTCTCTGTGACCCCACGGACTGTAGCCCGTGGGATTTTGTCCATCTGTCCCATGGGATTCTCTGTCCATGGGATTTTCCCTGCAAGAATACTGGAGAGGGTTGCCATTTCCTCCTCCAGAGGATCTTCCTGACCCAGGGATCGAACCAGTGTCTCCTCCGTCTCCTGCAATGCAGGCAGATTCTTTACCACTGAGACACCTGGGAAGTCCCTGCCTGAGGCCTTCACCCAGACCTATCCTGGGGGCACCCCTCCCCCCTCACAGGCTGCAGGCTGCAGAGCAGGCAGAGGTGGGGTCTGGGGGAGGGGGCGCACATCTGGGTTCCTGGCCCGGAGCCCACATTCCTTCCCTGTGAGTGGGAGGTGATGGGCTCTCAGGAGAGCCGTGAGGAAGCTGTTGGCCCCTCCTGCCCGATGGTAACAGGACCCACCTTGGCAGGAAGACTGGGGTGGGGTGAGGGGAGACTCAAGGCTCAGAATCTCACTCTGGGGTGCCTCTCCCAGACTGCTGAATGGCCAGTGCAGGCCCAAGCTGGGGCTCTGTCCCATCCACACCAGCTAGCCCGCCTCAGGAAAACCAGAGGGGACAAAGAAGTGGTGGCCAGCGATCAGGGGGCGAGGTGCTGGAGGAAGGGGCCCCGGAGAGCTGTTTTGCCTCCTCTGCCCACGGAGGCTGGTCCACAGGCCAGCCAGGGCCCGGAGCGGCCTCCAGGGCCAGGCTGCCTTACCTGGGGGCAGTCCTTGATGTAGTGTCCTTTGTTGAAGCACAGGTGGCACAGGTAGTTGGGTGGGGGCCGCTTGCTGGGCTTGCGGGTCTCGGAGGCGAGGGTCAGGTCGGAGAAATGCTCGGTGAGGGAGCTGAGGCCGTCCGCGATGTTGTTGAGGGAGCCGTAGGGTGAGGCGCTCTTGTACACGCTGCTGCTCAGTGCCTGCGGGGACAGAGGCTGTGAGCACGCTGGAGGCCTGGCCCCCAGTGCAGCCATGGCCTCGCGGGCACTTCCACAGGCTCGGACACACACACACACAAATTCATACCGATTGGTTTTTTTTTTTTTTGCCTTCCCTGATCTTTTCTTTTTTCTTTTTTATTGAAGGATAATTGCTTTACAGAATTTTGTTGCTTTCTGTCAAATCTCAACACAAATCAGCCATAGGTATACATATATCCCCTCCCTTCTGAACCTCCTTCCCGTCTCCCTCCCCATGCCACCCCTCCAGGTTGATACAGAGCCCCTGTTTGAGTTTCCTGAGCCATACAGCAAATTCCCATTGGCTATCTATTTTACATATGGTAATGTAAGTTTCCATGTTACTCTTTCCATACATCTCACCCCCTCTCCTCCCCTCTCCCCATGGCCTTAAGTCTGTTCTCTATGTCTGTTTCTCCATTGCTGCCCTGCAAATAAATTCTTCAGTACCATTTTTCTAGATTCCGTATATATGCGTTAGAATACGATATTTATCTTTCTCTTTCTGACTTACTTCACTCTGTATAATAGGTTCTAGGTTCATGCACCTCATTAGAACTGACTCAAATGTGTTCCTTTTTATGGCTGAGTAGTATTCCAACAGGTATATGTACCACCACTTCTTTATCCATTCATCTGTCGATGGACATCTAGGTTGCTTCCATGTTCTAGCTATTGCAAATAGTGCTGCAATGAACACTGGGATATGTGTGTCTTTTTCAAGTTTTGTTTCCTCGGGGTATATGCCTAGGAGTGGGATTGCTGGGTCAAATGGTGGTTTTATTCCTAGTTTCATACTGACTCTTTAGTCACCTGTGGGATCTGGCTTCCTGGAACCCATGTTCAAATCCCAACTTGAGTTGTGCATCCATGGACAAGCCAGTGAACCACTCGGGACCCCAGAGACTCCATCCAGTAAACAGGATTGATGACAGCTACCTCCAAGGGTTTCTAGGAGGCACACATAACCCTTTATTTCCTGCCTGGCACTGGGGAAGTGCTCAGTATATGATGATGGTGATCATTAGTTCTTTACACGCTGCCAGGAGGTAAGACAAGCAGCAGAAAGCTACCTGCTAGAGCCAGAACTCTGCCGTGTGCTGGTGGGGTGATCAGCTCGCAGCCTCGTTTCCACTGTTCAGAAGAGGAGACTGACGTTCGGCACTTTGCCTGGTCTCCTGCAGCCCGAGCCTGTGCACGGTGCGTCCGGGGAGCCCTCAGCCCAGCCTGGGCCAGGTCTCTGGAACCCCAGGGAGGAAACGGCCCACCTCTCTCACCTCTCCCACCTCCAGTTGACAGGAACCAGATGTCTTGCCTGGCTTCAAAGCAGACGCGGCCCAGGCCCCCTCCTGGTGTATACAGCCTCTATTTATAGGAGTCACGGGCTCTGGGCGGCCAGGCACACTGGAATTCAGCAAAGGTGGGGCCTGCTGTGAGGCTGGCAGGGAATGGCCGTGAGACCCTTCTGCCGGGGCCAGGCCAAGGCTAGAAAGAGGTAGCTTCCCCAGGGGCTGATGACAAACCTGGGCACGTGCTCAGGCTTACTAGGCTCCAGTTCTTGGGCACACCAGTGGGGACAGTTCTTTGTCTGTGTCCCCTCAGTGCAGGAAGGGCGGGGAGTAAGCTGAAAGCTCGTCCCAGGGAATCAAGACACCCCTCCTCCAACCAGGACAGCCCACACCTCACACATGTATGCCTCTGGAGGTCCGGCACTCCTCCCTGGAGGACACAGCCCTCACTCTTCTTGGCTCTCTGGACACCCTGCTCTTTGACCCTGGCCCAGCCCTTTCCCTCTCTGGGCCTCTTTTCTCTCTGGGATCTGGAAGGAAAGACAGAGACACGACAACCAGGCCAGCTCAGGCCCAACACACAGTCAGTCCTCAATGACTGTGCACTGAACTTAAAGGCTCCTGATGACATCTTGGGCTTCCCTGGTGGCTCAGCTGGTAAAGAATCCACCTGCCATGCGGGAGACCTGGGTTCAATCCCAAGGTTGGGAAGATCCCCTGGAGAAGGGAAAGGCTACCCACTCCAGTATTCTGGCCTGGAGAATTCCACGGACTATATAATTCATGGCGTCACAAATCTCTGCTCTACCACTGCACTGTGGTGCAGTGGGCCACTGTGGAAGATCCCACACGAACCTGCATCCAGTCTGAGGGCAATTTTCCAGCTCCCAGGTGGCCCCAGATGGTCCATCCTGAAAGGCAGAGGGTCCCCCATCCTTGGGGGAGCGGTATGCAAGCCAAGGCAGGACAACCTTAAGGGATGTGGGGAGAGTCCCAGCGGAAGTGGGATTAAATGATATTAGTCACACAAACTGAGCACTTTAATATCCCTGGCGCTGGAAGCTTTACGTGTGTTAAGATAACTAACACTCACCACAGCTCTATGAGTCACTGTCCCCATTTTACAGATTAGATCAGTGTGTTCAAACTTGTATTGAATGACCCGGGAAACTTTTAACCAATACAGTTTTTCTGGGTCCCACCTGAGACCTATCAAAGCAGCCACCAGGGACTGAGGGCCCAGAATCTGCTTTGCTTCACTGTGGTAGAATATACGTTACGTAAAAACCTATCCTTTTAACGATGTTTAAGTGTGCAACTCAACGGCACTAAGCACATTCACATTATTTATACGGCAAACATCACCACCATCCATCTCCAGAAATCTTTCGTCATTCCAAACTGAAACTCTGTCCCCATTAAACACTAACTCGCCACACCCCCTTCACCCCTAAGCCCAAGTCAGCATTTTTCAATCTCCCATGGAAGGTACAACCTTCCTAGCCCTACCTGGCCTTGGGAGCACCAACCTTGGGACTTTCCAACCATCAAGGTTTCTCCTTAGCTTGTCCCTAGGCCTCTTCCCATCCAAACTGGTCTGGGGGAGGGCAGTGTCGCCCCAGCCTCCCAGAGAAAAGTTCATCCAAACAAGAGACTTGAAGTTCCAAATGGTGTGACTCATTCTCATGACTGGGAAATGCAATTTCACAAATAACAACCCTCTTATTATTTTTTTTTCTTTCTTTCCTTTTTTCTTTTCTTTTTTTTTTCTGGATAAGATTTAAGCAAGTCCACAGGAATCAGGGCTGTTTTGGCAGCAAATTGTCAAGAGGAAGGGGAAGTTTGGTGGGTGCCAGAAACTGCACTAATTATACCCTGAAAAACCTCTCCCCCATCTTGTGGCCACACACCCCTGCCCACGGGCAGCCCCGCGGGTATCCCTGGGCAGGCAGAGGCCTCCGAGCAGGCTGTCCTCCCCCTGGCAGCTTGACACCCCTCCCACCGCCTCAGGAAGGTCATGGCTTTGTCCCTCAGGAGGGTCACACAGGCAGCTGTGGGTCAGAGGAGCGGGGCCAGGGCTCCCTCCCCGCCGCCTCTCCCCATCCAGTGTACGCTGGCCTGGCCCTCACAGCTGCTCCAACGGCCTTCCCCAGCCCCAATTCAAGACGACACCAGGAAAAGACGAAAGGAAGGAGCAGCCAGCCGACCCAACCTCATTCTGAAGTCACGATAGAGAAAGTGAGGCCAGGGGCACAGACCAGGGCACGCAGCCAGGCCTAAGGGCCAGGAGTTCTGCTTGCCGGCTGGCTGGAGGGGCGGGTGGGGCGGCAAGCTGTTTCCTCTCTGAAGCCCTGAGGAGCTCGGCCCATGGAGGTAAAAGGTGAGCCGGTCTCTCAGCCATTTCCACGGCCTGTGGGGACTGACCGGAGCAGAGGCCAGGACACGCAGAGCTCCCTCCCCTCTGCCCATGGAGCTGGGTCCCGGGCTTTTGGATTCCCCACATGTAACAGGGAGTAGGGAAGGAGGGCAAACTTTAGGATCTCTGCAGGCCTGCTTTTTTAAGGTCCAGACACTCAGGTACTGAAAGATACCCCCAGAGCATGGTACATAAGAGGGCACTTCATTCACAAGGGCACCACCTCTCCAAAGTCCTGCCGCTCATGGCTAGAGGGCAAGGCTGGGCAGGGCTTCCCTTCATCAGTCAGCCCCTAATTCTACAACAGCGAGGCTACTCCCCTCGGTGTCTCACTGGCCACTGCTTTTCTCCCTCCAGGCCTGCACTTGCTGTCCACCCCTGGGATGCCCACCCTGGATCCAAATTCTCCAGGATCTGGTTCTTGAACTGGTTCTGACTCCAGTGATGTGGCCATGAAACCACCCCTTCTTCTTGCTCAGGCCTGGGCTCCAAGGGACAGTGTGAAAACCACAGGTTCAGGTGCTCCTGAGGTCCCAGCCCCCTTCAGAGGCCTTCCAGACCTCCTGGCCATAGCCTTGTGCTGCGGGCTGGGATGGGGACTCCCCTGCCCTGGCCTGAAGGAGCTCTGAAGTCTGTCATCTGTTTATACGGAGATACCTCTTCATCTCTCCATAGGGCAGAATATCCCCGAAGGCAAAGATTCTGCCATCTTCCACTGCCCCAGAGACCAGACTCCAGTGCTCTTTAAGCCCCTGATAGTCCTGCATATGGACAGTCACAGGCAGGAAGAGGGCTCCATTTGACAGATGGGGGTATGGATGCCCTAATGCCTTGAAGGATTTAGCTCAGGGTCTCTGAGTTCCCATGGACTAAGTCGGAGGGTGCTCTCACCCCAGAGTCCGCTGCTCTGGCTGGGGGGTGAGGGCAGCCCCACTGGAGTATGGCTCTGGGTCATCTAGGCCCAAATGAACAGCCTTGGGGAGGAGACCACCTCCTTCCTCCCCGGGTCAGTGACCCCAGCAGCGAGCAGGAAGCGTGGGATCCTTAAGCCACATGCAGGGAACAAAGCATCAGATTCCTGTCCATGGCTGGAATTTCTCCAAGGTTCTGGCTCGACTGTTGGGGAAAGTTAGATGGGAAGAACTATAGTTTATTCCGAGCCCACTTGTGTCACATTCTCGACTGGATCCTTTCCCTTTCTTAGACTCATACCTGCCAAGAACACTGTTCAGATGGGCCTTGTCTGGCTGGTTTTATAGAACTGGAAACTGAGGCTCAGCGAGGCTGAGTAACTTGCCCAAGGAAACACAACCAGCACGTGTCTGAGAGGAGCTTCACAGCCCGATCTGCTGGTCTGTTTTACATTTCAGCTCCCAAATGGCCTCCAAGGCTTGTCTTCCCCTACAGGAAGGGGAGCCACCTGGCAAGGACCATCCTCCTTGGCACAGAGGCCCTGTGACTCCACACTGCCAAGCCCCTCAGGCCTGGTGAGACAGAGTACCAGCTTCTCTGGGTTGTGTGAGGGGTTCGGGCCCTGGGGTTTGTGGTTCTGCTGAGGGTACACAAGGAGAGATTTCCAAGCCCAAGTCAACCTGACCAACTGTGCTTCCTTTTGGCCACCATTCCCAGGACAGAAAGAGGGCACAGTGGGAGAGGCAGGCAGGAGTCGAGGCAGGTGGGCAGGAGCTTCTGAGGGCAGCCAAGAAGAAGACGAAATGGGTGCAAGAAGAGAAGAGGGGACAGCTGGCAGAGGTGGGCGCAGCACCACAGGTAAGGTCTGTGTAAGGTAAGAGCAAATGCAGAGTCTGCTGCCCCCAGGGCCTGAGAAGGCCTGAGAGGAGGAATCCTCTGGTCCTTGTTCCCAGCTCTGTGGGGGTTCTTCCATTCTTCCATCAGCTGAACAACTGCTTCCTTATCCCCCAAAGCCATCCCTGTCCACACTGCTATACACACACACAGACATGCATACACATGCACGCCCACACTCCTCTCTTTGGAACAAGAAACCAGTCATCTCACAAATGACTCCACCCCTTCTCCAAGGAGATCTGCACTTCTTCACCCCTAGGGTCTATCTGGGGCTCCAGTCCCTGGGGTCAGATACATACACATGCTTACAAACACACATACATTCTATACAAAAAGCAGGGGTGGATATGGGCTGGGCTCAGGGATAGGAGACAGCCATGGCCAAGGATGGAGCGGGCCAATGGGAAAGTGAAGTCAGACCAAGGGGTTCCCCAGCTGTGGTTAGACCCCAGTTCTGCTCCTATTTCCAAGGTCTGAAGATGACCTGTGGGCCAAGAATGCCTCAGTGCTGACCAGGACAGACGCAGCAACCCTCCACTCAGGACCCCCTAAGGGCACCATTGCCTCCTGGAGGTCCATTAACCGGGCGTGTACAAAACACAGCACCCTGGATACAGCCAGAACTTGATGGGAGATTCAGATTCCAATAAGCAGGCTGTGTTCTTCTTGGTAAGGGGAATTGGGAAAGAGAAATGGGAAAAGAAAGGATCAAGGGATGGAGGAGCACAGTGGCAGCAAGATGGAGTGGAACAGACCCAGGGGAGGCTCCCCCTCCCCACTTAGTCTCTCCTGCTCCCCTGCAGGTCACCACTCACCTGGCAGGGGTTCACATTTCATAGCCACGTGCCTGCTGCCCAGCTCCCCAGCTCGAGCATGGGCACTGGCTCTCGCTTCTAGACCAAATGCATTGAATGAAAGCAGAAAGCACGGATCTGAGAATCCGAGGACTAGACGGTCCCTAATAGTTAGACAGTCTGGGGCACCACCAAGGCTTGCAGCCTCTACAGCAAGGGGCCTGGATTTGAGGTCCATGTCCACATGACCCCCCTGAAATTATGTGCAAATGCAAGTTGTGTGTGCATGGACAGGTGTGCTGTGTGCATTGCACTGAGGAGAGGAACTTGAGCTGTTTTCAGATTCTCCAAGAGGCCCACAGCCAAACAAGGTCAAGAACCCTTCGCACACCTAAACTTCTGCTGGGACACCTCTAGGCACAGGGTTTCATGACTCCCACATTAGCTCTTAAAAATTTATCAAGCAGTTCATAAACACTTCTTCCCTGAGATAAAACAAAAGGCTAAGAGGCTGAGGAAAGTGTTCCCTAGTCACAAGTCTGGGGAAGGAAGAGGAGGAGAGAGTCCAAGTCATCCATCCACCCATCCACCTAGCGAATGTCAACTGAGCACCTAGTCTGTCCCAGACACTGACCAGGCATCGGATGCTGGGATTACCAAGTGAAATATGACAGGATTCCTAATCTCAGAGTGCTGACAGCAATACCGACTGTTCAGACACGCTTTACCAGAAGCATGCACCATTTCTCTGTCACGGGACATGGAAGGAGGGAGGTGTGTTCCCCATGGCAGCCAGGTAAAGGCTTCAGAGAAGAGACATCCTCTGGGGCTATAAAGAAGTAAGTTGGAATCTGTCAGTTATACAAGGACAGTCTGCAGCATTAGAAGCAGTGGAAGCAACAGCAAGTGCAAAAGCTTAGAGTGAAAGCTTGGTGCTTAGTGTTTTCAGAAACCTCAAGTGAATCTACATGGCTAGAGGAGGGCAGAATAAAGATTATACATCACAGCCACCGCCACCCACACACATACACACAAGAGACCAAGCGCCCTGAGACACACCCTGGAGCCCTGATCCTCAGCTGATTCCCTGACTTTATCTTCCTCCTTTTGAAGAGCCTTAGTTTCCCCATCTGCATAATGGGGATGCTGCACCCAGTGGGTACTATGAGACAGGAGTGCTAGGAAGTCCTTGGTGTCCATCTCCTCTGCCTCCCCCAAGCCAGGCCACCCTTGGACTCACACCCCACAGAGACCCAATGGAGCAAGGACATGACAGAAAACCCAGCACCCATGAGCAATGCCTGCCACTCCTCAGAAGGTTTGGGATCAGGGACAAAGCAAGTGAGGCACTGAAGCCTGACAGAGCACCCTGGTTAATGCATGCCCCATACTGGCACCCAGGGCACGATCCAGGTGCGTGCCACCCGCACCAGCAGGGCAAGCCAATGGGACAGCTGTAGTCGGCATGGAGGAGACTTCTAGGTCGAGCTCTGCCACTGACTTGCTGAGTTACTAATCAGGCCTCTATTTTCTCTTCTGTAAAATGGGGCCATGAAGAAAAGATGCCTAGAATAAAGCACCACCTCCCAAAGTAAGGGACGCTTCTCCGCAGGGTCTTTCTCTTGGTGCTGACAATGCCTGACTTTCTGTCACTGCTAATTCCCTATTACTAACGCTGCCTGCTTTCCTCCCTTCCACCTGACTCAGAAGGTCCATGAGGTGTGGTCTCCCTCTGAGTCTAGGCCCGCCCTGTCAACTGAATTTGACGGAGGGAGGGTCACGCCATCTCGGCCAACAGGCCCTCGAACGATGGTCTCCCTTGTCTGAGTCAGAGCTCAGCTTTCCAGGGCTGGCCAGAGGGAGCCGGGCAGCTTCCCAAGCTCCCAGCTGGGCTGGAACGGCTGTTCCTCCCAGGCCCTGGGGCTGCCCCCCACCACTTCACACAGACCACAAAGGCTGCTGGGAACAAACCTCAGCTCCTGAAGCCCATTCAACCCATTAGGCAAACTCCCACCTTCAGCAAATAGGTGGCTTTGTTCTACACATCCATGCCAGTCGGGCAGCCCCTCGGCTCAGATGCACCAACAGATAGCAAGATATATCCAAGCCTTCAGAAGACTGTCAATACCTGCTGCTGCTGCTAAGTCGCTTCAGTTCTGTCCGACTCTGTGCGACCCCATAGACGGAAGCCCACCAGGCTCCCCCGTCCCTGGGATTCTCCAGGCAAGTACACTGGAGTGGGTTGCCATGTCCTGCTCCAATGCATGAAAGTGAAAAGTGAAAGTGAAGTCGCTCAGTCCTGTCCAACTCTTAGCAACCCCATGGACTGCAGCCTACTAGGCTCCTCCGTCCATGGGATTTTCCAGGCAAGAGTATCGGGAGTGGGTGTCAATACCTAGGACCTTTTAAATCAGGACACTGCAGTTACCCCCTCAAAGGGTTCTAACAGCCTCATGTGTATAGGAGCCTGAAGCCCTGTCTGGTAAGCCTCATGAGACCCTTCCTGCTGTTCTCAAATCTCCAATGAGACCAGAGAGGCAAAGAGGAGGGTGACCTCGGTGCTACAAAGATAGCACTAGGACCCAGGAGGGCATCTGGGTTAACAGCTGCAGGAAGAGCCTCCCACGGGTTGAAAATATCCAACAAGGAAGAGGTCTGCTTTGATGGAGCACGCCCTGAACTTGGAGGTATTCAGAAGAATGTCGGGTTGAGGAAAGGTTAGCAGGCTCTGTCCTGCAGGACTTCTCAGAGCCTTTACTGTGTTAGTGGGCAGTGTGTGTCTCCAAGGGAAGGATACTAGGCTGTGTTCCCCAAATGTATTTGACTCCAAAGCCCGTCCCCCCAACCTCCACAGAGCATCACTTGACAGCTGAGCCACATCTTCAAGCCACATCTGGCCCTGGAGGAAGAGGAAAAGAAAACAGCTGCCCTAAACATCTGACCTGGAATGGGACAGCTCTGTCTCCCTAAGAGGGTGCAGGAGCTACCCAGGAGGGGCTCTTGGCATCACTCGGAGGTGCTTAAGCACTAATTCTCAACATGAGGGTAACTCTACTTTTCTGCAGGTGGAGTCCCTCAGCCTCCACACTGCTGTGAATTTAAATTCCAAACAAAACCTGGCAGGGAAGACCCCCCACCCTCATGCCACCAACCCCAACTGCCTCTAAGACCTGCCTTCCTCGGGTACCCGGAAAAAGAGAGGAAGGGCATAGCCAAGAGCCTCACAAATTTCCCTCCAAAGACATACATTAATAGTTGTTGCCACAGATCAGGGGTTAAAACAGGGGTTCATTCACAGGGTCTAGTTTCTATACCCAGAGGCCTTTTTAAGAACTGCACCAAGTACCTGTGTGTGCTTTGGCCTGGCAGGCTTACCACAATAAGAAGCTGAGAAAACCCCCACAAGCAACCACCCCCTGGTGCCAGTTTCTGAACTTGCCCATGAACTCCACCATCTCCCTCTCTGCTCCCAGAGCCAGTGCTCCACTCAGAACCCTTGGCTTATCTTCAGCTTCCAGAGCTGAGGTTCTAGGGGCACAATGGGCTTCTGTGCCCCCATGTCCTCAGCCCCCACCCCCGCCCAAACCCCAGCTGCATTCATGGTGTTCTGCTATTGTGGTGGGAGCAGCCTGGGGGTGGTGCAGGAGGGGGTGGGCTCTTGGCACGGGGACTGGCGCAGACAGGCCATGGTCAGTGGTCAGCATGCAAGTCACATCCGCAGGCACTGCCACTGGGCCTGCCAGGCTCTGCATGGAATGGCGACACTCCTGGGGCCCTGGGGCCCTTCGCAGAGTTCCTGCAGGCCCACACACAACTTGCTTCCTGTCGGACAAGCCCCTTGGTGGCATTCAGGTGGGGGGTATTTTTTCTTGCCTTCTCAACCAGTTGCTATTTTGGAGCCATATTAGGTCACCAGCTAAGCCCTGGATGCAGGAAAGGCCTGTCCCTAGAAGCACAGCTGGGGCTTCAAGAGGGTTTAGGAGGCGAAACGGGTTGGGGGGAGGTGGTGAGAGCGGGTGAGTCTGAAGCCAAGAGAGTCTTCCAGAAGTCAGCAGGCACAGCCTTCCAGCCCCTGCATGGAAGCCACTGGCCCATGAACATAGGAGAAGCCCCTCCTTACTCTCCCAACTCAGCCTGTCTGTAGGCACATCTTCTCCTGTACAGCTCTCAAATCCCACACACATCACCCTGGAGGACAGCAGAGATTACACGTTACAGATAGGTAAACTGAAGCCCAGATAGAGATGAGGGTTCTTCCAAAGTCAGATCATGAGAGAGTTTTTTCCACCATTGCTCTAGATAACCTTTACCAGCTCCTTCTACACTGGCCCTAGCTAAAGGAATGTGCCCCTTCAATGGGGACACCGAGGTAAGCAGCTAGCAGAGGCTGCTCAGGGACCCCCACTTGATCTGTGAACCATGGTCTCCCTTCTGCCTTTGGGTTCCTACAGGATCCCCATGAAATCACCCACCATTCACACAGTATCATCTTATCTGTCGTCTAATCTGGGGCCCCCATGGGACTCTGGTGGAATCCCCAGGGGCCACGCGGAGCTCAAAAATGTTTGGTAAGAAAGCAAACAACTGACAAGACCCAGGCACTGTCCTCCAAAGCCCCTGGTCACAGAAGCCAGTTCCCCGAAGAGAAGGCAAAGTCCCTTGTAAGAAAGAAAGATTTCCAGCCAAGAACAATTCCTCAGGTGGAGAGAGTGCTTTACAGTTTACAAAGAGTTCTGGAATATGAATGCTGTCGCCTGGCACCAAAGGGTGCTTTCCAGATTCATCTCCCCCAGCTATGCCTGACAGTCCAATACAGGTCAACCATCCCTTCTTTTTGCTGGCCTGCCGTTGGCCCATCTCTAGGCCTCAGGCCAGTAGTTCACATGGCCACGTCTTCCCTAGTCAATAATGGCAGAGGCAAACACATTATGGGGTCACAAAGGGCGACCCTCTGTCTTTCCCACCTCATCACCAGCACACTGGTATATACACAGGTCTTCTCCCGCAAACTGGTAAGGGACTCTGACTCTCCTGAAACTAACCAGTGTGCCCTGGTCTAGAAGACAAGTGCCCCTCCCCTGGGTCCTCTTCCTGGGCCCCTCCCTCTGCACTTTTGTAGAAAGAGCTGCCAGAAGCAGAGTGAGGGAAGGCCACAGAGGGTGTCTGCGGTTCTCTCATGAGGCAGGAGTAAGTGGGAGTGGGGCCCAGGAGGAATCCAGCTGAAGAGAGAGAGGATGGTATCCAGGAAGGCTCTGAAGAGCTCTCCAAGGGGCTGGGAGGTCCTGGCAATCTGGATATTTATCTAGCTGGGGAAAGATGCAATCTGGGTATTTATCTAGCTGCCCGTCTGACTTTGTAACTGAATCCATCCAACAGGCAGACTTTGCAACGGCAGCCGGCCCAGGTTTCTAGAGAAGGCACTGGGCAGCTGGAACCTCTCCCCCTATCGAGCCCCCTCCCAGGAGCTCAAGAGATTTCCCTTTCATTTCCTTCCAGGCTGGAAGGGCGGGGGACAGCACAGTCTGTGGGGTCAAGCCCTCAAAAACCACTTCCTATGTGGCTGGGGGAGGGCGAGCGGCTGAAGAGTGTATTTGGGGGTCCCTGCGTGAGAACAGCAGAAAAATTCTGCGGGTCAGTCACTGCTCTTCAGAGTGCCCTTCAGGTCGGAAACCACCGAAGTCGGAGGAGAAAAGATTTCAGGGCCCTCCGGAGGAACTCGGAGCAAATCCACACTCTCCGTCCCAGCGAGCGGTGGCCAAGAGGGGGATGGGGTTGGGCGTGGGAAGGACACTTGGAAGGGGCTCCCCGCACAAGCCGCGCCCCGGCTGTCTGGAGACAATCCGGAACCCACCCACCCGGTCGGCTTCCCCAGCCCCCTTGGAGCAGGGCGCCCCAGGCTGGGAGAGAGGGAAGGAGGGCTCCACCCGCCCCAGAGCTACTCCGGGCCGGGCTCAGCGGGGAGGTGACGCGCTCCCGGCGCCCCGGGGACTTCGGGAGGCGAGTTTGGCAGAGCTGAGCGAAGTCAAGCCAAGCAGGGCCGGGCAATACGGAGCCGGGCCGGGGCCAAGCCAGGAAGAGCTGGGCAGATAGGAAAAGGCCCTGCGCGGTCGCCGGAGGGCGGGGGCGCGCGGGGGCACCCACCTCTCCGCGCTGCAGCTGGAAGAAGCTGTTGAGATAGCTGGAGTGCAAGGGCGAGCCCAGCTGCTCTGGGCGGCCCTTGCCGAAGGCCAGCTCTGGGGGCGCGGCGCCGGCGGGCGGCTCTGGCCGGAAGGCATCGAAGGCGCTCGCCTGGTGCGTGTCCTGCAGCGACAGGTAGACCCAGTTGAGCAGCTGGGTCGGCTGGTACACCGAGGCGGCGCTCGTGTCGATGGCCGACAGCAGGCTCATTTTGCGGCGGCGGTGCCGGCTCCCCGCCCCCCACCCCGGCCGCCCGCTCGCGCCCCCCCCTCCAGCGGAGGGGCGGGCACCGGGGAGCCTGCGCCCACTGCCGCCGCCTGAGCCCGGACGGCGATCGCCTGCACCCCGCGCTCAGCCCGCAGCCGCCGCCGCCGCCTCCCCCCAACTGCAGCCGCAGCGCGCGCGGGCGGAGGAAGGAGGCAGCGAAAGTTGGGCAGGAAACTTTTGGGCCCGCCCCCTCCGAGCCGCCCGCCCCGCCCCGCCCCGCCCCGCGATCCGCTATCTGCCTCTGTGCTGACCCCTTCAGCGGCCGCTCCTGGGGTGGGGTTCTATGAGGCCCCGCCCCTTGTGACACCATCCTCGCCTTCCATTGGCTGTATCATTGAATATAGAGTAGCGGGGGCGGGGTGAGGGGGGGAAAGGGAGCTCATCTACATAGGTAGCACGGGGAGGGTCCGCCCATGGGCGGTCCCGTTGCAGTCCCCGCCCACTGAGTGCGGCCGGCCCAGCTCCCCAGCTCTGCAGGAGCTCTCTGCTCCCCCGGCCTGATATGTCCAGGCTCTCTCTGCTTTCGGCTCACTGCTGTCTCTCTTTCCAACTCCTTTACAATGATTTCATTTTCACTTGTTTTTCCCCCCTATTTTCTTAGCTTCCACATACTCTTCTTTCTCTCAGACTAACATCTCCTGTGTCCATCGTCTGTCTGTCGTCTTTCTCGGCGGATCTGTTTCAGTCTCTCGTCTTTTCTACTTTCGTCTAGTCTGATGTGTCTTTGCCTCTCCCCTTCCCCTCTCAGACCCAGACACGCGCGCGCGCGCACACACACACACACATACTCACACACACATCTCCCTCCCTCCTCTCACTATCACCAAAGGACCCTCCCCCTTCCACTTAATTCCTTCCATCTGCAGAATCGTTTTTCGGGTCTGCTTAGCCAAGGGGGGCCTGGGTTCCTGCCCCAGGAAGGACTCCCCGCCCCCTTCCCTCGCCTTCCTCCCTCCCCCTCTCTCTTCTCCTATTTCTGCTCTGCGGCCGCCTCACTTCTTGCACTTTTCCTCGGCCCGAACCCGCGGTCCCAGCCCACCCCAAAGCCTCTGCGGGTCGCCAGGACTCTAGATGAGTTTGGGGAACTGAGGAAGACGTCTGTCACTCTGCTCCCCAGGGCAGCCCAGCTAGTTCAAGTATGCCGCGGGGTGGCGGGGGTGGGGTGGGGCGCCACAACCATCCCTCGCCCTGCCCTGCCCGACACACTCCGAAGGCCCGAGGCCTTCACCCTCTCAAACTTAGGTAATCTTCGGGCGCCTGCGCTGCGCCAGCGCCAGGGACCTAGCGACAAGGCGCCTAGAGGGGGACGCGAGTGACCTCTCCAACCTCCAGTGGTTCTGGAGCCATTCAGCCTGGCGTTCAAGTGCCAGCTTGGCCACCTTCCAGATGAGTGGCCTTGGCGTTGCGCCTAACCTCTGCTGATGAATCTTTCTCTTCTGTAAGATGGGGAGGGTCACTGTCCTACCTCTAGGGATATTTGTGAGCTTACCAGTTTGAGCTTGAAAATCAGAAGATATTCCATGAAGGTCAGCTCTCTGGTATCCTCTCCAAGAGGTTTTCTCCCACCACCTGCATGGGCACACATCTGTGGATGCTTGGAAGTGAAAGGACTTCAGTGGTGACCAAATGCCACCCTTTCCAACCATGTCACCAACCAAGAACCCCTTGGATTTTTTTTTTTTTTGTCTCATTTGATTACGTTTTCAAAGATTTTGTCTATCAAACAGTTTGGGATTATTAATACAAATGATAACACACATACCAATCTTAATATTTTTCATCATCAGAGACACACATATATAGTACCCTTTATATTTTAAACCTATCCCTTGGAAGAGAAAGTACACATTTATTGGGAATAAATGTTATTACCATTTACTTTTGGTAACATTTGGGGTCATCTCTGGAACTCTGATACTATCTTTAAGGTTCCAAGGGGAGGGGCTGGATAGGATTTAGAACCACCGATCTAAACTTTCCCTAAGTTTTACAGAGAAAACTGCTAGTCAGAGAGGAGACGTCTTCCAACTGCACATCTTCCAGTTCCAAAAGCAGGCAGTTGGGGAGCCTAAAGGAGACCCCAAGGTTCCCAGCATTAGCCCAGAACTCTGTCTCTACCCACCCCTCTTCTTCTGGGCAAGGATAGTCCTGTTATCTTGAAGTGCATCTTTTTTCCCTGGTATGGGTTGCAAATTTAAATTGCTTTAGAGACCAGGCAGGTACCAGGCAATAAACAGGTAATGATGGAGCATGTGGAGAGCCAAAGTGTTAGCCACACAAAACCCTACTGCTATTGTTCTCAGCCTCAGAGAGACTATGAGTCTCAGGCACCTGGTCTGGGATCCCCTGTCCCTAAGAACGATGTTGCAGTACCCTCCATGCTGCAAGGCTACTGGTCCTACCTGGTAACCATACTGATGGCCTCTGCTGTCTTCACCACCACTCCCACTTTGTAGTTCCTACACAGGGCCCGTACATAGATAGGAGATGATCCAAAAAATGTTTGCTAGGTCAATGGTTGGATGGAGGGATTATGGGAGCCAGATTATGCTCCCCTTTGAAGCCTGAATGGCTTCTTTGCTTTGTACTTTTCTCCCTCCCCTTGCCCACAACACACCTGCTCAACACGTGGGCTCTGTACCCAGTCAGTGATCAATAAATTTGAGCAACTGACAGGCATTTTGCCTGGATAGCAGCTGACTTGGCCCCTCATATCCCCAAGACAACCCTTCCCATGGGATGGAGGGTGATGGGTAAGAGTGACAAGATAGGTATCAGAGGCCTGGGTCCCAGGATAAGAAGACTGGTCCAGGCCCAAACTCTGTGCCTCCCCACCCCCTATCATGTACACATTAAGAAGCCTTGCATTCAAAATGTCAGAGAGGACTTCCCTGGTGGTGGAGTGGATAAGAATCTGCCTGCCAGTGCTGGGGACATGGGTTCAGACATGGGTTCAAACCCTGGTCTGGGAAGATCCCAGATGCTGAGGAGCAACTAAGCCCATGAGCCACAACTACTGAAGTCCACGCACCTCAGAGCCTGTGCTCTGCAGCGAGAGGCCACCACAGTGAGAAGCCTGAGCACCACAAAGAATAGCCCTGCTCCCAGTGAGAAAGCCCTAGAGAAATGGCTTTCTCCCTAGAGAAAGCCCATGCAAAGCAACAAAGACCCAGCACAACCAAAAATAAATAACTTTTAAAAAAATGTCAGAGGTCCTATCTCAAGCCTTCAGGTTACAGAGAAGGAAGCCCCCTGACCCAGAGAAGGAAAGGGACTGGCCCAGGGTCACCCAGGAAGCCTGAGGGCTAAGCCACCTGCTCCTAATCCAATCCACATCTAACTCTCTTCCTTGGCCCTGGTCCGGCAGTCTCCTGCATGGCCACTCTGGCCCCTACACTGTCCTCAGGACCACAGGGAACTCTCAGATGAGGGTTGGATCCATGTCCCATCCCCATTCTGGCAACTCCATCCACCCTGTGGTCTCCAGGATGAGACAACAGAGAGAAGACAGGATTTGGAGAAAAGAAACCTGGCTGAGTGGCTTTGGGCAAGTCTCTGTCCACTCTGTAAACCTCAGTTTTCTCAGTTAGTGCTTGACAGGGTCAAACGAGGAGGCAAACAGGAAGGTGCTTTGCTAGCTGGAAATAAGCAATCATGTGGGAAGGAAGTGTGGTATTAATAATTTCAATAAGAGTGATATTCAACTTTCCTGGCATGGTGTTTGGAAGAGGAGGACCCATGTAGGGAAGTGTCTGCCCCTAAAGTTGCCCAGGCAACAGATTTGATAGGTCCTTGGTGGCATTTCAAACCAAGAGCTTTGGGCTCTGAGCAGGAGGAGCTTTGGACAGAAGAGCAAGCAAGGATCTGGGGTGGGGGGGGTCTTGGGCAGGGGAGGGGGAAGAGGGACAGGAATCAGCCTTCAATTTGGGCTTGAAAGGCTGGCAGAGATGAGCAGAGGAAGAAGAAGGGACTTCACAGTCCTGTGCAAATTGATGCTGCTTATTTCATTAGAAAACATCTCATGGTGATTTGTAATGCAAAGAAACCCCTAACCCTCTGGAACCCACCTGCACTCCATGTGTCAGGAATTAAACAGCTGATACACACTGGGAAGGCTGACGTTTGCCTTTCCTCTGGGCCAGGGCTGTGCACTGGGCTCCTTTGGGCTGTGTGTTGACACAGAAGGTGTCAGTTTACAGCAGTGATAGCAAAATGGCAAATACTCTCCCTGCACACTCCACCTCCCCATGCCCCACTGAGGGCAGAAGTCACTGAGTGCAGCGCTCCTTCCCAGACAGGCTCCAGGCTCCATCTCCACACAGCACTCCGGATTTGCCACTAAGAGTGGAGCTGGTCCACGAGATGAAAACTATTTGCCATCCCTGACGCAAATCCACAATCCCAAAGAACTCTCTGACATATATGGGGACTTCGTGCAGAATTAGAAAGAGGCTGCCCTCAATCCCAGTGGGCTCAAATCTTGTATACAAGTCACTTTTGTACAGACACACAAAAGATAATCCTTCTTCCCATGGATGCAGCTCCCTTGTTGCCAGGGCCCAAGGCTTGGTAAATGCCAGCTAGAGTTTGGTGCCCACCAATCCCAGATATGATTGTTCCGTTTCTCTAACGAGAAAACCAGAGGGGCAGCCTCATCACTCCAGGCCCCGCTTACAAACTCTTGTCCAGAAGGGAACCATACAAAGTGGGCGGAGCCGTGAACCTTAAACTCAGCTGGCCATTGCACGCAGGTTCGGAGCTGTGCAATAGTGCCAGGGCCTTTGGAATCTACCCCGTTCCTCACTGTGTGACAGTGGAAAGCTGAATATCCTCTCTTCATGTGTAAAATCTTTCCGCTGGACTTGGACACCTGATGGCCCTGGTCCTTGGAAGGCCCTCAGAGAGTGCTTGCCCAGTTTCAAGGCTAGATTCTGTGAAGTGGATGTGAGGGGCACCAGCTTGGGTATCTCTGAGGGTTCTCAGCCCAGCCCTCTGGAGGTGACCTAGGGCAAGATGACAAAAGTCCCTTCATCTCTGATCCCAGAAGTCACAGGAACAGCCCTAGCAGACCCTGTGCTCCCCAAGGAATGGCCTTCAGAAAAATGGTGGGGCAGAGATGGGGCCTTCCTCACAGGGACCGTGGCAGCAGCGACTTTTCTCCCCTCCTTCTAATTTCCCATCCACTTTTCTTTAAACAAAACAAAACAGCCATATAAATTTTACCAATAGTCTCAACCACCTCAACTCCATGGAGAGACCCCAGACCTTCAGGATTGGAAAGAAGGTGCTTGGTCGCTGCGAACCAGTGATGGAAATGTGTGGGGTACAAAGGCTCTGGAATTTGTATGTATTTAGGCTCGTGGGGCATCTGTTTGGAAGATGGGGACTGACGCTCACCCAGAGTTGTATGTGCAGAACTGTGTACATATATTGGGAAATGTTTTGTCCATATCAAAGGAGGGAAGGGAAACTGGTTAATGGAGACTTTGGGAGTGGCTGAAATGGCCCTTCCAGTGACCCTTGGCCTTCCTTGCCTCCTTAGAATCTTTCCACGGCTGCCCAGTGGATAAAATCCAAACATCCACTGGGCATGACATTCAAGGCCCTTTTGATCTCTGATTCTTGACCACCTTTCTACCTTAACTGCTGTTACAGGGGACTTCTCTGATGGTCCAGTGGTTAAAAATCCTCCTTGCAATGTAGGGGACATGGGTTCGATCCCTGGTCCAGAAGATCCCACATGCCTTGGAGCAGCTAAGCCCAAAAGCCACAACTAGAGAGCCAGTATGCTGCAACAAGGACTTGACACAGCCAAATTAAAAAAAAAAAATTGCTGTTACAATCTACCCTTCAACCCCTACACCACATGTGCCTTGCCTTCCAATAAAGTGCAAACACTGGCCTTTCCCCACTCACGCAAGGCCTTCTTGGCCTCCACGCCTTTGCACATGCTGTTCTCCTACCAGCACGAGCCCCCTCTTTCAGTTTTCCCAGCAGGCTACTCTTACCCTTCAAGATCCAACTCAAAAAATGACTTTCCCAAAGAAAACTTTCGTAATCACAACCCCCAGCTCCACTGTCACCCAGTAGATATTTTTTCTTTTACTCTTGACGCCAGTGGCTCAGTGGTAAAGAATCTGCAGGAGACTCGGACTCGATTCCTGGGTCAGGAAGATTCCCTGGAGGAAGGCATGGTAATCCACCCCAGTATTCTTGCCTGGAGAATCCCCTGGAGACAGGAGCCTGGCAGGCTACAGTCCATAGGATCACAAAGAGTCACACATGACTGAAGTTACTGACCATGTATGCATCAGTGTTTGCATGGTATCATGATATCTGTAAAACTGTTATCCCCCCTTCTCACTCCCTTCCACCCAGCGCCGTTGCTGACTGGACTATGAGCTCCTCTGCCCAACACAGTGCTGGATCAGAGCACGTCCTCTGTTTACTTAAGGAATGAACGAATAAACTCAGAAAGCCGTTGTGGTTTGTAGACTCAGAGACAGGAGACTGTCAAATCTGGTCTGGAACGACTCAGAGGCTCAAAGGATTGCAGAAATGCAGGGGGCTCTGGCAGGGAGAGTCCCCATTCTCTGAACATCCATGCCCTCCCTCCTTTTCCCAGCATCCTCTGCAATTGGGCTGGGGCCATGGGACGCGTTCTCAGTGACAGGGAGGTGAGAAGAAGCAGTGTGTCTCTGGTGAGGCAGCAAGCGTCTTTGGGGCTTCTCCACATTTTCTCTCTCCCATTTTGCTGGTGGAGAGTGAAAAATTCCAAGGCAGAAAAGGCCAGATCCCTAAGTCAGCATTTCAGGAGAGCTGACAAGGAGGGCCTCTTAGACTGTAGTGGGAACTGGAATGAAACTCTCTGATGTTCAGCTTCTGAGACGGAGGTGGAGGTGAGAGATTCTTTGTTACAGCAACAGAACCTCTCTAGCCCTGCTAACTGTTGTTGTTTTATTCACTAAGTTAGGTCTGACTCCTTTCATCCCCATGGACTGTAGCCCACCAGGCTCCCCTGTCCATGGGATTTCCCAGGCAAGGATATTGGAGTGGGTAGCCACTTCCTTCTCCAGGGGACCTTCCTGACTCAGGGATCAAACTCTTGTCTCCTGCATTGGCAGGCGAGTTCTTTACCACTGAGCCACTAGGGAAGCCAACTCAGTGAATAGGGGGGCTCAGAGATGATATGGTCCCCAAACCTCATTTTACTGATATGAAAACTGCCACATAAGGAGTTTCCTGTGTGGTCCAGTGGTTAGGGCTAGTGCTTTACTGCCATGGACCCAGGTTCAATCCCTGGTCAAGGAACCAAGATTCCACAAGCCTCCCACAAGCTGTATGTGTGGCCAAAACACACACACACACACACACACACACACACACACACATATACACACACACACACACACACACACACAAGAAATATGAACTTCTCTGGTGGTCCAGTGGTTAAAACACATTTGCAATGCAAGGGGCATGGGTTTTCTCCCTGCTCTGAGAGCTAAGATCCCATATGCCACGCAATGTGGCCAAAAAAAGAAAAAGAAAACTGCCACCTAGAAGAGGAAAATCACATGGCTTCTGGTTCTGTGATTTTTGAACTGTTGCCCTGAAGACTACCTGGTAAAAGCAGCCAAGCCTTCTGATCTGCAGTGCCAGCCTTCCCCCTCCTCCTCGGCCTGGGCAGCAGAGGGCATGAACCATAATCCTCACTCTGTAGTTTTAATTTGTTTATTAATGTAAGTTTCTATGAACAAGTCAGTCAAAGCAAAAACTCAGACCTTGACAATACCTTATATCTACCTATGAGGCTAACCCTTAGCCAATCTCCGAGGTCTCCCCAGCCTCCAGAACCATTCCCTTGCTTTCCTATTTTCAGAGTTTTGTCTCATATTTGTACACATATTCTAAAAATATATATCTTTGACTTGTTTAACTGTATTTAAAGAGTATCACACTGTGAACTCTTTGACTTATTTCACTTTGTATAGTACTGCTAAACTGCAACCTTACTGAGAAATGCCGCCATCACCTTTCATTCCGATGCCTGCAATTCTATTTCATTGTGTGGCTGCAGCACAGCTTCCTCAACCATGCTCTGTTGATGGCTCTTGCAACAGTGCAGCTGGGACTTTTCCTGACCTACCTTTGCAAGAGTATTTCTGGAGTATATGCGTTTGCTGCACTGTAAGATCCATCAATGTTCACCTTTGCAAGATACACCTAACTGTTGTCCAGCAGAAGAGGTCCCATGGGTCCACACCCTTCCCAACACTTGATTTTAGACTTTTTTAGTTTTACAAAGTGTGTGCAGTTCTCTTGACACTGTGGCAGGCTCCCTGACCTCAATTTCCAAATACTCTGAAAGGAGGTGATAGTCTCAATGCCTATACTGCTCCCAAGGGCTTCCCAGGTGGTGCTAGTGGTCAAGAACTCACCTACCAATGCAAGAGATGTAAGAGACACAGTTTTGATCCCTGGTTCGGGAAGATTCCCTGGAGGAGGGCACGACAACCCACTCCAGTATTCTTGCCTGGAGAATGCCATGGGCAGAGGAGCCTGGTGGGCTACAGTCCATAGGGACACAAAGAGTTGGACATAACTAAAACAACTTAGCATTCATACACGTGTGGCTCCCAAAGTGAAGCCGACAGGGAAAATGGGTGATGTTGACACAGGTCACAGGAAGCCAGGAGCAGGAAGCCTGGCCTTGCTCTGCTGTGGTCTGCACAGCAAGGGACAGGCAGCTAGCTACTCCCTCCCAAATCTCCTGGCCATTCTCTCCATTTCAAAATACAAGACGCTGAGACTCAGCATGTGCAACTAGCATGCTGGGATGTGGAAAATAGAAGCAGGCAGACCCTGAGAGCTCAGAGCTGGGAAAGGATTCCAGGTCCACCCAGATTAGCCAGCTCATCCAACCCACACTTAGGGGGTTTTCCTGTTGGCTCGTGAAGTGATATTAAGTCAGGAGTATTGTTCTCCCTGGTCTCTGCCATTGATAAAACAGAGAAAAACAGCTCCCACGATACTGATGCCGCCAGTCCTTCCTGCCACTTGCCTTCCTGGTTAGAGTCCATTCTCTTGTGCTCCTTCCTCTCTCTCCTCCCAGAGACTGTGATTCAAGCCAAGATGCCTTGTGGGGCTGATGAGCAGGGGGCTCAGAGCCCACCTTCCATGCCTCAGTGGGCTCCTAGCTTCTTCTAACCTTGGACCTTCAGATTGTCAGAGGCTCCTAGGCAGTGGCGTGCAGGAATTGGCTTACATTGGCTCACCAGAGCAAATTGCTCAGTGTTTCTGGATTCTGTAAGCCTGTTGTTAAGCACAGTCATTATTAAAAATTAAATTCTATAGTATTACAATTAAATAACTTATAATAAAAGCACAGATAATGAATACTCAAAATTCATCACATCCTGATTATTTCATCACATTCTACTATTATTAAAAACACTACACAAAATACTGTGATACTTTTGTTCCATTCATAGAAAACATGCACTTGTATACATACCTGGTGTACCTGATCATGATATAACATGTAGCTTTTCTTTTTCTTTTTTTTTAATAAGAACACGTCACATAAGATCTACTCTCTTGGCAAATTTTTGAGTAAACAATACAGTATTGTTGACTATAGGCACTAAGCTGTACAGTGCATCTCTAGGACATATCTTTTACCCCAGAAACTTTGTACCCTTTAATCCATACCCCTCCCAGCCCCTGAAACCCACCATTCTACTCTCTGCTTTAATGAATCTATGTTAGCTGCCTCATGTAAGTGGTAGCACGTAGTATCGGTCCTCCCGAGTTTGGCTCATTTTACTTAGCACAATGTCCTCAGATGTATTTCTTAAGCCACTGTTTAATATCTATCAGCTGCTATTACGCTGCTGCTGAAAATCCTCCAATAGCTTCCACCATACTCGGAAAAAGCCCAGAGGCCTGATCCTGTCCACAAGCCCTGCAGAATCTGCCCTCTCTCTCATTTCACCCACAATCCTTCTGGCCACTGGCCTTCTTGCTCTCCCATGACCCTCAGCTTGCTTGTCACTAAGGTCTTTGTGCTAGCTGTCTCCACTGCCTGGACTGCTCGGCCCCAAATGTTTACCTGGCTGCACAGACCACTCAGATATCAAATGCTGCCTCACTACTCACCTTTTTGCTCACTTATTGTGTGTCTCACCCGCTCTGTCCCCATTCCCACACACACCAGGATATAAGCCCCAGGAAGACAAGAACTTTGCCCAGCACATGGCATGCTACCTGGCACACAGTAGGGCATCAGTTCATGTCGGAGAATGAATGCACTGATGCCAGCACATGGGGTCATTGCTCCACGTCTAACAATTGGAAACTAGTTTGAAGTTCTCCCTAAGCCCGTCAGCAGAAAGTGAGACCCGAAAGATAAGAGATGCCATCAGGTCACTGAGGGAATGAGCAGGGTTGTGCAGCAGTGGGGTCCTGACACCACCATCCTCTGCTGCCCTGGGCAGCCCAGTCTGCAGCCAAAGGCTCTGTCCTAGAGCCTATCTCAGATCTGGACCTGTAGTAATTCTGACTCTCCTGGACCTTTACCAGAGGGTTTGGCACCTTTATTCCTTTTAGTTTGATTGCTTTGTCTTGCTTTCTTCTATTTTTTCTGTATTTTATTTCATTTCATCACTTTCTAATAATGGTCCACAGTTCTTGTGTTCCAGTGAAGGCTAATGATTTACTAGTGGATCCTGAGCTTTGGTCATTTTTCTTCTCCCTGCCTCTCCCTTCCTCCTCACTACTGGCTCTCACAGGCCGATTCCCTTCCCACAGTGCCTCACCTGTCCCCTTACTGGGAGGAAGATGCAATGCTCCCCAGGGCCTGCTGGGTGGGTTTTAGGGCCTGCCTCATTCACCCTGCATGAGCTAGTGCCCTTCCCTAAGGCCCCTTCCTTTGTGGGCTCTGACTCTAGAACCTTAATGAAATTTCCCTGAATCTCAGCTTCCTTATCAGTGCTTTGGGCTTAAGGGTCTTTGCTATGCCTACACCCCAGGGCTGAAAGGATCCAATTAAAATAGGAGTTGTGAGCATCCTTTCTGGGCCCTGAGGTTCTGTCTGATCTCAAGCATGTTTCTGTAGTTATGAGCAGGAAGACTTTCTTACTTAGACCATTGGCCTTTCCATCCAGAGGCTGACTTGGCCAGTTTTGGGCCCTTTCTGCACACTGTCTGCCTCCTCTAACTGACATGCTTCTCTCAGCCTGGCTCAGACCTGGCCCTGCCCTCCCAGCCTCCTGGGCCAATAACAAGGCTTTCTGATGCATACAGCTACTCAGACCTATGCCCCTTCCTCCCGGATTGCCAGACTTAGCAAAGTAAATAACAAACAAGCAAGGTTGCCCAGAATTTTAAATAAATAACAAACAAGCAAGGTTGCCCAGAATTTTATTTTGTGTGTGTGTGTGTAAGTATGTCCTGTGCAATATTTAGGACATCTTTTTTTTGTGTGTGAAGTTGCTCACTTGTGTGCAACTCTTTGCAATCCTGTGGACTGTAGCCTACCAGGCTCCTCCATCCATGGAATTTTCCAGCCAAGAGTACTGGAGTGGGTTGCCATTTCCTTCTCCAGGGCAATCTTCTTGATCCAGGGATCAAACCCAGATCTCTCGCATTGCAGGCAGATGCTTTACCGTCTGAGCCACCAAGGAAGCAACTCAAAGAAATATTCATTGTTTATCTGAAATTCAAATTTAACTCAGTATCCTCTTGTATCTTGGATCTTGGGCTTCCCTGGTAGCTCAGCTGGTAAAGAATCTGCCTGCAATGCAGGTGACCCCACTTTGATTCCTGGGTCGGGAAGATACCCTGGAGAAGGGATAGACTACCCACTCCAGTACTCTTGGGCTTTCTTGGTGGCTCAGACAATAAAGAAGCCACCTGCAATCCAGGAGACCTGGATTTGATCCCTGGGTTGGGAAGATCCCCTGGAGAAGGGCATGGCAACCCAATCCAGTATTCTTGCCTGGAGAATCCTATGGACAGAGGCACCTGGCAAGCTACAGTCCATGGGGTTGCAAAGACTGACATGACTAAGCAACTACGCACAGCACAGCACAGCATCCTTTTGTATCTTATCTGGCAACCCCACTTTAGGGGTTTCCTCAATTTGTCTTGGGTCAATAACCTAGATCACACTCAGCCTTGGTTCACTTTCTGAAAACAGGAAGCACAGTAGATAGCTCTCAAGAAAGTTATGAGACTAAAAGAAAAAAATGCTTTGGAAAGTCCCCCAAAAGTGTGACTTGTGTACAAGATTGAGAAAATCTTATTCTCAAGCTAAAAACACCCCACCAGGTCTGGAGGTGGGGCCTGTGTCTTCCACCCTCCCCAGCAAAGCTTCCCACCTGGGCTTCCCCATCTCTGTAAAGGCCCCACTCAGGGATCTTCTTGGCATAGACCATGCCCCCACTCTGTCCTCAACTGCCTGAAAGTCCCATCAGTCCCCAGTGACATCTCACCAGGGCACTGATTTTTTTCTCCATCCTGAGACCTGCCATCAACCCAAGAGGCTAAACACTGGGATCCCTATGTGTTGGTTTGCTCATGAAAGTCCAGGCTCCTACTTGTCATTCCTATGTGGGGCTGTACATTAATAATGCTGCCTTTCACTTTCAAAAGTGGACAATAAATGATCTGTGACCCATCACCACCCTGCCTTCCCAGCTCCCGGTCTGCCTCATCTCCAGGGACCGTCATGCCCCACCGCACTGCTGTACTCATGCTTTCCCATATTCTGGCCAAGCCACTAAAGCCTTCCTACATCTGACATGGAATATGCAAGCATCACTCTTTGAACCCCTCTCCTTCTACACAGCTTCTCTTACTCTTTTTTTTTTTTCTTTTCCCCCATCTGCCTTACATGTCTTGGTGCATCTTGTCAATCACGCAGGTCAGCTTCCCACTGGTTTCATTGGCCTGGTATCCTACTCACCAGAAATTTTCCAGGGTAGATTCATCCATCATCAGCCTTCTTTGGACTGGCCTGGACTGTCAAAAGATGCTCGAGAACCTCACACAATCACACAATCTGAAGCCATAAATTCTCAATCAAAGATGTTGCATCATTGAATATGTGCTTCTGACGGGATGCTTTGGCAAGCAGTTTACACTGGGGTGGGGAGTGGGGGTGCCAGCAAGCAGGAGACTAGAGAGAAGCTGTTCGTTCGCCAAGAGTTTACTAAGCACCTGCTCTGCGAGAGGCGCTGGAGATAAACCGTAAACAAAACATACCCAAATCTTTGCTCTCAGCAAACTAACAGTTTAGTGGAAGGATTTAGACAGTAGACAAGTGTATTAACCTGTGTAACACTAACAGAACCAATGGAAGAGATATATATGTATGATCTATATCTATAGCATATATATCTACATATAGAAAGAAGCTTATTGTAAGTAATTGATTCCTCTGGTTATGGAGACTGAAAAGTCCCCTAATCTATATGTCAAGCTGAAGACCCAGGAGCATTGATGGCCCAATTCTAATCTAAATTCAAAAATCTGAGAACAAACAGAACCTATGATTAAAGTTGTGGTCACACTCTGAGTCCGAAGGCAGGAAAAGACCAACATTCCAGCTCAAAGATGGTCAGATGAGAGAGAGAATTCTTTCTAACTCCACCTTTTATACTACTGAAGCCTTCCACAGATTGGAAAATCTTCTGAATTCACATGGTCATTTCATCCAAAACACCCTCACAGACACACCCAGAATAGTGTTTGACCAAGTATCTGGGCGGGCTTCCCTGATAGCTCAGTTGGTAAAGATTCCACCTGCAATGCAGAAGACTCCAGTTGGATTCCTGGGTCACGAAGATCTGCTGGAGAAGGGATAGGATACCCACTCCAGTATTTTTGGGCTTCCTTTGTGACTCAGCTGGTAAAGAATCCACCTGCAATGCTGGAGACCTGGGTTTGATCCCTGGGTTGGGAAGATGATCCTCTGGAGAAAGGAAAGACTACCTACTCCAGTATTCTGGCCTGGAGAATATCATGGACTGTATAGTCCATGGGATCACAAAGAGTTGGAAAAGACTGAGAGACTTTCAATTTCAAATACTTGGGCACAAGGTAAAATGGACCAAAAAAACCAACACCATATGTAAGTAACTAAAATAGCATGTTAGAAAATATAAGTGCTAAGGAGAAGAAAACAAAGCAAAAAAGGAAGACAAGAAAAGTTAGCAGTTGTTTTTGATGGGGGCAGTCAGGGTCAGCCTCTCTGAGGAGACGACAAATGAGGACATGAATAAAATGCGGAAGTAGAACTTTGGGATATTAGAAGGAAATGCATTCCAGGGAGAAGAATCACGAAGTTCAAAGGCTTCAAGGTGGGACTAGGGTGGCCGTATTCAAAGGACACAGAGTAGAACCTAGGAGAGCAAGAGGAAGTATAGACAGCGATAAGGCTTAGAGAGGAAGTGGGGTCCCATTGCAGAGCCTCAGGTCATTGCAAGGATTGTGGCTTTTACTGGGTGTGACGTGCAGAGGCACTGAAGGGTTCTAAGTGGAATGACAAGATCTGACTTTCACTAGAAGCAAGTGAGCATGGAAGCAGAGACACTGATTGGAAACCACCATAGTGATCCAGGCAAGAAACGATGGTGGCTCTTTCCAGGGCCTCTGAGCTTAGCAGGGATGTTGGACTCTCAACCCAAACACCCACAGGCAGTGTGCTAGGCCCGGTGCTGAGGTCCTGGCATGAGCACACAGTAGGAACCCTCTAGATGACTCCGGATCACAATGTACTAATGAGTTCTGCCAAAGTCCACAGCTGTGTGCAACCCAGAATCTGAGGCAGGTCAGCTGTAGTCCCCGTCCTCTGGCAGAGCATGCCGGGTTCAGGGTTGGCCTGCCCTGGCACAGCCTAGGAAGATCCCCAGATACAAGCTTCCTACAGGGGTCAGCTCCAAGTCGGCCGACCTAAAACAGCCACAGCCCACAGAGATGCCCCTGCAGACCAGGAGCCGAGCAGCCACCCTCTGTGGGTCCCTGCACCTGCCTTTCTCACCCTTGACTCCCTTTAGCCAGAGCTCACAGGGCTGGACACTTGATCTTGTCCAGGCAGCACAGTTTTCTCTCTTGCAGCGAGAGAGGCCCACCCACCTCCCAGCCCCTACCATCGTCCCAGCACAAGCCCTGCCCTTGGTTTGGTGGAAAGCCAGGCTTATCGGAAACTCTGGCTCGGGTAAGCAGGCTCCAAGCAGGACAGCCATTCCTGACTGTTCTGTCTGTTGGGTCCAGGAGTCTCCCCTTTCTCTGGAGCCTTCACATCAGTCCTCCTTAGAACTTGTAAAGGGGAAATGGATTTGTTCTGGAATATGAGGTTAGACTCCACGGTGGACTCACTGATCCCTGGGTCACTATCACGATCATCATTAAAGCTTTAATTAATTGCACAGCATGGATTTGTTTTTCAGAGTTGGTCACCACCCCAGGAATTTGTAATCTGAGACAGATAGACTTGTTCAAGTTACAAGTAATAGAAAAGACTTCGCCAATCTTACGTAGAATTCAGAAGTCCACGGATGGAGACTCTGAGATAAAGACACTGAGTATATCTTAGATATGCCGCCAAACATATAAACAACAGAGGAAAAAAATAGTTAAATTGGACTTCATCAAAATTAAATCTTTTTGTGCTTGAAAGGGCACAAAATAAAAATTTTTAAATAGGTAATAAAGTAAAAGGGCAACCAACAGAATGGGAGAAAATACTTCCAAGTCATATACCTGATAAAAAATTAGTACTCAGGATATATAAAGAACTATTACAACTCATTAATAAAAAGACAACCCATTCTTTTTGAAATTCGGCAAAGGATCTGAATACATATTTCTCCAAAGAGGATATACAAATGGCCATTAAGCACATGAGAAGACACTCACTATCATTAGCTGTTGTTGTTTAGTTGCTAAGTCATGTCTGACTCTGCGACCTCATGAACTGTAGCCTGCTAAGTGCCTCTGTTGATGGGATTTCCCAGGCAAGAATACTGGAGTAGGTTGACACTTCCTTCTCTCGGGATCTTCCCAACCCAGGGATTGAAACTCCGTCTCCTGCATTAGCAGGCAGATTCTTTACTACTGAGCCAACAGGGAAGTCATTAGGGAAATGCAAATTAAAACCACAAGGAAATACCATTTTATAGCCACTAGGATGGCTACTTTTTTTTTTTTTTTAAGGAAAATAACAAATGTTGGTGAGGATATGGAGACATTGGTGGTGGGAATATACAATGGTGCAGCTGCTGGAGAAAACAGTGTCTCAAAAAATCAAATGTATTACCACATGACCCAGAAATTCCACTCCTAGGTATATACTCCAAAGAGTTGAAAACAGGTGCTCGAACAAATACTTGTGCACACATGTTAACAGCAGCACTACTCGCAGGGCGCAAAAGTTAGAAACAACAGGGGCTTCTGCTGCTGCGGTGGTGAAGGCTCCAGGCTCCCGATGCAGGGCGTGCAGGTTTGATCCCACATACCTCCCGGCTCAGGAAAAAAACAAAGGTGGAAACAACCAAAATGTCCCTCCACTGACGAATGGGTAAATGAAATGTGGTATTATTCAGCCATAAAACAGAATGAAGTACTGATATATGCTATAACATAAACCGTGAAAACACTCTGCTAAGTGAAAAAAGCCAGACACAAAATAATTCATTTTGTAAGATTCCATTTTATATGAAATGTCCAGAACACGAAATTCTATATATAGGGAGAGAGCAGTTTAGGGGTTGCCAAGGTCTATGGGGTTGCACAGAGTCGGACGCAAGGGCTATGGAGAAAGTGGGAAGAAGGAAGAATGATTGCTAATAGGTATTAAATGACAGAATGATCTCTGTTCATTTCCAAGGCAAACCATTCAATATCACAGTAGTCCAAGTCTATGCCCCAACCAGTAATGCTGAATAAGCTGAAGTTGAACGGTTCTATGAAGACCTACAAGACCTTTTAGAACTCACACCCCAAAATGATGTCCTTTTCATTATAGGGGACTGGAATGCAAAAGTAGGAAGTCAATAAACACCTGAAGTAACAGGCAAATTTGGCCTTGGAATATGGAATGAAGCAGGGCAAAGACTAATAGGGTTTTGCCGAGAAAATGCACTGGTCATAACAAACACCCTCTTCCAACAACACAAGAGAAGACTCTATACATGGACATCACCAGATGGTCAACACCGAAATCAGATTGATTATATTCTTTGCAGCCAAAGATGGAGAAGCTCTATACAGTCAGCAAAAATAAGACCAGGAGCTGACTGTGGCTCAGACCATGAACTCCTTATTGCCAAATTCAGACTGAAATTGAAGAAAGTAGGGAAAACCACTAGACCATTCAGGGATGACCTAAATCAAATCCCTTATGATTATACAGTGGAAGTGAGAAATAGATTTAAGGGCCTAGATCTGATAGATAGAGTGCCTGATGAACTATGGAATGAGGCTCGTGACATTGTACAGGAGACAGAGACCAAGACCATTCCCATGGAAAAGAAATGCAAAAAAGCAAAATGGCTGTCTGGGGAGGCCTTACAAATAGCTGTGAAAAGAAGAGAAGTGAAAAGCAAAGGAGAAAAGGAAAGATATAAGCATCTGAATGCAGAGTTCCAAAGAATAGCAAGAAGAGATAAGAAAGCCTTCTTCAGCGATCAATGCAAAGAAATAGAGGAAAACAACAGAATGGGAAAGACTAGAGATCTCTTCAAGAAAATCAGAGATACCAAGGGAACATTTCATGCAAAGATGGGCTCAATAAAGGACAGAAATGGTATGGACTTAACCAGAAGATATTAAGAAGAGATGGCAAGAATACACAGAAGAACTGTACAAAACAGATCTTCACGACCCAGATAATCGCGATGGTGTGATCACTGACCTAGAGCCAGACATCCTGGAATGTGAAGCCAAGTGGGCCTTAGAAAGCATCACTACGAACAAAGCTAGTGGAGGTGATGGAATTCCAGTTGAGCTATTCCAAATCCTGAAAGATGATGTTGTGAAAGTGCTGCACTCAATATGCCAGCAAATTTGGAAAACTCAGCAGTGGCCACAGGACTGGAAAAGGTCAGTTTTCATTCCAATCCCAAAGAAAGGCAATGCCAAAGAATGCTCAAACTACCGCACAATTGCACTCATCTCACACGCTAATAAAGTAATGCTCAAAATTCTCCAAGCCAGGCTTCAGCAATATGTGAACCATGAACTTCCTGATGTTCAAGCTGGTTTTAGAAAAGGCAGAGGAACCAGAGATCAAATTGCCAACATCCACTGGACCATGGAAAAAGCAAGAGAGTTCCAGAAAAACATCTATTTCTGCTTTATTGACTATGCCAAAGCCTTTGACTGTGTGGATCACAATAAACTGTGGAAAATTCTGAAAGAGATGGGAATACCAGAACACCTGATCTGCCTCTTGAGAGGCATCTATACATTCTATACAGGTCAGGAAGCAACAGTTAGAACTGGACATGGAACAACAGACTGGTTCCAAATAGGAAAAGGAGTACGTCAAGGCTGTATATTGTCACCCTGTTTATTTAACTTATATGCAGAGTACATCAAGAGAAACGCTGCACTGGAAGAAACACAAGCTGGAATCAAGATTGCCGGGAGAAATCTCAATAACCTCAGATATGCAGATGACACCACCCTTATGGCAGAAAGTGAAGAGGAACTAAAAAGCCTCTTGATGAAAGTGAAAGTGGAGAGTGAAAAAGTTGGCTTAAAGCTCAACATTCAGAAAACAAAGATCATGGCATCCGGTCCCATCACTTCATGTGAAATAGATGGGGAAACAGTGGAAACAGTGTCAGACTTTATTTTGGGGGGCTCCAAAATCACTGCAGATGGTGACTGCAGCCATGAAATTAAAAGACGCTTACTCCTTGGAAGGAAAGTTATGACCAACCTAGATAGCATATTCAAAAGCAGAGACATTACTTTGCCAACAAAGGTTCGTCTAGTCAAGGCTATGGTTTTTCCTGTGGTCATGTATGGATGTGAGAGTTGGACTGTGAAGAAGGCTGAGCACTGAAGAATTGATGCTTTTGAACTGTGGTGTTGGAGAAGACTCTTGAGAGTCCCTTGGACTGCAGGGAGATCCAACCAGTCCATTCTAAAGGAGATTGGCCCTGGGATTTCTTTGGAAGGAATGATGCTAAAGCTGAAACTCCAGTACTTTGGCCACCTCATGAGAAGAGTTGACTCATTGGAAAAGACTCTGATGCTGGGAGGGATTGGGGGCAAGAGGAGAAGGGGACGACAGAGGATGAGATGGCTAGATGGCATCACTGACTCGATGGACGTGAGTTTGAGTGAACTCCGGGAGTTGGTGATGGACAGGGAGGCCTGGCGTGCTGCGATTCATGGGGTCGCAAAGAGTCGGACACAACTGAACGACTGATTTGATCTGATGGGATTTCTTTTGGTGGTGGTGAAAATGATTTGGTATAGAGCATGGTGATGTTTGCTCAACTCTATGAATACACTAAAAAACACTGAGTTATATACTTTAAAAGGATGAATTTGTGTATGTGAATTACACCTCAATGTTTAAAAAAGACTGAGTGTAAACGCCCAGGCTCTGCGGGGCTGGGGATAGGGCATGGCGGGGGGTGGGGGGGGGGTGTGGAGGGGGTGGGGAGGGCGTTTTCCAGCGCCCCCTATGGGTGAACAGACTCGGGTTTGTTGCTTCCATCTTGGTCTGAGTTGAAAGAATGGACAGCTGGCGGCATGGAGCAGGAGCCCTCTCCAAGTTAGTTGGAGCCAAAAGGGGAAGATTTGCCAGGTAGATGCAGGAATGGCTCATGATGCCTGAGGGCAGGCAGTGAAGGACCCAAGGAGTGAAAACAGGAAGGGAAAGTTGTCTGGAACCAAGGCAGCCTCTCTCCCAGTTTCCTTCCTGTCTCTGCTCCCTGCTCCTCTGCCCCACAAGTCGGGGGCACTGCTCTCTGTCTCTCTTTATGTGCGAACCCTCATGACTGCCGGAGAAGGCTCTATCCCTGAAGAGGTCCACACCAGCTAATAGCTGATGCTGACATGCCATGCTCCGATTCTAGGAGACACAATATGATTGGACCGAATCCAGCTTCTGGATTGATTCCCCCAGGTCATATTCACCCACAGTCTGATCACTTGGAGCTCAGAAGAGCCTCTGCGAGGGGTGGAACAGGCAGGTCTGAAGCTCACTTTTCTCTGCTTCTCTATGTGCGTCGGCTTTGTCCCCTTGCTACAAGCTGGTGTTTTCCATGTGGCTGCCAGCAGCTCCATGCCTCAGAGAAGGAAAGATTCATCTGCTTCCAGCCTGAAGACCCCAGAGAAGATTTCTGTCTAGTCCAGTTTAGGTAATGGGAGGTTCCTGAGGTCAGTGGAGATCCAGAGGATGGGCAAGAATTCAGCAAGGTGCTCCCTCCATAGATGTGTGAATGGGGTAGGGATGGCTCCCAGGAAGAGGGTGGGATCCAGAACTACAGGATCTTCTATAGGGTTTGTGAAAGTTGGAGGTTGGGAGAGGATAGGACCTCCTGCCTATCTGATCAATATGTGAGAGCACCTTGGAGGAAGGCAGGAGTTGAGGGGTGTTTCCGTGATGGAAGATTACATCAGGTGCCTTGAAAGCTGTAAAGTCACTAGAACAAGGCCTTGGGAACCATCTCAACAGATTCTGATAATCAGGGCAGCCTCTAGGGAAGCCTTCACCAATAAAGCACCCTAACACACGTGCCTGGTAAGAACCTAGCACATGCTCAGTACTTCCATATCCAAAAGCACCTCCACAAATGAGTTCCTCTCCCTGTTTTTTAGATAAGGGAAACCAAGGCTCTGAAAGGCAAAGTCTTACCCATCCCAATGGAGGAGGGTTCACTGGAGGGTTTCCGACTCCGTCTGAGACTCCGCCCATTGTCCTGTCCTGCCTCACCCTTTGCAGACCTCTGAGATGGTGAGAGGGGTCACGGGTGGGGCTGGGTGTGGGGCCTGAATGTGTGCAGCCAGATGGGAGCAGCCCAGACCTCAGGAACTCCCATTACAGAACATGCAGCCATAGCTAGGCTGCTTGAAGCCCCCTGTGGGAGCCGCTGGGGCGGGAGGCAGGCGGAGTATTTGTGTGTCTGGGAGGTCACATCCTCCAAATAAACACATCTGTGAGCGAACTGGGGCACCTCCCTGTGACTGTGGCCATTTGTTTCTGAGCAGTAAACTGTGGCTGACCTGGGGACTGGCAGATGCTTCCAGGAAAGAAACTTGTCTAATGCTCCACCAGCTCCGAGATGCTTGCCCCTTGGGCCTCCCCTAGCCCTCGACTCCGGATGTGGGGGCCCTTCTGTGGTCACCTACTCTGAGGTGACAGGCCTGGAAGTGGTCAGTTTGTTCTAGGGAAGTCCTGAGGGAAATGCAATCACTGTTTACATGTCCCTGTAGGGCTCAGCTTTAGGGCAGATGTGTCCTGCAAACCCCAGAGATGACAGAGAAAGGAAGATTCCCACCAATATGACTAGAGTCTTCTAGTGGTTGGAGATGTCTCTGGAACAGATGTGGGTCACTCTGAGATTGAGTGGGCTCCCTGTCGTTAGAGGTGTGCCAGTTAAGCCTGAATGTCTGTGGAGGACAGACCAGGAGTGAATTGCAGTCACTTTGGTGGACTAGGCTAGGTGACTTTTAAAGTCCTCTTCCAGGCCTGACTTCATGGTTTCTGTACTCCTCCTCTTCCCAGCTTTGTTTTCATTCCATTTCTTTTGTTCTAGGAAATACTTCTGTGATGAACATTGCCGTTTGCTTCTCAGCATCCTTCCCACTCTCCCAGCATTCCAGAACAGCTGCCATGCAGTTCTGATGGGACTGACCCCTCCCCCAGCACAGGAGGAGGCCCTGGTTGGCCTCAGCCAATCAGCATGACCCCATCTCTTGCCACAAGGATGGGTTGCTGGGCAGGCAGGAACTGAAGACAAACAGGAAAACTGATGCAAATAAGAAAACACCAGGGCAGAGTATTCCCCCAGACACAGGTTTGGTTCAGGTGTGGGGTGGGCACGGGACCTCAGCAGGATAAACCGAGTGCAGTCAAGGACTGTGGTGTGATGGCTGTGGGAAGGACCCCTCCCTGTGCCCCGTGGGCATGACTGAAGAAGCACACTCACTGTAACAAGTGCATTCAGCGCCCTCCCGGTATTCTCTGTCCCATTTCCAGTTGCCAGCATTTGATTTCTTTTTTTTTTCAGCCTCAGGCTTTTTCTGGCTGCTGGAGCCCACTCTGCCTGATCCTAGGACAGGCCAGAAGTAGCTGGGCCACTTGGTGGGATAACTGTGGTGCAGGGTCTACATGGTTCCCAAAATTCCTCGGTGAGATTGCACTCTAGTTTTCCAAAGATAATTTTCTCAATAACTCTTTATGGACTGTTTGTCTTTTCTATCTCAGTTTCCCATTTTCCTACTAGTGTTTTGTGGGATATCTTCCCAAATATATTGCTTATTCTCATATCCTCATCCCAGGATCTGGGGCAGGGGGTGGAGCTCTAGATTAAGGCACCTAGATTGTTGCTGACAGCCATCCCAAGCCTACATGGGAACCAGGGTTAGGCTGAGACCACGACATGGAAGAAGGCAGCACAGGACAATGAAAAGTGGGACCTTGGGGACATTGATAAGCTGCTGGATCCCCCAGTGCTTGAAGTCTGCCTTCCTTCTAGACATTGCATTTTTGTGATCAAATTCCATTTCTAGTTTAATCAACTGGCTGCAGTTGATTTTCCACTACTTGCAGCCAAAAGCATAGAGAGTGATGTGATTCACAACATGCAGAACCTGAAGCATAGCCTTGCAGGTTGGGGTGACGGGCAGTGAAAGTTTGATAGTGAGACAGGGAGAGGTAGCCTGCTATGGGAGACAGAGGAGATGGAAATAGTTAAACTTGCAGATCTGCCCCTTAGCATTTTACTGGATCAAACACTGACTTTCCCTCTCTAAGGCACAGTTTTCTTATCCATAAAATAAGTGATGTTCCCAGTCTATCAGGGTTGTGAGTTTTGGAAAAAAAAAAAACAAAACACTTGAAAAATAATTAGCCTGTAGCAAATGGTCAATAAATGATAGTTATCATTGATAATAGAAGGAAAAGAAGAAGGATAAAGAGAGAAAGAGAATTTATTTTGTGCCTAGTTAACAGAAATTCAGAACTAGACAGGGGAACAGGAAATGGCCCAGGCTGATTGGAGAGGGACTATTTTGGGATGCAAGGAGTAGCTGACAACACTTTCTCAGCATCAGGCACTGTTCTGAGCCCTTTTCACTTATAAATTCATTTAGTTTTATAAAAACTCCATGAGGCACATACTATTATTACCATCACTCGCCACTTTATAGAGAAGGAAACTGAGAGGTTGAGTAACTTTCCTAACGTCACACAGTATGTGGCAGAGTTGGTTGGGAAGCCAAGTTATCTGAATACAGAGCCCACACTCCTAACCTCAACGCTCCATTGCCTCTTTTCAGCCCCAAGATAAGGGAAATGCTACAGATGCTGAGTGGCTTTGATGACAGGACAAGGCATCTGGGCTCTACTCATAGGCAGTAAAGCTCTGCTAGCACAGGCCCAGGGACAGTAAGAGCATTGCATAAACCCCTGGTAATTGTTTAAATAGTTATTGAGTCATCCCCGGAACCAGATTTTCATCCCATCCATCCCATGGGAACAAAACCTCCAGTGCATTTTCCAAAAGGGAAACCAGGGACCTGGGAAGCTGTTCTTAACCCCAGTGAGAGATAAGAGATGATGTAAGAGAAAGAATGAAAGATAAAGTAAGAAAAACTTCCAAGTGCTTGTGAGACCCTAAACTGTGCTCTCCTAAGAGGTTGGGAAACATCCTTTTCCAAAGAAGGCAAACTTTCACCAGTCTTAGGATGGTTTTGGGGCTGAAGGGGTACATCCAGGGCAAGACCACAAGACCCTTCCAAAATGAACCCTAGCAGGACTTCCCTGGAGGTCCGGTTGTTAAGACTCCACTCTTCCAGTGCAGGGGGCAGGTTTGATCCTGGTTGGGCTAACTATTAATAAAATCCAACATGCCTCGCAGCATGGCCAAAAAAAAAAAAAAAAAAAGAACCCCAGCAAAGGAGATAACTATTCTTTCAAGTTTCATGTCACATAGCCCTTCACCCAAAGACCTAAAAAGTTATTGCAAAGATATTTTAAAGCTACAAAATAAATACATCACACTTCACAGAGATAAGACGACACATAAGTGAATCAGGAACTTGGAAGAATCTTTAGGAAACCCAACACAGATGATGGGCTCTGATGGGAGGAGGGAAAGCGTGACACAGGGTACCTGTGGCTGTGATAGGTATGATACATCCAGGGCAAGGCATCGCAACTCAGCCTGAGTTCAGGAAGGGGACTGGGGCTGGAGCTATGACTTGGGGAGGCCTTGGGATCCCTACTGAGAGTGAGAGCAATTCAGGATGGAATCACCCAGGGAGAGGCTACTCTGCGTAGAGTAAAAAGAGATCAGGGTAAAGGAGATCAGAGGCTGGGCAGACAGAGGTGATTCTGTTCAATGACCAATTATCTAATTTCTTCATTGCGTCCCTGACTTCACCTTCTTTCTTGGTTTCTCTATCACTATCATGCCCCCACCCCCCAGAAGGTTTTCTACAAAACATTGTTTGTTAGGAAGGTGAGCGTGGAGGTACCAAACAGGGACTCGAGAAATACTTGGCTCCAATCTGTTCCTGGAGTCTTGCTCTCTTTGCCCCTTCCTCCTATCCTGCCATTTGCGCCATTTTCCCAGGGTAAGCCATAGCCACACATGACCTTGCTCTGAGGCCTCCAGCTCAGAATGTTGAGCCAGTTCCCCTCCCTTCCTGACAGGTTCCAGCCTTCAAAGCCCGAAGGTCTAGATTGTTAAGGGCAGGGGGTTGGAACTGAGATCCTGACCCATGGGCACTGCGAGAAAGACTGGGAGCAAAGGGTCTTTCCTCCCTTTGCTTTCTCTTGGAGTTACAGCAGCCCTGACTTCACATCCCCAAGGAGATCAAATCTCCATCCCTGAGAAAAGAAGCAGGGGTAAGGGTTGGGGGAGTTGGAATTTCTGGTTGAAACTGGTGGGTGGAACACTGACATTAGTATTCACTCCATCCCACCAAAATGACCATGAAAGGGTCAAGATATAAACCCACAAAACTAATGGGACTAGGAGAGGGGATTATGTGACATACTTTTCCAGGCTGGAAAGCTGATGGGAGAGTGTAACTGATTTAGCAGACCAGAGAGAGCTGAACCACAAGCGGGCAGGTAGGAAGACATGAAGCAAGCTGATCTACATTGCAGAACCCCTCAAAGGCTTGGAAATAAAAAACATCCCTTTTCTCTGGAAGTGGGTATGAAGGGGAACCCAAAACGAGGAATGATTAGTCAAAAGTCTATTTAATTATCCAACTGATTTAAGCCAACACAAAAACCCTCAGGCAAATATTTATAGCAGCTTCATTTATAAATCCCCCAAACGAAGCAACCAAGATGTCCTTCAATAGGTGAATGGATAAACACACAAAATTGTATATACATACAATTATATATTATTCAGTGATAAAAAGAAATGAGCTATGAAGCTGAGAAAAAACATGAATGAATCTTAAACACATATTGCTAATGGAAAGAAGCCAGTTTGAAAAGGCTACATACTGTATGATTCCAAGTATTAATATGTGACATTCTGGAGAAGGAAAATCTGTAGAGAAAGTAATTGCCACTGATTGCCAGGAAATAGGGAGGGGTTGAATTGGTAGATCATTTGGGAATTTTTAAGGACTTTGAAACTGTTCTTTATGTTGTTGTAATAGTGCATTTGTCAAAATCCATAGAACTTTATAGCACAATGAAATTTAACATATGCAAATTTTAAAAAAATCACTTAGGTGATTTTTATCTACTATGGGATATCTATCTTAGGATGGAATGTATAATATGATGAAACGATCTAACTTTATTGCAAATGTATGAATGAGCCTGATTGAAGGAGACGGGGGAAAAGTTGCTGACCTGAGTAACTTTGGAGATGAAATAAGAGTAGAAGCAAAAGAAACTGTGCATAATCACTATATTCTAGTTGTACTCTAATTCTTTCCCATGACTTTACAGATTAATAGTGGAAGTGAGTGAGTAGGTAAATGAACAGGTAAATGGTCATGGTTTCTCACTGTTGGAGTGGGAGGTTACAAATGAGTGAGAAGAGGCTAGGATGATCCACTTCTTAATGGATTAGAGTGGAAGGGGAAGGAAATGGGATGAATTTATATTTAACTTAATATACATACCATATAGATGGTTACATACAGAACTATTTATAGATGTGTGTGTGTGTGTGTGTGTGTGTGTGGTTTAGTCTATACACACACACAATTTTTCTTCTGTCAGCTGAGCAGGCCTAGAAGCTATAACATCCCAATATCAGTGAGCATATCCAGCACCCAGATCTTGGTTTCCAATACCCCTCTCCAACAAAAGGAACCAGGACTCCTTGGAAAAATGGATGGTTCTAGAGTTGGGGCAGGAAATACACAAACAAGCCTGGGATCAAAAAGTAGGAAAGTGCTCACACATACACAACGCACACACAATGGTGAGGGCATATGCAAGAGCAAGGATGCCAACTGGAAAATCTCCTAAAGCCGAAGCTGGAACAATCTGAGCAACCAAAGTAATATTGGATTATAACTCAAAGTATAAAATAAATGCTCCTGAATTCATACAAATACAAATAAGGATTAAATAAATAATCAGAGGAGACTAGTCAAATCTCCTGTACAGAAGAATTCCAAATAATTTATGCACATAGTCTGCCCTCAAGAAGTAGAGCATAACACCCAGTCCTTAAATATGGGTTGTGCACAGTGACTTCCTTCCAAAGATTACAGGGTTGGGAGTGGATGGAAAGATTCACTTTAGAAGGGAGAAACCTGACAGTCGGTGGTGTCTCAGTCAGGTAATCAAAGGTAATATCATCGGTGATAAGCCATGTTGATATCATGTCCTTCGGATACAATATGATGAGAACGGTGTTGTGCCTCTGTGGTCTTTCTCTCTGAAACATGTAACCCAAGTGTCATCACCAAAGAAATATCAGAGAAATCCTAGGTGAAAGACATTTTACGAAATACCTGAAAAGTATTTCTCAAAACTGTGAAGATAATAATAAAAAACACAAAAAGTGTGAGAAATTGTCGTAGCTAAGAGGAGCCTAAGGAGACATGACTACTAGATAGAAAGTTTATTTTTTAAATCCATGGAAACAATACATGTTAGATAATGCTAGCTAGAACACAGAACACCTTGAAGAGTCTACTCAAATAAAATACAGGCAGGAGGGATAAATTGGGAATTGGGATTGACATATACACACTACTATAAAATGGATAACTAATAAGAACCTACTGTATAGCACTAGGAACTCAGTACTCTGTAAAAGACACACATGGGCATAGAATCTAAAAAAGAGTGACTATATGTATATGTATAACTGATTCACTTTGCTGTACAGTAGGAACTAACACAACCTTGTAAATCAACTATATTCCAATAGAAATTAGTTAAAATAAAATGTATAGAAATACTTTTTGATAGGAATTTTTCATTCAAATTCATTCATTATAAATACAGACTGAGGGTAATAAAGCTGGATCTTTGGATGAACAAAAGACGGAAAACATTTAGTAAAATCTTATTACATTTATATATATAAATGTATATATATAAATTTTAGTAAAATATAAAATATACATTTTAGTAAAATCTTATTTTAGGGTGACAAAATAATCTCATCAAATTCTTATTAAAAGAAGATGATTAGAAACTAGTGTGAATTATATCTTACCTAGTATCACCACTTCTAATTTAAAAATTTAAGCCTACAAATAATATGAAAAGACATTAGATGTTATTCTTGTTGAGTATTAAAACCCTGGGGGAAAATGAAAATTTCCTCATGGAATAAACTCATAATGTTTTATGCCCCCAAAAGTCTAAAAAGCAGTTTAATCCCAGACCCATTCCCTGCCTAACCACACAGGTGGTAAACTGTCTGTTCTGCACCTCAGCAGAAACCTGAACCTTCACTATCTGGAGAAGATAAAATAAGGATTTCCAGACAGGAAGACAACAGACATAGATGAGTAAGGAGTATTTAAAATAGGGATGAAATGGAAAATCACTTATTAGATGTTGAAACTCTAGGCTTCTTCTCCCACTCAAATCCCAAAGAACTAGTAGCGAGGTCCAGCAGGGACTGGATAAGAAGTCTCCCCTCAAAAATGTTGGCCCAATTACCCTAGAAAGAAGCACACCCTCCCCTCCCCCACATCCCCCAAACACAAACACAGACAGAGTGTACAGTCAGATTCTGGTGTCGTCCTCAGACAAGAAGGCAAACAAGAATCCCCTGTTGTTAGGGGAGAGCCTCTACTAAGAAATAAAAGCACTTTGGAAAAAAACAGAGGGGTGCAGGGAGAGGAACACTTCAGGAAAAAACTGTCATGAATATCTTCAGAGAGATGGGAAGAATTTTTCTATACATGAAACGAAAAGAAGGAACTATTAAAAAGAACATGTAGAGAACAAAACTGAACTCTTAGAAGTTAAACATATAATAATAATAGAAGCTCAGTACAATAATAAAATAAAAAAGACACATCAAAGATTGGGAGAAAATATTTGCAAAACACAATTTGATAGAGGCTTATATCCAAAATATACAAAGAATTCTTAAAACGGAACAATAAGAAAACCAACCAACTAAAAAATAGGCAAAAGATGTGAACAGATACCTTCTCAAAGAAGATATATTGATGGCAAATAAACATATGAAAAGATGCTCAAAATTATATGTCAGTGACTTACAAATTAAAATAGTGAGATACCGCCATACACCTTGGAGAAGGAAATGGCAACCTACTCCAGTACTCTTGCTTGGAAAATCCCATGGATGGAGGAACCTGGTGGGCTACAGTCCATGGGGTTGCAAAGAGTCAGACGTGACTGAGAGACTTCACTTTCACTTTTCTCTCACTGTACACCTATTAGACTATCTGAAAGCCTGATCACAACAAATGCTGGTGAAGATGTGGAATGACAGGAACTCTTATTTATTACTGGTAGGAATGCAAAATGGTACAGACACTTTGGAAGACAGTCTGAAATTTCTTACAAAACTGAGTATAGATTTACCATACAATCCAGAGATGGTGTTCCTTGCTATTCACTTAAATGAGTTGAAAACCTAAGTCCACACAAAAACCTACACACAAAGGTTTACAGCAACTTTATTAAGAGTTGCCAAAAGCTAGCATCAACCAAGATGCCCTTCAGTAGATGAATTAAAAAGTATCATTACAGCCCAGTCTCTCGGCTCCTTCACAGTAGCTGTCTCTTTGGCCTTTTTACGTCTTCATTTCCAGGACTTGAATTTACTGCCATGCCCTGAAGAAGGGAAGCTCTTTGTGGGAGGACTCAACTTCAGCCCTGATGGGCGAGCTCTGGAAGATCATTTCAGCAGCTTCTGACCTGTTTCTGGGGTGGTCAAGGTCAAAGACTGGAAGACACAGGTATCCCAGGGTTTTGGTTTCACCACCTTCAACAGTCCAGAGTGTGCCTCCAATGCTATGAGAGCCTTGAATGGAAAGTCTCTGATAATTGTCAGATCCATGTAGACCACTCGGGCAAGTTGGCCTCGGGGAACAAGAGGAGGTGACTTTGAGCCTGTGGGTGTGGTCACAGTTACTCTAGAGGAGGTGGGGACCGGGACTATGGAAGTGCAGGTATGACAATTGACCTGGAGGATATGGATATGGACATGGAAGATCCAGAGACTATGGTGGCAGAAGTCAGGGTGGTTATGACCACTATTTACGAGGAAATTACAGGGACAATTATGACAACTGAGATGCATGCACATCCCGTGTAGATACACAAGGAATAAAACTTCTGATCCAGGACCATCCTTCCAAATGGCTGTATTTATAAAGATTTTTGGAGCTGCACGGAAACATCTGTTTTTAGTACATCTACCTCTTTTTTCAATTGAGCTCCCAAGGTAGCTTGTTAAAGACCTTTCAGAAAGCTCCATGTGTTTTTAAAATTTTTTTCTCCCGTTTAAAGAAAAATTCTGAGACATTTGTAGAGTCTGGGTATTTTTTTCCTTTTTTACCACTTTTTCAGTTCAGGCTCCCAGGATTATTTGGTTCTGACCAAAAAAAAAAAAAAAGTTTAACTAGACGGATTGTTTTAAATAAAGTACATCTAGGAACATTTTTTAAAAACCTGTACACAATTTTAATCATGGTTGGGAAATAATTTCCAACGGTTAACTATAAAAAATCAAGAACATGACTGAAATGTGAAGTGAAGTACTAGTCACTCAGTCGTGTCTGACGCTTTGCGACCCCATGGACTGTTATAGCCTGCCAGGCTCCTCTGTGCTTGGAATTCTCCAGGCAAGAATACTGGAATGGGTTGCCATTCTCTTCCCCAGGGGATCTTCCCAATCCAGGGATCGAACCTAGGTCTCCTGCACTGCGGCCAGATTCTTCACCATCTGAGCTACCAGGGAAGGCCAAGAACATGATTACTTAGAGGCTTTTTCACTCCAGCACTCTGTCTGATTATATGGAAGTTTCTTTTTTTGTTTGTTCGGCTGTGCTGCATGGATTGCAGGATTTTAGTTCCCTGACCAAGGATTGAACCTGTGCCACAGCAGTGAGAGACGGAATTCGTAACCCCTAGGCTGCTGGGAAACTCCCTCATTTTTTTCTTAATACTGAAAATAAAGAATGTTTTGTTGTGTCTCACGTAACATTTAGGATATCCTTCACCAGGATGATTAAAAAGATGAAACCTGAAAACAAAACAAAAATAACAACACAAGCAAGTTATTTTGAAATATGCAAGTAAATACCAGAATTGCTTAAAGAATTGAAAACGGTTGCCTCTGGGGAAAAATTAATAGTGAGGATGGGGTGGAAAACTAGTTTTTGTTGTAATGAAAGAAGGATTTGCCTCTTAAGCCGTGTTAGTGGCTCCTTGTGATAAAAATTAAAAAATTAAAATTAAAAAAAAAAATGACTGTAGAGAAAGGAAGAGGCACATATAGACTGAGCACCAACTCGGAGTCAGTGTTGTTCCAGACCTGTTCTCATGCTTTGTCTCATGTAAACCCCGTCTGACGTAAAGGCATCTACCACTTTCCTATGATCCAGATGAGGAAACAGAGGCCCAGAGACGCCAAGAGCCTGCCTGGGGACACACGTCTAAGAGCTGCTCAATCCGTGCATTCCTCTGTTTCCACCACTTTGAGCAGCTCCTACCAGCACATTATTATCATTATCTTTTTCTCTGGGTTAGTTCCTCTAAGGAGAAAAGGTCTTCCCCCAAAGCCTTCCTCCAGCCTCTACTGACTTGGGGACAGAACTTTGTCAGTGACTTGATACAATCCAGATGGAAGGTTCCACTTGGCTCCCAAAGCATGCCTTTTGGGAACACTGAGATTTGCAGATAAGCCTTGGGATGTGAGTGGAGAACAAGTAAATAGGAGGGGATGGAATATGAAGGCTGAGAGAAGGACAGTCACTCGGGGATGCGTGTGAGCCTGACGGAGCAGCTCCTCCACAGCTGTCAGGCCCACGGCCAGGCTTTGGGGCTCGGCCACCAGCCCAGAATCTTAGAGTCACAGACACATGCGCTCCACCCATTCACAAATTCCGGAAACGCTTTTGAAGACCCAGGGGCAGACAGTGGGGTGGGAGCTAGGGTATGGTGTTGAATCAGACACAGACCTCTGCCTTGAAAGGTTCATAGACTAGCAAATGAGACAGAAACATGTACAGATGGATAGCCAAATATTTATGATCCAGTGGGATCATAAATAAACATTACAGGGACAGAGTACAGGAAGAAGACAAAAGAAGAGTCCTTGTTATGGAGGAACTGACATAGGGCTGGGTCGTGATAAATGAACAGACGCATGCCAGCAAAAGAAGTTGGGAGGGGCCCCTAGGCAGAGAAAAGAGCAGGTGCAAAGGCACAGCAGCTCGAATGGATGGTGAATCACAGAAGCACAATGAAAGGAGCTCTCACGGCTCTTTGGAGCAGCCCCGTGGAGCTCGGAGGAGCTGTGTCCTGAGATATGGCATTCATTCCTGGTCGCTCTCCTTCCTTGTGCTGTGACCTAAACAAAGTCATCTTGCCTCTCTGAGCCTCAGTTTCTTCCTATATTATAATGGGGATGGTTTATTTTGATTTTTTAACAACATGAAAATAATATATTACACTGTAGGGTTTTTTTGTAATTAAAAAAATGTTATGCCCATTATGTCATGGAAAACAAGGTTCTTGCTCCAGTCCTTTCTACCCCTGACTCATTGCCTCAAGGAAACCTCGTTTAACCATTTATCTTATTATTTAGGTGATAAGCCTCTGAAACACTAAATAAAATGCTGATGGTTCCATTTATTTTTTAAAATATATGTTTATCTTATTTATTTGGCTGTGCCGGGTCTCAGTTGCAGCAAGAACATGGATCTCCACCCTGCAGCTGTGGCATGTGGAATCTTTAGTTGTAATGTGTGGACTCTTAGTCTGCATGTTGCCTGACCAGGGAACTAGAACCCAGGCCCCCTGCATTGGGAATGCAGAGTTTTAGCCACTGGACCACCAGGGAAGTCCTGTGGTTCCATTTGTTGATTTACGGACTTTAGGTAATCTATGGATTCCCTGGTATGAAAAACAAAAATTTAGTTCACAAAACATCCTCCTTTTTCTCTTCCTCCGTTTCGTCACCTGCCTGTGAATCTGTCTAGTCTATGTCTTCTGTTTACCTCTGAACATTTAAAGAATGTACTTACACTTCTATCCCTTGTTTTATCAACTCTAGTCAATATCTCAACAATCTTGAATGAGAATGAAGCTCTTAACACACCTACTTTTTATTTCATTTCCCCACCTCTAACACAAGTATTCCGCTGACTATGCATTTATTTTTATATTGTCAAAAATGTTAACATTGGCATTCTATCTTCAGTCATCACTAAGTTTCTATGCTCTGTAAATTGTTTCTAAAAATCAAAAATAGTGTTTACATTCTTATGACTACATATGGTTTCCTATGTCATCAATAGGATGCTGTAATCACACTGTGAGGCAAATGTGATAAGCACTATACTGCGGAAACTATAATTACATTGTCTCTATTTTTTTTTCTTTTTTCCCTTGGAGCTTATAACTGCCTTTCTTTTTCCTTATATCGTCTTATTTTGCCCTGTCCCTAAGTTTTTCCAGTGTCTCAAGGATAATACGGAAGCTACAGAATTTCTAGATTGTAAGCGCCTGGGGAGCTGGCATTTTCCTCTGTTTGGGCACTGCTGTGTATCCTCAATCTGCCATCTTGAACCTGAAGTCAGAATAGTTTTCAATCTACCTCTCAAGAGTATTTTAAAACTGCAGTTGTACCAAAACAACTTTATATATGTCAAGTACTATCAATGTAAAACTGTTATTTCCATTATTTCTATTTAATTTTATTGTTTTTGTTTAAATGCAGTAAGCTTCTCCATCACCTCCCAGATGAATGACTTCTTCAAACTCTGTGTGTGGTAACGAGAGGCTCACTTTCTATATTTAGGCATCTCTGATTCCTAGAACATCTTTCCTCTATTAAGTTTACATTTTCCTCGCTGAAAGTTCTTGCTACTGGGTCTAGCTCTTCTTTCTAGTGTCTCAGAGTGTAGGGCAGCTCACTTCTTCATGGACCAGTCCTTCAGGACAGCCACATCACGACCTTCTTGGTGCTCATGTGTAGAACGTACTCCCAGCTCCTTCCTTCATCACCCCACCACCAACTTTCCACCCTTCACTCGCCTGACCTTGCTGCCCAAAGGGCAGCGCCTACAACTGTCCACGGATTCTAGGCCCATCTGAGTCCTCACAGCAGGCAGTAGATATATGAATGGCATCATTTTCTTAAACTCTCAACCCTTAAAACATCATGAGGACCAAATACAGAAAACCACCACCTCTCTCTTTCATTTAAAATGTCACATATTGCTATTGCACAAAATATGTACCAAAAGTCCAGTATTGATACTCTGCCTTAGTACTGCAATCACAACACAGCCGCCTAGCATGGAGTTGTTCTCAAACCAAGTCCTCACATCAGCTTGCTCCCCAAGCTCCAGCCCAAGAACACAAGCTGGTCTGTGGTGAATTTTTCATTTGTTTGCACAAAACAGAAAAACTGAGGGCAACAGAATGAAAGTTCCATAAAGTTAAATTTATTAATGCAGAGGACTTTTCTTTATTTGGACACTCTGTTCCTCTTCCTTATTTTGGTATTAAAATAAAAAGTATTGATATTAAGATGTATATTAAAACTTTTATAAAATGATGAGTGATTCCCACTCAAAGGTTCCAGGAACTACATTTTGGGAAAACTGAAGTGCAGATCACATCATATTCTAACGGACTTCTTGGAAACTAAAATGTGGGGAGTCTTATGTAGTCTTCCAAATTGCAGACTGCGGTGGGGTAGATGTTGCTTACAGGCCCTATTCAGTCCTGTCCGACTCCTTCCAACCTCATGGACTGTAGCCCGCCAGGCTCCTCTGTCCATGCGGATTCTCCAAGCAAGAATACTGGAATGGGTTGCTATGCCTTCCTCCAGGGGATCTTCCTGACCCACGTCTCCTGCTTGGCAGATAGATTCTTTACCACTGAGCCACCTGAAAGACTTTTTTAAGATGCGTTAATTCCATGTGAGAGGCTCAGCCTCCAAGAATCAAATATGCTGTGTTTCCTCAAATGATGAACCAATTACAGAGAAATGACTACGGAGAACAGGGGAGAAAATGAGGAAGGGGTTTGATGGGGTAAGATCATGGAAAGCCTTCAACATTCGTTTTTGGTGCTGCCTGTGTATGAGAGGAACCTGGGCTAAGTATGAAACATGCATGTTCCTGGGCCCCAGCTCCTGATGAGAGGTCTGGAGCAGGGCCCAGAAATGTACGTGTCTACAGACTGGTACCCGTGTGAGGGCTCTAAGGACCACACTTTGAGAACATGGAGTGCAGAACAGAAGACCTGGAAGCTACAGATATGCATAGACTCAAACCTCTGATCAGATTGAGGGCTAGGAGCTGAGAACCTAGTGGCAACTCCTTCCAGGCTCGGAGGAATGGGGGCGGGGAAAGCGGAGCTGTCTTCTTTCTATCAGAGGAGAGGACATCCCAGCAAAGCCCCTTGTCCTCCCCCTGGTGTCTGAATGAGATACTGCAAGTCAAGGCTCACAGACAGAGCGATGGGTGAGCAGCTGCCCTGGGAAAGTGGACAAGGTTCAGCTCGTCTTGCCACTTCCAGAAAACTTCTCTTAACTTTATTCTATCATCTATGCTCCTAAAGCCCTCATTTCTGAAACACACCACCTCTCTCTACCAAGCCTCCTGCTGATGTCTCTGAAATGGTTATTTTAATGCTTGTGGGGATGTAAAAAGCTTTATCTTAGAAAGCCTTGGGGATACCTTCTAAGCTGGAGATATGCATATAGTACTTAGAGTTATGAAGATAGCAACCAAGGAACAAATACCAGCGATGCAGCTGGACAGGGAGAAAGGGAGAAGGAAGATAGAGTAATCTCTCATCTAATACAACCAAACCTCGAGAGTAGATAAATTAGGATACAGCAGAAAGGTTGCATACTCTGACTCTCCATTTCTATGACAGTGTGCAAAAGGCAAAATCTTGCAGACATAAGTTGAATCAATGGTTGTTAGGGAAGATTTGGGGATGAGCTGGAGAAGTTAAATGCTTTGTAATCAGACTTGGAGGCAGGAAGAGTGGAAAATATACTGGGGGATAGAAGTGGGCTAGAGAAAGTCCCAGAAAGCATTCTACTTCTTAGGCCATGCCATAACGGTGGGGGAGAAACTGTTGGGCCATGCACAGCACTCTCCCAGCTCTGCCTTGGCAGCTAACTAATGTCTTAGGGATGTGAGAGGCCCGGGAAGAGATGCTGTCAAGGATTTCAAGAGGGGAAGGTCATAGGATCTTGTGTAGGAGTGAGAACAACAATAAGAGCAACTGATGAACTCACCTTCCAATGCAGAAGACATAAGAGACACGGGTTTGATCCCTGCATCAGGAAGATCCCCTTGAGGAGGGCATGGCAACCCACTCCAGTATTCTTGCCTAGAGGATCCCATGGACAGAGAAGCCTGGCAGGCTATAGTCCATCAGGTCACAAAGAGTTGGACGTGACTGAGGCAACTTAGCATGCATGCAGTACTTGACTCAAGCTTCCCACGTGCCAGGCATTGTGTGCTATAGACATCTAATCCTCACAGATGTTTCTGGCATTATTGTTGTTGTTGTTCAGTCTCTAAGTTGTGTCCGACTCTTTGTGACCCCATGGACTGCAGCACACCAGGCTTTCCTGTCTTTCACTATCTCCTGGAGTTTGCTCAAACTCATGTTCATTGAGTAGGTGACACTATCCAACCATTTCATCCTCTGTTTCCCTCTTCTCCTCCTGCCTTCAGTCTTTCCCAGCATCATTATTATCCCCATGTAACAAAGGAAACTGCTGGAGCCCAGACACGGTAGGCAGTCTGCACAGAGTAACACAGCTAAAAAGAGAGAAGAGGATTTGAACACAGGCACCTCTGGCTCCGGTGCCCTTGCCCTTACCCAACGCCACACAGGCCATATCCCATCATCCCAGTGATGGCAGAGTCTCTTTTGCCACCTTCCTTCCATGTGCCCATCCTGCCTTGGCTGGCATACTTCTGTTGGTGGGTACTCACAATTTCCCAGGGAAGGTCACACCACAATGGACTTGAAATTGACCTCAATGCATTTACCCATAACCCAGTTACTCCTTTCAGTCCTAAGTCCTTAATGCTGCCCATCAAACATTTCCATCAGCTCCTGGGCACTGGGTGGTTTGCACTTCCAGCCCCCTGAAACTACATGCTTCCACGTGACTTCCTTCTACCAATAAAATGTGAAGTTTTAGAAGCCAGTGTGTGGTTCACCTCTTGCTACAGTGTTGAGGGTAGTGGAGGGAGAGTGGGGGCTCTAGCTGAACTATTTCGAATCCTAAAAGATGATGCTGTGAAAAGTGCTGCACTCAATATGCCAGCAAATTTGGAAAACTCAGCAGTGGCCACAGGACTGGAAAAGGTCAGTTTTCATTCCAATCCCTAAGAAAGGCAATGCCAAAGAATGCTCAAACTATCGCACACTTGCACTCATCTCACATGCTAGCAAACTAATGCTCAAAATTCTCCAAGTGAGGCTTCTAGAGTAGGTGAATGGAGAACTTCCAGATGTTCAAGCTGAATTTAGAAAAGGCACAGGAACCAGAGATCAAATTGCCAACATGTGTAGGATCATAGAAAAAGCAAGAGAATTCCAGAAAAACATCTACTTCTGTTTTATTGACTATGGCAAAGCCTTTGACTGTGTGGATCACAACAAACTGGAAAATTCTTCAAGACATGGGAATACCAGACCACATGACCTGCCTCCTGAGAAATCTGCATGCAGTTCAAGAAGAAACAGTTAGAACCAGACATGGAACAACAGACTGGTTCCAAATAGGAAAAGGAGTACATCAAGGCTGTACATTGTCACCCTGCTTATTTAACTTATATGCAGAGTACATGATGGCACCCCACTCCAGTACTCTTGCCTGGAAAATCCCATGGATGGAGGAGCCTGGTGGGCTGCAGTCCATGGGGTTGCGAAGAGTCAGACACGACTGAGCAACTTCACTTTCACTTTTCACTTTCATGCATTGGAGAAGGAAATGGCAACCCACTCCAGTGTTCTTGCCTGGAGAATCCCAGGGTCGGGGGAGCCTGGTGGGCTGCCGGCAGTGGGGTCACACAGAGTCGGACACGACTGAAGTGACTTAGCAGCAGCAGCAGCAGAGTACACCATGAGAAACACTGGGCTGGGTGAAACACAAACTGGAATCAGGATTGCCGGGAGAAATATTAATAGCCTCAGATATGCAGATGACACCACACTTACGGCAGAAAGTAAAAAACTAAAGAGCCTCTTGATGAAAGTGAAAGAGGAGAGTGGAAAAGTTGACTTAAAACTCAACATTCAAAAAACTAAGATCCTGGCATCTGGTCCCATTACTTCATGGCAAATAGATGGGGAAACAATGCAAACAGTGTGAGACTTTATTTTTGGGGGGCTTCAAAATCACTGCAGATGGTGATTACAGCCACGAAATTAAAAGACGCTTACTCCTTGGAAGGAAAGCTATGACAAACCTAGACAGCATATTAAAAAGCAGAGACATCACTTTGCCAACAAAGGTCTGTCTAGTTAAGGCTATGGTTTTTCCAACAGTCATGTATGGATGTAAGAGTTGGACCACAAAGAAAGCAGAGCGCCAAAGAATTGATGCTTTTGAACTGTGGTGTTGGAGAAGACTCTTGAGAGTCCCTTGGACTGCAAGGAGATCAAACCAGTAAATCCTAAAGGAAATCAGTCCTGAATATTCATTGGAAGGACTGATGCTGAAGCTGAAGCTCCAATATTCTGGCCACCTGATGCAAAGAACTGACTTGTTTGAAAAGACCCCGATGCTGGGAAAGATTGAGGGCAGGAGGAGAAAGGGATGACAGAGGATGAGATAGTTGGATAGCATCACCGACTTGATGGATGACTTTAATTTGAGCAGGCTCCGGGAGTTGGTGATGGACAGGGAAGCCTGGCATGCTGCAGTCCATGGGGTTGAAAAGAGTTAGACATGACTGAATAACTTTGAAGTGAACTGAGGGGAGGGGAGGGAGGGTGGGGAATCATGTCTGGAGGAAAGCCCCCTTGGCTTGGATTCCTAAATGACTAGGACGAGCGGAGTCCCTCCTGACCCGTACTGGGACATGAGCAAGAAATGAGCCTTGCGTGTGTAAGCCACTGAGATTTGGGGATTGTTCATCATCACAGCCAAACCTAGCCTGTCCTGACTGACTTGGTCCCACAGAGTAAGTCACTATGCTCCAAGCCAGCAACAATGCAGCCCCCTCGAAGCCTTCTCTAAGCTACCCACTCCTGTCTTTTCAACTGAGCCTCTTAGGACTGAGTTTGTTGACTTGTCACCTGATCTTTTCTTCTGTACAGACTGCAATGTGAGAACGCGTCCAGGAGCAATCGGCAAAGCCCATTACCTCTCCCTGCGTCCTCAGCCCTCGGCCTCAGCCTTGCAGTGATTATACTGAGCTTGAGGCAGGCAGATAAGGCTAGTCTTGTCCCTGGGTTCCATTCTGACCTGCCTGTTTCCAATTTTTTGGTGGTGGTGATTTAGTCACTAAGTCGTCTCTGACTCTTTGCGACCCCATGGACTGTAGCCCACCAGGCTCCTCTGTCCATGGGATTTCCCAAGCAAGAATACTGGAGTGGGTTGCCATTTCCCTCTCCAGGGGATCTTCCTGACCCAGGGATTGAACTGACATCTCCTGCTTGGCAGGCAGATTCTTTATCACTGAGTCACCCAGGAAGCCACTGGGCCCTGGCTAAAGACAGAACTTAGGATTTAGAATTAGAGTGACCTGGATTTATATCTTGGCTCTGCTACTAACTTACTGAGTTATTGTGGGTGTTACTTAACCTCTCTGAGCCTGTTTTCAAAAAAAAAGATGTAAATGATAAGACCAACCTTGAGATAGTTGTATCAGCCAAGCGCCCAGCTCTTCCCTGGTATCTAGTGGGCCTGTACAGATGTCATTTCCCCTCTTTTCCTCCTAAACCCCATGTCTTTCAGGCTCACAAAGCGGGGGGAGGAGAAGGCATTTTTGGAATGAGGCCCCAGGCGGCTCCTATACCATTGCAGTGCTCCCTGAGTCTCAGGCCAGTCGGAGGGCCCCTTCCACCTCCTCTCCCAGGTCGCAGCTGTCTGCTCCCCCTACCCCCATCTCAGGGGGTTGCCCCGTGGGGCTGGGAGAGAGGGAAGTGGACGCCAGGCTGCAGATGTTCAGAGCTCAGAGAAGGCTGATGAGCTAATCCCAGGGCTGCTGGCGAGACTGGGCCAGCGCCTCAGAAGTGGGCTTCCAAGAGGCCCTCTCCTGCCTGCCGGCGGCCTGTGGCTCGGCTCGAATTTCCAAGGCCCCAGCTCCGGAACAGCTGCATGGCTTCCCCTCCCTTCCTCCGTGTTCTCTCCTCTCTTCTCCTGACATGAGTCAAGGAGACTGTTGAGCAGGGCTAGCCAGGGGTCTGGAAAGAATCCAGAAGGCTCCCAGACACTCAGCTCAGGTCTCTGAAACCCCAGGGAGCTCAGACACATGGGGTTTCTCAGGCCTCTCTGCTTGTTTCCTGCGGCTCTTCATTTGGCCAAAAACCTCAGGACTGACTTTGATGTTTGGATTGGTGTCTGCCCCTTTGCTCCCTGCCTGGCTGGCCTTCCCAAGACACCTCCCCAGTGTGGCAGGCAGAGCCAGACTTGGGGTGGGGCCTCTTGGTTCAGTGGCACCCCCACCTACGAGCCTCCCCAGCCTCATCCTCCCCACCCCCAGGTCCCTAAATATCTCCCAGGGTTGAACCTCAGACCTCCCTTTCCACACCCCCATCAAAAGCCCCCCACCCTGCCCTCCACCAGCAGAGGTGTGTGTGGGGGGGCGCTCACCACCGTTTCCTGAACATTTGGTACATGAAAAGCTTGTTTTCTTTTTTCCTCAACTATTTTGCTTTTTCCTCTCTGACAAATAAGGAAATGGAAAACCAGAGAGACTAACTTCTTCACAGAAATATGAAGTGGCAAAATTAGGATTTGAACTCACTTCTGATGTGCTGACGACTTTAGAGCCCATGGGCCCTCTCCACCCAGCCACCTGGCCTGGTCAACACCAGTCCAGTCCCCTGGCCTGGAGCACACAGTGGGGCTGCATGATTCACCCCGACCTGGACCACGAGTGTCCCATGAGCCATGGATGTGTGTACCCTTTCAGCTGAACACATTTGGCCAAGCGTGAGAATGAGGAGAGGATGATAGAGCTGGTGATTTAGGAAGCGGGCGATGGGAGGGCCAAATCGACCACCCTAGGCTGGGTTCCTGTCTCCAGCTCAATGCATGCTCCTTTTCATACTGGGAGTGATTCTGAGTGAACATAAGGGTCCATTCGGGTGTGACCTTGAAGCACAAGCCAGCTGCCACTCAGGGATCTGACCCACGCCCGTATCCTCCTGGGCAGGGCAGGCTTGTATCCATAGGGCCCTGTGTAAGGAGGAAGACTGGGAGTGGGGCAGAGGGAAAACTTACCTCAAGTGGTTTGGGAGGATGATAGCCGTGCCATGGCAGTGCAACGGGCTGAGCTGAGGTCTAGCCACCCATGGAAGAGCTGCATTGTAGCGGCACTGGGAACCTCACAGCTCCTCCTCCGTCAAGGGCATCATTTTCTCATCTGCTCAGTGGGGGGTGGTATACAGTAAGTACTAGCTAAATGGGGATGGCTGCATTAAGCTGAGTGAATCCCCGGAAGGACGGACTCGGCATGAGGGGGCTTAAGAACCCTCTGCCTGCACTCAGGGCTGGCCTGGAATTGAAGATGGGTTGAATCTCAGTGATAGAAGAGGAAGGGGTATTGGTGGGCCAGTGGTGGGATCTGGAGGCAGTAGAGGTTGGGGAAGGAGGGGTGGTGCTGAGATTAATGCGTTAACTCAATTTATGAAAATTAAAATTCATGTTACAGAATTCACTGCTTTAAAGTTATAATTAAGTGGCATTTAGCACATTCACCTCCAGTACTCTTGGCTGGAAAATCCCATGGATGGAGGAGCCTGGTGGGCTGCAGTCCATGGGGTTGCAAAGAGTCGGAGACGACTGAGCGACTTCCCTTTCACTTTTCACTTTCACGCATTGGAGAAGGAAATGGCAACCCACTCCAGTGTTGTTGCCTGGAGAATCCCAGGGACAGGGGAGCCTGGTGGGCTGCCGTCTATGGGGTCACACAGAGTCGGACACGACTCAAGTGACTTAGCAGCAGCAGCAGCAGCACATTCACAATAGCATGCAACCGCCACCTTTATCTAGTTCTAAAACGTTTTCATCATCCCCAAAGGAGACCCCTTACTCATTAAGCCATCACTCCCCAGTCTCCCCTCTGCCCAGCCCCTGGCCACCACCCAGTCTGTTTTCTGTTTCTTGGATTTACCTATTCTGGTTCAGATACATGAATTCAAACAACATGTGACCTTGTATGACTGACTTCTTGCACTCAGCTTAATGTTCATCCATGTTGCTGCATGAATCAGTATTCCATTCTTTTCTTATGACTGAACAACATTCTGTTGGATGGATACGCCGCATCTTGTTTATTCATCATTCAACCATTCTCATTGTTGGTGGATGTTTGGGGTGTTTCCTCCATTGGACACGTTTTGAGGTGAAAGTCACTGAAAAGCTGAGGTCCCACCATCATCACTCAAACCTTAGAGTGAGTAGCACTTCAAGCAAGTCCCCCCATGAAGTCACAGTCCCCCCATGAAGTCCTTTCCTGCCCAGGCAGCTACTATTGTGGCCACAGCAGCATGCTGGAGTGGCTGCTGGGCAGCATGTCCTGCAGAGCAGCTGAGTTGCTTGGCCTCCATTCAGATCCCCTGACCCAGGGCAGAGGGAGAGAGGATGGGAAGAGAAGGGAAGGTGGAGGAAGGCAAGCTGAGCATGAGTTCCCACGGAGGCCTCTGGAAGCTCCTGGCCCGTGAGTAGAGTCTACCGTGTAGGAAGCCTAGCTGTATCTAATTCTCACTGGAGCCCAACTGACCACCATCAGCTGGACAGGGCTTGTCCGAGTGGGGAAACTGAGCCCCAGGGAGCGGCAGTGGGTTGAACAACCTGGAACCAAACCAGATGGATGCTGTGATTCCCAGCCTGGGCGGGCTCTGCCCTCCTAACATCAGCACGGGGCCTGGTGCGGGCTTAGAGGGGCTGCCCCATCTCGCCAGTGGGCCTGTTCCTCAACTGGAAGCAGGTAAGGGGTCTGTCTCTTTCTATCATATGTGGGGGACAGAAGAGGAAGGAGCAAGCACTGGATCTAGAGCCCTGGGTTCAAGCCACCCTCCAGCAAGCCCCTCCCACCCTCACAGCTTCCCTTCCCCACTCCCACCTGTAAAGTGGAAACTTTAGCTCCCTGGCAGGTGGCGATGGGGTCCAGTTGAGTCCATACATGGGACATGGGTAGCAGGCTCTAAAGTCCTATGCCAACTCTTGGTTCACTGTGGCCCCAGCAGGCAAGATCTGGCCATCCTATCCTGGAAGAAGGGCTGTCCCAAGTGTGTGTTTATCTCACCTGGCTCTGGGCCAATAACACACTTGATCCAACCCGGCCCCCAGCCACAGCTCCAACCCCAAGGAAAGAACAGCACCCCATCTGCATTAATCGCCTCCCCCGACTCTGTGCCAGACTTGGGCTAAATTAAATGCATCCCAGCCAGCAGCTCCGTCCCCAGAAACTGAACACATCCTTCCCGGCTCCCCTCCCACCCACAGCTGTGCCCTCCCATGAGGCCGGCGGCTGGGAGCCTGACAGGCCTCTATCTGCAGCCCTGGAGCTGCCCTCTGGCCTCTGGCTGACCCCAGCAGGACGGAGTACGCTCCCCCACACCCCTCACCATGGCTTGGCCTAGGTGGGAGGTTGGCATCAAGTCCCTCCATCCTTCCTTCCTTCTTTCCACAAACATTTTGAGTGCCTTCTAAACATCCTGCTTCCTCTCCTCTAAGTACATGAAAAACCAAACACGCTTCTGCCCTCATGGAGCTTACATTCTAGTAAGGAGAGACAAAGAGAAAACAAATCAAGTAAATCATACAAAGTGTTAGAAGGTGAAAAGCACTCTTTTAAAAGACATAAAAGAGACCAGTGTGAGGGGTCAGGGTGCAGGTGGGTGAGCATGAAAGGCAATTTGCCATCTGAAAGGGGAAGGTGGGCTAGCCTTACTAAGATGCTGACTGCCGAGGAGGCCCGGTAGTCCCCACCAGTACGGCTGATGTTTGTAGAGCGCTGGCGGCAGGTGCTCGTTTGACCGTTTCCAGGGGCGGGGAGGGCAGAGTTGTTGACGTGGCCATTCCGTCCAGCTCGGGGCTGGCTCCTCCTGTCCTAGGCAGGGAGGGGTTCTCTTGTGGGTGGAAGTCCCAAGGGAGCGGGGCAGCTGGCCTGGCCCAGAGGGGACCTGCAGTTGGGGACGAGCCAGTGTGAAACCTCGGTCTGTGCCAAGGATGCCGGCCTGTTCAGAACAGAGGAAGCCCCAGCTGACACTGTAACAGGCCTCAGCTGGGCAAACTGACCAACGAGGTGGGGACGCTGGGGTGGGTACCTGGGGGCCGCGAGCCACGACACACGCACTGCTAAGGTGTGAGCCTCCTGTCCTGACTGCCTCTGTGCCAGACCTGCCATCTGCACACACACACACTCACACACACACACACACACACACTCACTTTTTCTTTCTAGCACACATATGGCATATCACGCATCCATCAGCACATGTGAGAATGTACCCACAACACTCACTGAACCAGCAGACTCAGAAAGACCCACCATCACACTCATGCACAAGAATATCACAACACCGACACACAACACACATACACAATATATCACACACGCACCAACCATTATGTCACACACATTCACACTCCCACACACCCTCAAGTGAAGACTCAACACACACACACACACACAACTCCACACACACATGCTACTCCACACGGGCACACACATACCACACATCACCAGCACACATTATATGCCCAGTCACCACCACATGCGTAACACACACGCCATGCATGCCCCACACTCTGTGGTAAGCACAGGCCTGAAGAGTCTAGACAAGCTCTCTGAAACTGCTTTTGTCACTCATGGAACTGGGCCACCATGATGTGTCCCCTGACAACCAGGGCAGGGAGAAGGGAGACCTTCAGCATTTTCTAAGTGTTGTTTCATAAAATGTCCACTAAAGACGAGTTTTTCTTTCACCATGCAGAGGTCTCTGGGACAAGAAGAGGATCTGGCATAAATACCAGAAACTGGGCCTTACTCCTAGCCTGGCTGGCTCCGAGTGACACGTCACTGGGTATGTTTCTCTACCCCTGGAAACCTCGGTTTCTTCATCTGCAAAATGAGAATGAAAAATGTTTACTCCAAACTTCTCAGATGGAGTGAAACTCTGAGAAATTGCTTTGTAAGCTGAAGAAATATCAACACAAAATAGGATGTCAGAAATTCATACAAATGGTCTAAGCTTTGTTGTTCCTCCCTCATCCCCACCTCCTCACACTTCCTGTCAAGTCCAGGCATCCTACACTCATCAGGGAGGCTTGAGCAGTGGCCCCGGCTGCTTCCACGGGAAGCTTAATGGAGTTACACAGGAAGTGAGATGGTGCTGCACGATGGGCCATCTCTGTCTTCTCAACTCAGAACCCAGCAGGAAGTGATTCTTACCAGCAACTGCCATGGGCTGTCAGGGGCTGAGAAGTCACAGCCACGATGGGGAGAACACCCACTGGGGAGAAGACACAGAGCCGCAGTATCCTTCACCCAGCCCCAGCCTGCCCCACCCTACGCGGGGCTGACACTTTGCAGAGATCACTGGAAGCACGTTCACACTGGACGAGAGCTTCTCTGTGCAAGGTAACAGCTGCTCTGAGCCATCACCGGGATGGAGGTCCTAGGCAAGAAGGGAGGAACTAGGTCCCTGTGGAGTGCTATCAGAACATGCAGTAAGCTCTTGAAGCCTCCTCAAAGATGGGGACTCTGTCCTTCTCAAAATCCACAACAGCTGTAATAAGTTCGGTGGGCACAGGTCTGCAGCTGGAGCCACTTGCTACTTTGCATCTCTCTCAGGTAACAATCCTCAGGGCAGCCGTGTGGGCTCAGGGCAGCAGCCCTGTGTCTTTGGGTGACAGGCTCTCCGCAGCTTCTCTGCCCTCATCTTCATGGTCCAAACTGGCCCACTGATGTGTCTGCATTCCAGACAGCGGGATCCTGTGGCACAGCCTGCAGTCTCGATCACAAAAGGCAAGGAAAGGAGCCCTTACACTGCTCACTCTCTGTTGTCGCCCCTTCCACATTTTTCTTTCCTTGTCTCGGCTCTGTGCTGGGGTGACCTCATGCCTGCAGACTGAGTCCTCCTGGCTCTTCAGCCTCTGGCTTCTGGTTGGGTTAACGAGGAAGGGGAAGGGGGATTCTGGAAGGTAAAAGGAGAGAGCACTGGGCTCTCTCTCCCATGCTCCCCACTCTCTTTTCATCAGCATGTGTCTACCTGCAAGTGTGACCTCCATGATCAGGGTTCCCTCAGGAGACCCCTCCTCCATGGCTTCTGCTCTCAAGGGGCCCGGAATACAATTTTCTTTCCTAACCCCTTCAGTGGGGGCTTCCCCTCACTGCTAGTCTCTACAAGCCTCTTGCTTCCCTGCCTGTTCCCCTAACCTGCCCACACTCTGTCAATAGTTTCTTTATTACAGCATCTTCGTGGGCACCACCTGGACTGGTTCTGTTTCCTGAAGAGACCTTAATGGACACAGCCCTCAAGGGAAAATGATGTCAAATGCCTGGAGCAGATAGAATATGCTTGACTTTTGCAATCTAAACTCTGGACCATCAAAAATGACTCTTCTCCCTCTTCTCTCCTTGCAGATTCTGCCTTCTCCTATATTTCTTTCTAGATATGCCCTGCGTCTCCACAGACTTAACCTGAACACATAGGTGGAACTTAGCACCTTCCCACAAAAGAATGCAATCAAACCTTCCAGCTCAGTACCTGAATGAGTTGGCTAAGAAGGGAGGACCCAGGATGAAGAGACTGATGTTCTCAGCCTCCATCAAAAGCTTGGGGGTCTCAGGCTCACCCCTCAACATCCCCCCTCTTGCAGAAATCACACGAGCAGCCTCTTTGGAGGATGGCCAACCAATTTCTGCTTGTGCCCTACTGGTGACAGGGAGCTCAGTGCCTCTTGAAGCAGTCCATTCTATTTCTACATGGCTTGCTCTCAAACTAGTGAGAATCAAAGTCTATCTCCGCCCAGTTTCTACCCACAGGACACAGTCGTGACTGTTATATAACTATGGTGACTGAAGATGTCAGTAATTGTGTCCTCCTGAGTCTCCTTCTCTCCATGCATCGTGTGTCTAACCCAGCCTCCCTATTACTTTCAGGGGACCTCCTCTCTCCCTCTTTCCCTTCTTTCCCTGATATAAATAGTTTACAGACTATTTCCTGGGGAGATGGAAGAAGAATCATATCTCACCTCACACATCAGAAACTTACTAACATTTCCCAGTAAACATTTTGATTTTCCTTCCAAAATTCCTTTATCCTTATGTATCTTGTTGTATCCTGCTGATACTTACCTTGCTTCCCCTCCGCTGTCCCCTTCTCCAAAGTGGTCGTGTCTGTCCCCCTGGGACTCAGAATCCCTCCATAGCCTCCAGGCCCACAGCCTAGTCTGTGAGACTGTACTTTTCTCAGTCACCACCAGAGGTCTCCCTACTGAGTTTGGTTTGCACCCATCTCAAGCCGCAGTGAAGATGGCTGTGAAAAGAGAAGCGAAGGGCAAAGGAGAAAAGGAAAAATATACCTATTTGAATGCAGAGTCCCAAAGAATAGCAAGAAGAGATAAGAAAGCCTTCCTCAATTATATGCAAAGAAATAGAGGAAAACAATAGAATGGGAAAGATTAGAGATCTCCTCGAGAAAATTAGAGATACCAAGGGAACATTTCATTCAAAGATGGGCTCAATAAAGGACAGAAATGGTATGGACCTAACAGAAGCAGAAGATATTATGAAGAGGTGGCAAGAATACACAGAAGAACTATACAAAAAAGATCTTCAGGACCCAGATAATAATAATAGTGTGATCACTCACCTAGAGCCAGACATCCTGGAATGCGAAGTCAAGTGGGCCTTAGGAAGCATCACTGTGAACAAAGCTAGTGGAGATGATGGAATTCCAGTTGAGCTATTTCAAATCCTAAAAGATGATGCTGTGAAAAGTGTTGCAGTCAATATGCCAGCAAATTTGGAAAACTCAGCAGTGGCAACAGGACTGGAAAAGGTCAGTTTTCATTCCAATCCCAAAGAAAGGCAATGTCAAAGAATGCTCAAACTACTGCACAATTGCACTCATCTCACACACTTGCAAAATAATGCTCAAAATTCTCCAAGCCAAGCTTCAACAGTGTATGAACCATGAACTTCCAGATGTTCAAGCTGGATTTAGAAAAGGCAGGAACAAGAGATCAAATTGCCAACATCCATTGGATCATCAAAAAAGTGAGAGAATTCCAGAAAAACATCTACTTCTGCTTTATTGACTATGCCAAAGCCTTTGACTGTGTGGATCACAATAAACTGTGGAAAATTCTGAAAGAGCTGAAAATACCAGACCACCTGACCTGCCTCTTGAGAAACCTGGATGCAAGTCAGGAAGGAACAGTTAGAACTGGACATGGAACAACAGACTAGTTCCAAATCGGGAAAGGAGTACATCAAGGCTGTATATTTTCACCCTGCTTATTTAACTTATATGCAGAGTACATCGTGAGAAATGCTGGACTGGATAAAGTACAAGCTGGAATCAAGATTGCTGGGAGAAATATCAATAACCTCAGATATGCAGCTGATACCACACTTATGGCAGAAAGTAAAGAGGAACTAAAGAGCCTCTTGATGAAAGTGAAAGTGGAGAGTGAAAAAGCTGGCTTAAAACTCAACATTCCGAAAACTAAGATCATGGCATCTGGTCCCATCACTTGATGGCAAATAGATGGTAAAACAATGGAAACCGTAACAGACTTTATTTTTTTGGGCTCCAAAATCGCTGCAGATGGTGACTGCAGCCATGAAATTAAAAGAAGCTTGCTCCTTGGAAGAAAAGTTATGACCAAGCTAGACAGCATATTAAAAAACAGAGACATTATTTTGCCAACAAAGATCCATCTAGTCAAAGCTTTGGTTTTTCCAGTAGTCATGTACGGATGTGAGAGTTGGACTATAAAGAAAGCTGAGCTCCAAAGAATTGATGCTTTTGAACTGCGGTGTTGGAGAAGACTCTTGAGAGTCCCTTGGACTGCAAGGAAATCCAACCAGTCCATCCTAAAGGAAATCAGTCCTGAATATTCATTGGAAAGACTGATGCTGAAGCTGAAGCTCCAATATTTTGGCCACCTGATGTGAAGAATTGACTCATTTGAAAAGACCCTGATGCTGGGAAAGATTGAAGGCAGGAGGAGAAGGGGATGACAGAGGATGAGACGGTTGAATGGCATCACCGACTCAATGGACATGAGTTTGAGTAAGCTCTGGGAGTTGGTGATGGACAGGGAGGCCTGGCGTGCTGCAGTCCATGGTGTCGCAGAGTCGAACATGACTGAGCGGCTGAACTGAACGGAACGGAACAAGCAGCAGTGCTCTTTGGACGGTAGTTTTATCCATGCTGTTCCCTCTCAGAACTGTCCTTGTACCAGTGTCTATGTTTGGCCATCTGGACTAAAATATCCATCTATAGAGCTCTTAATCATCTTTCAGATATCAGCTGATGTGGGGTCTCTGGGAAGCGTTCCTGGCACCCCCCCTTACCACTGTGGTCCTGCACAGCGAGGTGATACGGCCTCAGCATCCTCTGGACTCTGACTACAGTACTCATTACATGGTATCCTCCGTGTAATGGCTTTTCCATCCTTGAACATCTGTGCAGTGGACAGTCTCAAAACCAAATACAGGCCTTGTGTAATATACTGAGCAACATGAAATAGGACTGTCACCTCCCTTGTCCTTGGTTTTACGTCCTTGTAGCTAAAGATGGCAAAGAGGTTTTGCTTTATTTTAGTTTTGGAGCCAACCCAAATTCCTATATTTACCCCAAGGATTCTTCCTGAATCAGATCTTCCTTAATCCTGAATTTGTGAAATTAGTTTTTTGAATCCAAGGAGAGAATGTTAACAAAGAGAGAATTTCTCCTTGTTCATTTTGCCTTTTCATCCATCTTTACAAGATCTCTGTGGATCTTGAATGTGTATATAGCACTGATCCCCAGGTTTGGTGTTTGTGAAGTGTTAGTCACTCAGCCGTGTCCAACTCTTTGTGACCCCATGGACTGTAGCCTACCAGGTTCCTCTGTCCATGAGACTTCCCAGGTAAGAATACTGGAGTGGGCTGCCATTCCCTTCTCCAGGGGATCTTCCCAACCCAGGGACCAAACCCAGGTCTCCTTCATTCCAGGCAGATTCTTTACCACCTAGCCACCAGGGAAGGCCAGCTGGAGCCTACATCCAGCAAAACACAGCAGCTTCCTCTCCTTTGAAGGCCCGCTCTGAACAGTTCTGTTAGCTGTCTTTATTCTCAAAGTCAGCCAAATTCTAAGATACTCTCCCATAACCTTGGACACACAGTAGGTGCTCAAGAAATGTTAGTTTCCTTTTATCCCATATGATGATCTCAATACCTTCTTGTTACACATTAATTCAATGAAGAAATTATGGCCTACAAGATACAAAGATTTTAAAAGTACATTGACTTCATCAAAAGAAAAAAATTAAAAAGACATGCTTTCTTCCCAGAAGGAGCTTAAATTAAGATATAAAGAAACAAGTAATCAATGATAAGATGCTGTAAACACGTGTTACATGGTCCCTCCTTCCATATTTTTGAAAATTCTTTATGTAATTAATTTCCTGTGATATTTTAGAATGTAGTGGTATCTCAGTCCTCCTGGGGATAACCATAAACAGAACAAGCATTTGTACCAAAAGAGCCAGCAGTAAAAAATCTGCTGGCAATGCAGGAGACACGGATTCGATCCCTGAATTAGGAAGATACTCTGGAGAAGTAAATGGCAACCCACTCCAGTATTCTTGCCTGGGAAATCGCATAGACAGAGAAGCCCGGAAGCCTGCAGTCCATGGGGCTGCAAAGAGTCAGACATGGTTGAGCGATGAACCACAGCAACATGACTGCTGCTGCTGCTAAGTCGCAACTACCCTAAAGTGAAACCCACCAGGTGACAAGCACCACTCATGTACAAAGACCCACCAATAGATGTCTAGTGTCTCATTAAAGTATTTCTAGAAATTATCACAGAGTTTTATCATAAAAGATGGAGGCCAAACAAAAATAACACACCTACAAAACAACTTAGAAAACACAAAAACCACACAGGTAGAAGAAAAACTAAAACTATGCCGGTTACATATTCAGAAACACGAGCAGGTAGTTAAAAAAAAAAAAAAAGGAATGGTAACAGGACAAAAATATCCAATGAATTTTATTTAGGAAAAAGCAGAGATGACAATTCCATAGAATATAAAAGTAAAGGAATTCTCCAAAACCTAGTATGAGAAGAAAAAGAAATAGAAAATGGGAGGGGAAAAAAGTGAGAAAATTAGAAAATTCATCCAGAATGGCAGCATTTGATAAGTAGAACTTCCAGAAAGAAATAAGAGAAAAACAGATTAAGGAAAGACTTTTTAGGTAAATAATTAAAAAAAAAAAAACCTTTCTGGAATAGACAGGCGTGAGTTTTCCGGTTGAAAGGATACCCAAAGCGCCTTGTGAAATGGACGAATTCATACATAATACACCACCAGGATATTACAGACCCCAGGAATAAAAAGCAAGTTCCAAGAAAAAAATTTGAATAAAAAATACAAAAATATCAAGACTTAGACATTAGACTTCTTAATAAAATCATACCCCATAGGCAAAGCAGGTATGCCGTCAAAACTCAGCAGAAATGTTTTCCAACATGGAACTAGATATCAAGACAAAATATCACTCATGTTTGTGGGTAGAGATATTTACACACATGCAAGACTTCCAAAAACTTACCTTCTGAGAATTCTTTCTCAGGAAACTAGTAGAGGATGTACTGAAAAAAAATAAGAGAGTAAATCAGGAAGGAGGAAGATGCTATGGGATCCAGGAAAACAGAAGAAAATGGCAATGAGAACGCCCAGGATGACTGTTCAAAAAAAAACAAAAAAATTCAATCTAGCAACCGTGCAGCGAGCCTGCAGAGCTAACACAGAAGAGGGCAGGTCAGAAAGCTCCAAGCCAGGAAAAGGATCTCCAAGGCACTGCTATTTACAGAATACTTTACATGTGATGTAAGAGTTGGGAATGAAACATTCTGAGTACATAAACACATTGAAATTACTAAAGAAAAAATTATTTACTCCAAGAAAATTTCTAAATGCACAAATTAGGAAAAGTAATTATGGTATACCTCAAAGTGACTAACAATTACAGAGTCACCTTTGGATGGAAATTGAAATGACATCATCTCACCCCACCAAATTAGCAAAACTTAAAAAAAACTGACAATATCAAGTGCTTGCAGTGAATCTGGTGAACAGGAATACCCTCCCTCCTACACACACACGTGAACACACGCACTTTTAACATGAGTTTTGACTGGTGGAACCTCTTGGGATAAATAGTAATTATCTATAAAGTTGAAAATGCACATGGTCTGCCACCCGACAATGCCACTCCCTGATTATATACTTGGCAGAAATTATGCGTATGAATGTCCAAGGCAGCAAGAAACTGGAAACAATTCAAATGTCCATATGCTGTAGAATGCGTAAATAAATGGCAATATTTTCATATAATAGGATACTTCGAAGACAATGATATGGCTCCTATTAAAGTTGGTGGAGTCTACACAGGTGTTTGTTTTATTCTTCCTTGAAGAAATCTTTCCAATTCCTCTGTCCCTGCCCCTGACCAGACTTCAGGAGGTGAGACACCTAGAGATCTGGAGCTTAACTGGCTTCACAAAAAAGGGGACAAGAAGAGGACACGTGTCAGGCTTTCCATGGGTGTCTTCTGAGACCCTCATCTTGGTCTGCCTAGGATGCCCTCCTTTCCTTCTCAGTACCCTCCTGTAACAACCTCTTTTATCTTTTGAGGCCGTCCTTCCAAATCCTTCGTTCATCCACCTGATGAGAAAACTGAGGTTGAGAGCAGCTGAAGCCTGTGCTTGGGGAACACAGCCATTGAGAAGCAGCCCCGGCTCTCTGGAACCCATGCCCTCTTACAGGCAGCGTGCATGCCCAGTCTCTTCAGGCATGTCTGACTCTTTGTGACTCTATAGACTGTAACTCGCCAGCTCCTTTGTCCATGGAATTTTCCCGGCAAGAATACTGGAGCGGGTTGCCATGCCTTCCTCCAGAGGATCTTTCCGACCCATGGATTGAACTCACGTCTCCTGCATCTCCTGCACTGCAGGCAGATTCTTTACCACTGAGCCACCAGGGAAGCCCTTACAGGCAACGTCCAAGGATAACTTATATCTGCATTCAGACCACCCTTGAAGAGGGTGGATCCCTTCTAAACAGTGCATGCTTATGTGCTCAGCTGTGTCAGATTCTGTGACCCCGTGGACTGTAGCCCACCAGGCTCCTCTGTTCACGGAATTTTCCAAGCAAGAATACTGGAGTGGGTTGCCATTTCCTTCTCCAGGGGATCTTCCCGACCCAGGAATCAAACCCAGGTCTCCTGGAAGTCTCCTGCATTGACAGGAGGATTCTTTACCACTAAGTCACCAGGAAAGCCGCCTGTAAACAGTAGGTGCTCAGTAAATGCCACTTCCTCTTTCCGATCCTTAGGTGAGTTTAAATTTGTTGCTGTTCAGTCGCTCAGTCGTGCCCGACTCTTTTCGACCCCATGGACTGCAGCTCGCCAGGCTTCCCTGTCCTTCACCGTCTCCCCGAGCTTGCTCAAACTCAGGTCCATTGAGTCTGTGATGCCATCCAAGCATCTTCTCTAGTTCTAACACTATAAAACTGTAAATATTTGGGTGCTGCTATACAAAAGGTGACCAGCAGATGGCAGAATTCAGCTTTCCCGGCTCCTAACGTCCCTGTTCCAAGGATAAGGGGAGAAAAGTTGGTTGTCCTTTTGCAATCTCCGAACTCCTGAATGCCTCCGAAATGCCCATTTGCTCCCGTTTGAAGCACCGTCCTCCTACTCCTTTGGTGAAAAGATGTAGTGAGCATCTGCAGAAGCAGGACACGCTGGTGGAAGAGCACAGGGAAATACAACAAGGACTTTAACCTTTTACTCTCTGCGTGTGCTCAGTCGTGCCCAACTGTTTGTGACCTGATGGGCTGCAGCCTGCCAGGCTCCTCTGTCCATGGGATTCTCCAGGCAAGGATACTGGAGTGCCTTGCCATTTCCTTCTTCAGGGGATCTTCCCGACTCAGGGATTGGAACCCTCCTTGGAGGCTTAAAATGCTGGTGTAAAACAGTCGCAGGGAAAGTGTCTGACTTAAGGTTCCAGTTTTTGCTTGGGGAAACTGAGGCTCAGAGAGCCAAGGTGATGTGCTCCGGAACACACAGCTAGGTCAGATTTTCTGGCTCCTAATTCAGGGGACCAGGTTAGTTTCTCAAAGGCAAAATCTACTCTGAAGGCACTTTCAGTTCACACACGCAGTTAAAAAATAATTCAGAATGCCCCACCTCCCCGCAAAAGTTCAGTGCTTTGTGGAGGCTTTCCTGTAGTTGCCTTGGATCCATAGAGGAGCCTACATTTGGATAACTTCCCCTCCAAGTGCTCTTCACCTGAAGTCTGTGAACACCCTAGGAGTAGTATCCCCTCCCAACCGCGACAAGCAAAGGAAATTATATATATATGAGCACATGCATGAGCATATGGATCCACACTAATTATGTTCCCAGCTTTCTTCAAATGCCCCAAGGTGTCTGTGCTAGTTATTCATGTATTATTCTTCAACTCCAAGTTCACTCACCAGTACCTACTCTGTGATAATAGGCAGAATTCCCACAGGCGACTCTCCTCTACAGTGAGCATAAATGCTATAACGAAAGCTTTCTTAGGAGAGGGTGCTGGGAGAACGCCGTGGGAGGAAGGGGCAGTTCTTGCTGGTTTGGGCAGGCGTAGGGCATGCTGTGGTGCTCTGCCCCAGCCACATGCCCAGAAGGGCCTCCAGTGACCTTTGCAGTCCTGCCTGGCCTGGTGATCACTTTCCCATGACCCTCCCAATACAGACACTGTATGTTCTGTGCCACCTGCCTACACCGCCACTCAACTCCCTCTACCTGCCCACATACCCACCTACCAGGTTGCTTTCTGCTTGTCCAGCAGATGCCAACTAGCTTTGGCCCAGGCACCAGCTAATCTCTCTGCCTCCAGTGAGGCCATGACACGTCCTCCAACAAGGTTTGATCCCCAGCCCGGGGAGGGACCTCCTTCATGGGCCCTCTTTCTCAGCTGAAGGAAGAGTAGCCCTATAGGGGTTCACTTACGTTTTATATATATATGACGTGCCCTCAGTATTGTCTCTTTATGACCCAGGGACTGTAGCCCACTAGGCTCCTCTGTCCATGGAGTTTTCCAGCAGGAATACTGGAGTGGGTTGCCATTTCCTCCTCCAGGGGATCTTCCCAACCCAGGGATCGAACCCTGCATCGGCAGGTGGATTCTTTACCGCTAGTTCCACCAGGAAGCCTTTACATCCTGTAGCTACTCTTTGATCATAGTGTATGTAATAGTCTTCATATCAAACTTCCATTTCTTAAACCCTACGTGGTTTCTGCCTCCTGATTGGACCTGGAGTGATACTTGTGTACTTGTGGCCCTTAAAATATTAAGACCCATCTGACATAGTCCCAGATATAACAAAAATATAAAACTCACAGCTCCCTGCTGAGCATACAGAGAACAATGTGTTACTACCATATGTTGGGGATAGAGATCAGTTTCCCGTTGCCACAGAGGGTTGGCAGCTCTGGACAATCTCCCTTACGTGGTCTCTCTGGCCTGCTTAGCTTAGCTGTATGCTCTCTGGTGGAGCAGTAAAATAATGAGCAATTAAGAGCATCATTTACAGAGCACACACTTCAAATGGCATGCAAGGGTTTTATGTGTACTATTAGCTCCATTTTACAGATGAGAAAAAAAAAAAAAGCAAAGATCTGAAGAAGTTAGAAACTTGCCCAAAGTTTCACAGTTGGCCCAGGGAGTGCTAGAATTTGAACCCCCAGTATATCCAGTTCCAAAGCCCCAAACTTTTAGCGACCATGATGTATTTCTTCATAGCAACTATCCATTGCAATGTCGAGCTCTGGGCTAGATGATTCACAGTGGTTATATAATGTATTTCCTGTAGTAACTGTGTTTGGTAAGCAGTTCTATACATTTAGAGATGAAGAGAGCTTGTTATCCAAGATCACTTAGCTAGTGAGTGTGAGGTAGGGTTTGATGTTAGCTCTCTGACTCCAGAGACTTTTTTTTTTTTCCCATAATGTTGGAATTAGTAAGGACTGTCTTTATTAAACAAACAAGAGCACAGGTATAAAGAAAATTGTTAAAAGACTTGACTACACACATAGGCTGAATTTCATACCCATATACATAAGTTGTTGTTCAGTTGTTAAAGCGTGCCCGACTCTGTCACCCCACGGCCACAGTATGCCAGGGTCCTCTGTCCTCCAGGATCTCCTGGAGTTTGCTCAAATTCATGTCCATTGAGTCAGTGATGTCATCCAACCATCTCATCCTCTGCCACCCCCGCAGAAGACTTTACCCTAAACAGATAATATAATAACAATCTCTAATGGCAAAAGATAGCAAAAATAAAATTTAAAAACCAACAGTGGCTTGGAAAAAAATTTAAATATGTGCAGTGTGAAATTCAGAGCCCATATTTTTAACTTCTACAGTGTACTATTTCCCAGCTCATATAATAGATGTGAACTTGGGGTAAGAATGCACCTTGACCTGGGGACCACGATGAAACAAACAGAAAGCACACGGTGCTTGACTGCATAGTCAGTGCCCATCGGTTTCCAATCATGTCCTGTGTGTTACATGATAGAAATCTGATGAGAGAGAAGGATATAGGACCAGCTATGTCTTTCTCCCCTTGCCATTGCCCTACTATACCTGACCCTAAACCTAAGGAAGAGGGATGATCTGAAGGCACCTCTATAGGACTGGTTTGGAGGAACCTGTGTTTGTCTCCAACTCTCCTCCCGGGGATTCTTGGACACTTAACATGGCAGGTACGGTCCCCTAGAGCATCTTGCCAGTCCTGTATGCTCTGATTCCATGCTCAACCTGAGTGATGAGTCTCCTTTGTATGATCTCGTAGTTGTTCACTGGGCTTCCCACGGGGTGCTAGTGGTAAAGAACCTGCCTGCCAATGCAGGAGACGTAAGAGAACTGGGTTCAATCCCTGGGTTGGGAAGATCCCCTGGAGGAGGGCATGACAACCTGCTCCAGTATTCTTGCCTGGAGAATCCCATGGACAGAGGAGCCTGGCGGGCTACAGTCCATAGAGTCATAAAGAGTTGGACACAACTGAAGCAACTTAGCACACAGGTACACATGGTTGTTCACTAATTTAGTGACCTAGCAGCTGATAGAGGGAAAGATGACACAGTATAAGATTCAGAGTATTTGCAGGTTGCTAATAAAAAGCAACTATTCCTGATAGTAAGACCAAAGAGCAGATTCCCTTCTACGAGAGGTCCACATGGAGTGGCCACTGTGAATGATTACACTAAGCAATGCCCTCAACAACATCCCAACAACAGATAGGGGATCAGTGTTCAAAACTGTGTTATGTATAATGTTCCTGAGTGTAGGTCAAAGGCCTCCAGCCAAAGCAGAAAGCATGGAAAGGACTTCTCCAAGAAGCCATGAGTTCTAGTCAAAGACCAGAACTCTACTGCTGTGGCTGAATCGGTGATATATTTAAGAACACATGTCTAGAGATTGAACAGAATACATACTTTATAGGCACAAACAGCATTTCACCTAGCCAAGCTTTTGAAAAGTCCTTTGTGGCTGTGGGTTTTAGATTCTACTTGGAATGGTGGTGCTTTCCATTGCCAGTTAAGAAATGAGCCGCATGCCTTAATAATAAACTGGGCTGGGACTATGATTCAGTCCTCTTATGAAAACTCAGGCGCCGACAAGTACATGTTCCTAAAAGAAGGCCAACCCACATCCCCTCCAAAGTGCGTCAAGGGAGTCCTTGCCGGCAGAGCCAAGATTTGCTTTGGGAGGAATTTTGAGAGTTCTCTAGCCGTGCAACAAGTAATGGAGGTAATTGAAGCCCCACAGTTCAACATCCTAAAGTGAGACAGCAATAAAAATTAGCCTGGAAAAATGGTAAAGCGGGTTGCTAACCATCTACTCTATTTGGCAACATGTGCAAAAATCTGCAGCACATTTCATTTTGAGCAACAGATCCTGCTAGTTAAACTGGTTGTGGAATGTCCTCCCAAAGTAACTAAATAAACTTACTATTTATAATTATTTTCTATAAATCTCCCTAAAGTTGGAGGCTATCTATTAATATCATAATTATTATTTCAGATCCAGAACTGGTAGCCCTTGTTTCCGGACATAATTAGATAGTAGTATCAACTGTCTGTTAAGACCATTCCTGGTCCATGACATGAAAATCAGGTAATTTACATCCCAGAGACTGCTGGGCTTTCTGCTTTCCAGAGCAGGGCAGGATGGCATGGTAAGACCACATTTATCTACCTGCCTGACACACACACTGACCCTGAAGAACTGACACTGGCTGGTGGGCTGCAGCTGAGTCCAGCAGGAACATCAGTGGTTTCAACAGCCAAAAGTGGTTTCAGTTGATTAAAGATCGAGTTAAGTATGATCTAGTCAATTTACTAGACTATTTACCGCCCAATCATAATTGCTGAATAAAGCTAATTGTGATTGTGTGCCCAGTCGCTCAGTTGTCCATCTCTTTGCGACCCCATGGACTGTATCCCATCAGGCTCCTCTTTTCATGGGATTTTCCAGGCTAGAACACTGGAGTGGGTTTCCAATCCCTTCTCCAGGGGATCTTCCTGATCCAGGGACCAAATCCACCTCTCCTGCGTCTCCTGCATTGGCAGGCAGATTCTTTATCACCGAGACACCTGGGAAGTGCTAAAGCTACTTAGATCTTTAAAAAAGAAGAAGAAGAAGAAGATCAAGTTAATAATAAAAGAAGCCAGGACACATCTTTAGTTGACTGGGCTGGAAATTACAAATAATGTAGACCATATTTTTCGCTACATATGGTGTCAGAGGCTGGGAAAGGATCAGCAAAAATCATAAACCATTTAATCCAATTTTTGGCAGACTTTGTCTCAAGACCCTATAAATTATAGCAGATGACTATGCATGCATGGAGAAAGTCAGGCTTGCAAATTATTAAACCAAAGCCAAACTGATAGATGTTGCTCATACTTGGAGCAACTCACCCTAGTTTGCCAGAGACTTTTCCAGTCTGACTCTGAATGTCCCGTGTCCTAAGAAACCCTCAGTCCCTGGCAAACCAGGACGGTGGGTCACCCTATCTGGAGCCTTCCTCACAAGCTGGTGATCCTAGGCTGGACATCTACATTTGGGGACTGCCTGGAATCTCTGCCTGGGAGTAGGGTTTGTCGACCGATGGAGTTCACTGCAGGCTGTTTAACCGTCCATCAGTGCTGGCACTAAGGGAAACAGTAAATAATCAGTCACTGAAGGACGTTTGTCTGAGATGCTTGTTTTCTGCACAAATGAATCCTCCAGTTCCCTGCTTGTGGATGGTAAATCAGATTGCTGACTTCCCAGGGTCT